>NC_057862.1:228002243-228310641 GCF_019393635.1 Dromiciops gliroides | reverse complement strand
TCCTCAGCTTCACTCTCTTCCTGAGTCATCAAAAGCAGTGGAAAGCCCAAGATGCAGTGGATGACCTTAGCATCTTCAATGTCTGATAAAGCCTAAGTGCTTCACTGTGCCTGCTTTAGCTGCCTATATGGCTTTGGGAACAAACTGTTCTCATCTGCCCACTTCACCAGGGAAAATCTTGACATGCTTGGGGTAGACAGCCCCCTAACTCACTGATGGGTTTGAGACCTGTTAGTTACCCTCAACCCAGTTTAGCCCATCTGCCAAAGTAGTTTGACTGGGGTACAGATGCTGCACATGCTACAGTTTCTTGGAGCCATGGGTGAGAGTTGGGTGAGACAAAGTAGACACACTTCATCTTGGGAATGGCTAAACAAATTTGGGTGCAAAAATGTAATAGAACATTACTAATGGCATAAGAAACAATGAGAAAGAAAATAAAGGATTTTATGAGAAAATGAAGAATTCAAAGGAGTGTGGGAAAATATATATGAACTCATGCAAAAGGAAATAAGCAGTACCAAGAAAGCAGTACACAATGACTACAACAATGTAAATGGAAAGAACAACAAAATGAAGGCAAACCCTGTGTAATTTTAATGACCAAACATGGACTTAGAGAAAAATCTCCCTTTTGTTGTTAGACTATGAGGTTAGAGTATTGCATTATCTTTTGGATATGGTACATATGTGAGTTAGTTTTGCTGAACTGCTTTTCTTTCTTTTTAATATCTATTATGGAATGACTGAATATGGGGACAGAAGGAAATATTAAGAAATTAATGCAATAAATATATTAAAAGTTTTTAATTTTTTTAATGTACTTTGCCTATCAAAGAATGCTTCTTACATATTTTCATTTTCCAGCTGGGTCACTTTTGGTAATGACACAGTTTTAGTTGTTCATAATATTTTCCCACTGTATTGGTAATTTGTTGTTGCTTTGTTCATTTTTTATTTTAGATTATTTTTATTTTTATTATGTGGTTTTAAAGTCTTTTTTTCCTCTTTGGTGACTTTGATGTTTTGTTTTGTTTCTTTTTAAGAAATATGTTGGGGCAAGGGCAGCTAGGTGGCACAGTGGATAGAGCACTGGCCCTGGAGTCAGGAGGACCTGAGTTCAAATCCGGCCTCAGACACTTGACACTTACTAGCTGTGTGATCCTGGGCAAGTCACTTAACCCCCATTGCCCCACAAAAAAAAAAAAAAAGAAAAGAAAAATATATGCTTCCCTTCAAATCTTTTACTTTGCCATCTGTACCAGAAAAAAAAAGTCACTTTTTTTAAAGCTAGAATGAACATTATAAACATTCAGAGTGGAACAGAGGAAGAAGATTTAGGGTATGACCTGCTAGATGACAACCTAGGGTTACATGCAGTTCTAACATTGAAGAACTATTGTTGGGCCCCACTACCACTCCATTCTCCACTAAAGCCCACCTCTGCTCTAGACCCAGATATGTGGTTGAACTGAGTTTAGTCCAGGGGGAACCTCCAAAGAGAGAGGTATTAGGGGTGTCAGTCTCCCCTTTTTAAATTCACTCTCTTCATATAATTAACCCTCCCCTCATCTTGGTACCCTGGAGAAAAATTTGCTTATAATTTAAACCATGGCCCATATCCAGGGTTTCCTCAAAAGAGGAAAAGGGTAATCAATATATAATATGAATCATGTATGGGACAGGTAATTTATGAAATGCTAAAAATAAAGAATAATTATTATGCATTAATAGAACAACTTAAAATAGAATTCAGAGCATAACTATTGCTACAAACTGCTGGGAGATTGTTACTTAAACCTCGTCAAAACATAAAGCAATTTGAAGGGTTTCTAATTAGGCATTTTCCATTTCTCCTTGGTTCTATACTATTTGAACAACTACTACTATATATCTGGGAAAATGTTCAGGCCTGGGCCAATTCTCTTGCTAGTGGCTGTTTTCTGTGAGTATCTTGGAGTAGTTACAAGGGACTCCTTCCCCACGACCATTCAAAGCAGGAAGCCAGTTCTCTGGTCCAAGTACTCACAAAGTCACCTCCAGGCTTGATCATGCCTATCTTATAATAGATACTTTCATCTAATATCAGGAAAGAACAAACCTCCAAACAGAAAAGGCCAGGGACTCAGCCATAAATTCACCTGAGTCCCCCTGAATTAGTTGCTACATAGGCACAATCTCCATGATGCTGAGTGGCAAAAGGTCTTGGAGTTACATGTTGTTGCCTTGTTGTTTGTTCTTTGTTCTCAAAGAGGACCCCATGATATTGGGGTGATGTCATGACTTGCACTGAATTGGATTTTCAAGTGAGGGAGGGCTGTTGCAGGATCACCAACCTCACTTTCTTCCAGAGCCATCTGGGTCCAGGAGCAAGATATAGATCAGGACTGGAAATGGCCCCAGATATTGAAGGCAATTGCCCAGGGTCACACAGCTAGTAAGTGTCTGAGGTGACATTTAAACTCAGGTCCTTCTAACTTCAGGGCCAGTGCTTTATCCACTGTGCCACCTAACTGCCGCTACATGTTGCTATCTAGAATGCTGAAGAAAGAGGTACTGAACTGGAAGCTATTTCATCTTTTAATTGACATGACACCCTTCCCTCATACCCGATCATGCTCACAGGGCTGGGGGACGTTTGAGGGACTATTGATAATGTATTTAGTTATTGATAACTATTCATATTCATAAGAAAATGAAAAGTTCTTTCCTCTCTGAGTCACCACATGCCATGAAGCAGGCTCCTTCGTTCCCACATAGTCAACCAGAACCAAGAAGGGCAGATATATATACATATATAGAGATATGTATAGATATGTACAGATGTGTGTATGTATGTATAGATGTGTGTATACATATATATTGAAATGTATTTATTTAATTTTTCTCAATTACATGGGAAGATATTTTTGAGTTCCAAATTTTTCTCCTACCCTCCCTACCAACCCTGCTCCTGAAGCCAGTAAGCAATTTGATATAAGTTATATATTACTTTTTTGTGTGTGTGAGGCAATTAGAGTTAAGTGACTTGCCCAGGGTCACACAGCTAGTAAGTGTTAAGTGGCTGAGGCTGGATCTGAACTCAGGTCTTCCGGAATCCAGGGCCGGTGCTCTATCCACTGTGTCATCTAGCTGCCCCTAGGTTATATATTACAATCATGGTAAACATATTTCCACATTAGTCAAAACAAAAGGAAAGAAAAGATCCAAGAAAAAATAAACAAGAACAATAACAAAAAAGCAACAACAAAAGTGAAAATAGTATGCATGCTTTGGTCTGCATTCAGATGCCATAGTTCTTTTTCTGAATGTGGAGAGCATTTTCCACCATAAGTCTTTCGGCATTGTCTTGGATTATTGCATTGCTGGGAAGGGCCAAGTCCATCACAATTGATCATCACAAAATGTTGTTGATACTGTGTACAATGTTCTCTTGGTTCTGCTCATTTCACTCAGCATCAATTCATGTAAGTCTTTCCAGGTTTTTCTGAAATTGCCTGCTCATCATTACTTACAGCACATAGTAGCCAATTATATTTATATACTACAACTTGTTTACCCATTCCCCAATTGATGGGTATCCCCTCAATTTCAAATTCTTTGCTACCACAAAAAGAGCAGCTATAAATATTTTTGTATACGTGGATGCTTTTCCCTTTTCCATGATCTCTTTGGGACACAGATCTAGTAGTGGTATTGCTGGGTCAAAGGGTATTCAGTTTTTTTTGTTTTGTTTTGGTTTTGGGGTGGGGCAATGAGGGTTAAGTGACTTGCCCAGGGTCACACAGCTAGTATCAAGTGTCTGAGGTCAGATTTGAATTCAGGTCCTCCTGAATCCAGGGCCAGTGTTTTATCTACTGCGCCACCTAGCCACCCCCTGGGTATACATAGTTTTAAAGCCTTTTGGGCATGGTAAGAAGGGCAGTTTTAAACATGGCTCTCACAGACCAAATTAATAGCTGCTATTTTTATAGTGCTTTAAGATTTGCAATGTACTTTATCTCATTTGCTTCTCACAACCTGTAGATTGGTGCTATTATTGTTCCTGTTTACAGATGAGGGGACTGAGTCTAAGAAAGGTTAGGTGACTTTCCCAGGGTCTCATGGCACACAGCCAGTAAGTGTCTGAGGTAGAATTTGAACTCAGGTCTCCCTAACTTCAGGTCTAGCACTCTATCCACTATAGCAGAAGTGTCATACATACCACTGGGGAGCACTGTGGCCCACAATACTCCTGAGAGTGGCTGGAGCCAGATTAAAATGTAATTGGGAAATATTTAACAAAATAAATTAAAATATAGTAAAACAAAAATCATGGTTATTTGTGATTTTCTAAGTCAATATGCTGTTTGTTCAGGGATCGTTACTTAGGGCTTGGGCCTCATTTCTATTTAAGTTTGACATCACTGTACTAAGCCATCTAACCTCAAAAAAAAAAAAAAAGAATAGAAAACCCTAGTTTAAATCTATGAGGGAGAGAGAGAGAGAGAGAGAAAATTGCCTCCACTTAGCAGGTCATGCTATCAAAGAGACTGAATCCCAGTCAGTTTGACTGGAAGCTCCCTGTGGAACAAGAAGAGGGGCAGTCTCCAGACACAGCTCCAAGCTAATTGGCTGGTAGCATTCAAGTCCACTGATTGAGATGACTTGAAGGTGGTCCATGAATTGTGAGGCAACTTCCAGGACGCCAATTCGACCTTAGAAAGGTCAAATGCTTTCTCGGCAGGGGGGAGGGGCCCCTGGTTCCCACATTTAGTATTGAACAAAAATTCATAAATGTTCCCAACACATACCATGGTATAGCCATTTACCACACTGAAGAGCTGAATTTGAGCTCCTCTTGTGACCCATTTTCTTAAAACTCAGAGAATGTGAAAAAAGAGCAAAAGTAAAGACATAAGTTATAAGTAGTATGAGCCCATTTTTAAAAGTTGGGCTGGAGCTACTACAGTCATATGTATTGGCTTTTTGTCTTTATCCTTTCTTTTGAATTTCATATTTAATTTAACTTATGCTCTACCTAAAAGATAATTTGACCGCAACAACACAGCTGACTCAGAAATGACTGCAATAACTATCGTGAGTTGTTTCTTATATATTAAGGCATGGTCAGTTTCATTTTCATGATGTCCTTTGGTGTTCACATATCTAGCACCTTTAAATTCTCTTTTTAAATATAAATTTATTTTGGTTTTTATCAAGAAGCACAACTATCACAATTGTTAGGAAAGCTGGAAAAGTTTGGCAGAAACCAGGTACAGACCAACATCTCATACCATATACCAAGATAAGGTCAAAATGGGCACATGCTTTAGACATAAAGAGTAAAACCATGAGAAAATTAGGAGAACATGGAATAGGTTACCTGTCATATCTATGGAGAAGGGAAGAATTTAGGACCAAACAAGAGATACAGGGCATTACTAGATGTAAAATGGCTTATTTTGACTATATTAAATTAAAATGTTTTTGCACAAACAAAGCCAATGCAACCAAGATTAGAAGGAAAGCAGAAAGTTGGGAAAAAATTTCACAGAAATATAAAAAGTTACTGAGGAAAATAACTCCCTAAAAAAACAGATTTAGCCAAATGGAAAAGGAAGTACAAAAGGTCACTGAAGAAAATAATTCTTTAAAAATTAGAATTGAACAAATAGAAACCAATGATTCTATGACACACCAAGATGCAATAAAACAAAATCAAACAAGTAAAAAAAAAATAGAAAAAAATGTGAAATTTCTCATTGGAAAAACAACTGACCTAGAAAATAGATCCAGGAGAGATAATATAAGAATTACTGGACTACCTGAAAGCCATGACCAAAAAATAAAAGGCCTGGACAATATCTTTCAAGAAATTATCAAAGAAAACTGCCCTGAAAAATTAGAGCGAGAGAGCAAAATAGATATTGAAAGAATCCACTGATAACAGCTTGAAAGAGATCCCAAAATGAAAACTCCCTGGAACATCATAGCCAAATTTCAAAGCTCACAGATCAAAGAAAAAGTATTGTAAGCAGCCAAAAAGAAACAATTCAAATACCATAGAGCTACAGTCAGAATTTCACAGAATTTGGCAGTTTCCACATTAAAGAACCCCAGGGCTTGGCGTACAATATACCACAAGGCAAAAAGGAGCTAAGTTTACAACCAAGAATCACCTGACCAGCAAAAATGAATATATTCTTTAAGGGGAAAAAAAGAATATTTAACGAAATAGAGGACTTTCAAGAATTTCTGATTAAAAGGCCAGAGTTCGGGGTAGCTAGGTGGCAGAGTGGATAGAGCACTGGCCCTGGATTCAGGAGGACCTGAGTTCAAATCCAGCCTCAGACACTTAACACTTACTAGCTGTGTGACCCTGGGCAAGTCACTTAACCCCAATTGCCTTGCCAAAAAAAAAAAAAAAAGGCCAGAGTTGAATAAAAAACATCAGACCTCCAAATACAAGAGTCAACAGAAACGCAAAAAAGAAATAAGAAAGAAAAACTGTAAGAAATTTAATAAGGTTAAACTGTTGCTAGTTCTATATGATAATATTTGTAAATATTAATAACTTTATTCTAAGAGCAATCATTAAAGCAAATAGGAGTATATGTAAAGAGGATGTGGTCATAAGGTAATATTAAAGGGATGATAATATTTGTAAGTCTTAACTTTACATAAGAATAATTAGAAGGAGTATATGTAGACAGAGCGTCATAAGGTGACATTGATAGAACGATACCCCAGAAAACAAAATAAAGGTGTAAAAATAAATTGCATGGAAGGAGGTGAGAAATTGAATGGGTGAACTGTCCCCCACCCACTCCCACACAAAAAAGAGGCATACAAACTACCATAATGGAGGGAAGACGGGGCGGGGGGGGGGCAGGGAGCATGGACAAAGATCAAACCTTACTCTCATCAAAGTTGGCTCAAAGAGGGAATAACAAACACACTCAGTTGGATATAGAAATCGATCTTACCCTATAAGGAAGTTTAAAAAAGGACAGTGATAATAGAAGGGGGAGGGGGAACTTATACAAGGGAGGGGATATTGGGGAAGGCAGTGATCATAAATAAGTAAAACACTTGTGAGAAGGGAGAGCTTGGGGGGGGCAACAGTGGGGGGGGGATAAACAGGTGAAAAATAGCATGGAGAGAAATAAGCAGTCATCATAACTATATGGTTAGAGCACTGGCCCTGGAGTCAGGAGTATCTGAGTTCAAATCCGGACTCAGACACTTGACACTTACTAGCTGTGTAACTCTGGACAAGTCACAACCCCAATTGCCTCACAAAAACAAAACAAAACAAAAATCCTACAATATATTGTTTATAAGAAACACATTTGAAGCAGAAAAATAAACACAGGGTACATGTAAGGGGCTAGAACAGAATCTATTATGCTTCAGCTGAAGCAAAGAAAGCAGGGGTAGCAATCAGGACAAAGACAAAAGACAAAGCAAAAGCAAAAATAGATCTAGTTAAAACAGATAAAGAAGGAAACTATATCTCACTGAAAGGTACCATAGACAATGAAGTCATATCAATACTTAACATAAGCACCAAATGGTATAGCATCTAAATTTTTGAAGGAGAAATTGAATGAGTTACAGGAGGAAATAGATAATAAAACTAAGAAACAATCCCCAGGACCAGGTGGATTCACAAGTGTATTCTACCAAACATTTAAAGATCAATTAATCCCAATACTATATAAATTATTTGAAAAAAATAAGTGGAGACTTGCCAAATTCCTTTTATGAGACAAATATGGTGTTGATACCCAAACCAGGAAGAGCCAAAACAGAAAAAGAAAATTATAGACCAATCTCCCTAATGAATATTAATGCAAAAAGTTTAAATAAAATACTAGCAAAAAGATTACAGCAATATATCACAAGGATCATACACTATGACCAAGTGGGATTTATACCAGGAATGCAGGGCTGGTTCAATATTAGGAAAACTATAAGCATAATTGACCATATCAGTATTAAAAGCAACAGAAATCATATGTTTATCTCAACAGATGTAGAAAAGGTCTTTGACAAAATACAGCACCCATTCCTATTAAAAACACTAGAGAGCATAGGAATAAAAGGAGCTTACCTTAAAATAAGTACTATTTATCTAAAACCATCAGCAAGCATTATCTGTAATGGGGATAACCTAAAAGCCTTCCCAATACAATCAGGGGTGAAACAAGGATGCCCATTATCACCTCTATTATTTAATATTGTACTAGAAATGTAAGCTACAGCAATAAGAGAAGAAAAAGAAATTAAAGGAATTAGAATAGGTCACGAGGAAACAAAACTATCACTCTGAAGATGATATGATGTTATACTTAGAAAATCCTAGAGAATCAACTAAAAAGCTACTTGAAATTATTAACAACTTTAGCAAAGCTTCAGGATACAAAATAAATCCACATAAATCATCAGCATCTCTATATGTTACCAATAAAATCCAGCAACAACAGATAGAAAAAGAAATTCCATTTAAAATAACGATGGCCAATATAAAATACTTGAAAGTCTACCTCCCAAGACAAACACAGCAACTATATGACCAAAACTACAAAACACTTTTCACAGAAATAAAGTCAGATCTAAACAATTGGAAAAATATTAATTGCTCATGGGTAGGCAGAGCCAATATAATACAAATGGCAATCCTACCTAAGTTGATTTATTTATCTAGTGCTATACCAATCAAACTATCAAAAAATATTTTTATAGAGCTAGAAAAAATAATAACAAAATTCACCTGGAAAAAAAAGTTCAAGGATATCAGGGGAATCAATGAAAAAAATACAAAAAGGTGGTCTACCAGTACCAGATCTCAAACTGTATTAAAAAGTGGTGATTATCAAAACAATCTGATACTGGCTAAGAAATAGGGAGGTAGATCAGTGGAATAGAATAGAGAGAAATTACACTATAGTTAATGACTTTGGTAATCTCATATATGATAAACCCAAAGATTCAAGTTTTTGGAGCAAAAACTCATTATTTGAAAAAACTGCTGGGAAAACTGGAAAACAGTATGGCAGAAACTAAGTATAGACCAATATCTCACACCATATATTAAAATAGGGTCAAAATGGGTACATGATTTACACATAAAGGATGATACCATAAGCAAATTAAGAGAATATGGTGGGGCAGCTAGGTGGCGCAGTGGATAAAACACCGGCCCTGGAGTTAGGAGGACCTGAGTTCAAATCCGGCCTCAGACACTTAACACTTACTAGCTGTGTGACCCTGGGCAAGTCACTTAACCCCAACTGCCTCACTAAAAAAAAAAAGAAAGAAAAGAAAGAGAATATGGAATCATTCATCTGTCAGATTTATGGGCAGAGGAAGGATTTAGGACCCAAGAATTTAGGAATTTAGAGGAAGAATTTAGGACCAGAGAGTAAAATAAAATGTAAAATAGATCATTTTGATTATATAAAATGAAAAAGCTTTTGCACAAACAAAACTAACATAACCAAGATTATAAGGGGAGTAGAAAATTGGGAAAGAATTTTTAAAACAAATATCTCTGATAAAGGCCTCATTTTTCAAATATATAGAGAACTGAGTCAAATTTATAAAAATATAAGTCATTCCCCAATTGATATATGGTCAAAGGATATGTATGAACAGGCAGTTTTCAGAGAAAGAAATCAAAACTATCTATAATCATATGAAAAAATGTTTTAGATCACTACTCACCAGAGAAATGCAAATTAAATCAACTCTGACATATCACCTCACACCTATCAGAGTGACAAATATAACAAAAACGGAAAATATTGGATGTTGGAGGGGATGTGGGAAAGCTGGGATGCTAATTCACTGTTGGTGGAGTTGTGAAAAGATCCAACCATTCTGGAGAGCAATTTGGAACTATGCCCAAAGGGCTGTAGAACTGTGCATACCCTTTGATCCAGCAATACCACTGCTAGGTTTATATCCCAAAGACATCCCCGAAAGAGAAAAAGACCTATTTGTACAAAAATATTTATAGCAGCTTTTTTTGTGGTGGCTAAGAATTGGAAATCAAAGGAATGCCCATCAATTGGGGAATGGCTAAACAAACTGTGGTATATGATGGTGATGGAATATTATTGTGCTATAAGAGATGACAAGCAGGGTGACTTCAGAAAGGCCTGGAAAGACATGTATGAAATGATACCAAGAGAACATTGTGCACAGAGACAGTAATACTGTTTGATGAAAAACTGAATGACTTGACTATTCTCAATGTTACAATGATTCAAGACAATCCCAAAGGACTACTGATGAAACATACTATCCACGTCCAAAGAAAGAACTGATATTGATGGAACAGACTGAAGCATGACATTCTTCACTTTCTATTTTTTTTTTACATAATCATAAAAAAATCCCACGAATTTTCTGGTATCCCTTACTTCCCAGGATAATATGAAAGATAGGTTACTCTATCGTGTTTTAAGTATTTGTCAGTAGGAGTCTGAGTCTTTTCAGTCTCAGGCATTTCTTTTGTGGTAAAGGAGTAAGTAGCTATGCTATTTCTTAGCTACTCAATACACAGTACCTTTCTAGAAGAGACTCTACTAATTCCTTTTGGGGGAAAACCTTAGGTAGGAATCATTCCTAAGCTTTGAGATTTTCTTGAGAGTTCTACGCTGAGGTAGAGACATGATCCAAAAACTACAAAAAGAGCCAGATCCCCCTGATTTGGGAGTCAGCCTCCTCAAGGGCATCACTTGGTCTACATGAGCCCAGAACTGAAACCTTTTGGTAGGATAATGGTACCTAGATCTTGGGTCATTCATTTTTATACCTGTATTTCTTCCTCTTTAGAATGTAAGTTCTTGGGGGCAGCTAGGTGGCACAGTGGATAGAGCACTGGCCCTGAATTCAGGAGGACCTGAGTTCAAATCCAGCCTCAGACACTTAACACTTAACTAGCTGTGTGACCCTGGGCAAGTCACTTAACCCCAATTGCCTCACCAAAAAACAAACAAAGAAACAATAAAGAATATAAGTTCTTTTGTATTTTTGTGTCTCTAGCACCTAGCATAGTAATTTGCACTTAGTAGGTATTAAGAGAAATTAACATTATACAATTATATTAATAACTAATTATTAATTTGCAAACCATCCCTTTCCTCCTATTTCTGTTAAGACCCAACTTCTGAAAAGGATATAAGGGTTTTAGAAGGGTTTTAGGGCAAGGTTTTCTCCCAACTCCAAGGCATTTACTGGGACAGGAACCCTTACTTTTTGTTTATTCTGTAAACAAAAGTCAGTCTCAGCTAGATTTTTCCTTGTCCTTGATCCCCTCCATTAGAGTGTAGGGTGACCCAGCTCATCAAAGAGAAAACTAGCTAGAAAGATCTGGATGGAAATGGCTTCTCTCTCTCTCTCTGTTTCTCTCGGTGTCTTTGACCACTGACCATCAATTTATAATTAGCTAGCCCAATAAATAGTTAATTACCTGGAAACTCTCAGGGATTTAATTTACTTGTAATGCTAAATAAATGCTTATTGACTCCTTTTGAAAACCTGATTATTCTTATTCTATGATTAATTATGGCAGAATTAACATAATTCTAATAAATTTCACGTTTTATTAAATTTGGATGTCAGACAATAGAAATGAGTAAAGACTTTCCTTTCAATTTTTTTCTTTCCTTCTGGATTCACTGCTTTTTGTTATGCAAAAGTTTATTTTTTATAAAAGCACATTCATCTATTTTGACTCAATTTCTCTTAAGTAACATCTTAAGACTATGTCCCTTTGCCAGTGTGAAAGATATAACAAAATTATTTTCTAGTTTCTAATTTTGTTTTACTTTGCTGAACCATTTGGAATTTATCATGGAAAACGGTATGAAATTTTTGTCTTCCCATTTTTTGGAAAAACCATCCAGTTTTCCTATAATTTCTTTTTTTGAACAATGGTTTTCTCTAACTATTGGGTGCATCTGGTTCTACCTCATTCTCATTTAACTCATTACATTGCTCAATTTTTTTCCTGGCACCAGTTTTGATAATTTCTACTCTATAGCTGGTGGGGCAGTGCTATGGGGGGGGGCGGCATCTAGGTTGTGCAGTGGATAGAGCACCAGACCTGGATTCAGGAGGACCTGAGTTCAAATCTGGCTTCAGCCACTTGACACCTGCTAGCTGTGTGACCCTGGGCAAGTCACTTAACCCCCATTGCCCTGCCCCACCCCCAGAAAAAAGAGTGCTAGCTAGACTTGAAGTTCAAATCCTGCCTCATACAATTACTAGTTATGTGACCCATGGCACTTAACCTGTTTTCTCATCTATAAAATATGGATAATAGTATCAAGATTATTGTAGGATAAATTGAAATAATATTTGTGAAGTGCTTTGCAAACTAGCTTTATGAATGCAGGCTATTCAGAGTATAATTTAAAACATGAAAATGCAGTTTCCACTCCCACTTCTTTCCCCCAACCCCTAATTTCCATGGATAATCTTGATATTTTGTTCCATAAGAATTTTATTTTGTAAAATTCTATAAATTATACTGTATTTCAATCAGTAGAATCAAATCTATAGATTAATTTAAGTATTGTCATCTCTATTATATTAATTTGGCCTAGTTATGAACATTGACTCTAAACTAATCTCCTTTTATATACTAGGACACTAAAGTCCAAGGAGGTTGTGACTTGTTTAAGATCACATGTAGTTTTTGACATGTATTTTGTTTGCCAATATTTTAATGTTTTCAAATCCATACTATTGATCAATAGCTCTTTCCTTGCCTTGTTCTTTCCCTTCTTTTATACACTATTTGCTATAACTCCTCTCTTTTTCTTGATTCTTGATTCTTCCTTCTTTTTAAATTTAATTAATGGCTTATTGGTTTTAAGTTTTATTTTTACTTTCAATTCTGTTAATTTCCCATTTGATTTTAGCGATCTTTTTTGTGTTCATCTTGAATTATTCATTTGTTTTTTCTGTGTTTTTAAGCTTCAAACTCAACTCATTAATATTCTTTTCTGTTAATATGAGCACTCAGATGATAAGCTCTAAAAATTGCTTAAGCTGCATCCTATTTGGTCATGTTGAATTGACAATACCAACAGTATTGTTCATGTACTTTTAATTGTTTCTATAATTTATTTTGCTCTTGAAAATTAAAGAATCCTTTTTGATCCTAATTAAAAAAAGAATTAGATTTGGTTTTTATCAGTATAACATCTCTTTCCTACCTCTCCAATTTAATCAAAGATTTTGTAGCCTTTTTTGATGTAAAAAGCATGGAAAAATCTAGTTATTCTGATTTGTAAGGAAGATAACTGCAGTTCTCTCCAACTCACCATTATTTTGAAAATTCATGTTCAAATTCTAGCTCTGACACTTTTTCTGTTGTTGTGTCTCACTCTCCATGATGCTATTTGAGGTTTTCTTGGCAAAGATACTAAAGTGGTTTGCCATTTCCTTCTCCTGCTCATTTTCCAGAAGAGGAAACCGAGGTAAACAGGATTAAGTGACTTGCCCAGGGTCACAAAGCTACTAAGTCTCTGAAGCTGAATTTGAATTCATGAAGATGAGTCTTCCAAGCCCAGTGCTCTATCCACTGTGCCACCTAGCTGCTGATACTTTTTTGCTTTAGGTTTAATCTTCCATTTAACCTTTTTCCTCCTTTGTAAAATCAGGAGGTTGGATTAAATGGCCTCTAAAATTGCTACTAGGTCTCAGTCTATGATCATGTGAAGTCTTTTGATATTTTACATATTTTGAGTAATGCTCATGAAAAATCTCAATTCCTTCTCACAACCTTTTGAAATAATTTCAGCTCTTAAAACACCCAGTGTTTTTCACCAGTAAAAAGGACACTGGATTTGGAATTAGAAACGCCACATTCAAATACTGCCTCTGACTAATTAGCTGTGTGACTTTCTGAACTTTAGATCCCTCATCTGCAAAATGGCGGGGAGAGGGACTAGATGACTTCTAAGTTGTTACAACTATACATCTCCGATCTTAATTTCTCCTCATGATTTTTCAGTTTTATTTGGTGTCTACCATATGGAACGGTATGTCAAACATGCTCTAGTAACGTGGTTTCCCATGATTTAAAATCTAAAGCTTCAAAAAGACAGAGGAGGGGCAGCTAGGTGGCGCAGTGGATAGAGCACCGGCCCTGGAGTCAGGAGTACCTGAGTTCAAATCCGGCCTCAGACACTTAACACACACTTACTAGCTGTGTGACCCTGGCCAAGTCACTTAACCCCAATTGCCTCACTAAAAAAAAAAACCAAACAACAACAAAAACAAACAAACAAAAAGAAAACAGAGGAAGCCCCTGATCTAGTCCCCATTTTACATAAGAATAGACACCGAAGGAGGCTGAGGGACTTGCTCAAGATCACCCAGGTAATAAACATTAGAAACAGGTTGCTGTTTTGTATATGACTCTCTAGATAATTCTTTTATACCTGGAAAAATATTAGAAAATGTCAGAAATTGAAAATATCAGTAAAGATCACTCACAGTTCACCTACAATGCCATGAACTGAACTCCATGGAATAAGATTCTCCTCATCACTTTTAATCTCATCACCACATAGGTAACTCAAGGTTTCATTGACATTACCTCTTCAGTCTCCATTTCCCTTTGGAGAACTGGGAGGTGGATTATCAAATTTCCCAATGCATTCCTTGAGGGAAGCAAACTCTCTGATAATTATCTTGCATCAGCTGCCCTACAGAGGAAGGTTACCCCACACCAAGTGTCCCCTGGTGTCCTATCCCCCCTTTCCTGCTTTTTGTGTGTCTCCCCATTTAGATTTTAACCTCATTGAGGGCTAGAACTGTTATTTTTATTAATTATATCCTCAACTTAGAACAATGCCTGGCACTTAAACGTTTATTCGATTGGACTGGGGTGGGGTAGGCAGAGGATAGATGCCTTTCTTTCCCCTTCTGTCCTTTTACCTCATGACTCCAACAGATATGAGTCTGAGGTGTTTCTGTTTAGTTTGTTCTTCCCAGTTTCATGGCAACCCTGGAGCCAAGATTCAAGGTGGGATGTTCCAGCTATCTATCCAGCCCAACAGGGCTCAAGGGCAGGAACTTTCATTTTTGTCATTGTATCCCTAACATCTAACCAGGGTAGGTACTTAAATTCCTTTTGCTGATTATAAACTTTCATTATAACCTTTCACCTCTTCCTCTGTCTGGTATGCCCTAATTCTGTTCTCTGTCCTCAATGATGACCTCCCATTCTTATACCCCTCAATTCTTTCCCAGGCCATCAACTCTCTACTTTGCCATTTAGACCTTTGGGTAAACCATGTCAACTCTACACTGTATCTCTATCATTCTCATGCCCCCAAATCCTATCATCTATCTTGCCCTGCACCAAGCCTCAGCCTTGGATTACTCTCCCATCATTTGCTACATTTGTTCCTACTCACTTGCTGCTGAAAACTGAAGAAAAACATGAAACTTTGCTGACGCTGATTAGGTCCACTACAAATTCGTTACATAATCTCAAACAGACCCTCAATGTAGCACCTCTTGATTCACTGTCCCACTCACCATAATGGTGTTTCCACAACTTTTTCTCTCTCCTCAAAGTTCTCTCCCCTTACCCTCTCAGATGAGTAACTTGCCTCATATTTACTGAAAAACCCTGAGGCCATTTACCAAGGGCTTCTCTTCTACTTATTTCAAATAACTCAGATGCCTTCTACTATCTCTGCTTTCACCCCATCTCCCATGAAGAGGTGACTCTTTTCAGTGCAAAAGCAAAAACCCTCTACTTGCACACGTGAGGGCATCCTATTCCATCTTCTCCAGTAAACTGCTCCCTCCAGTAACCTCACTTCAATTTCTCCTTGTCTACTGGATACTTTCCTACTGCTTACAAAGTATGCCCATGTCTCCCCTATCCTCCTTAAGTCCTCGCTTGACCCATTCATTCCTACTAGCAATGGTCCCCTCTTCTCTTTCATAACAAAACTCCTAAGAATCCTAAAATCAGTGCCTCCCCTTCTTTTCTTCTTCTCTTCTTAACTCTGTAGTCTGGCTCCTGACTTTATTGTTCAGCTGAAACTGCTCTCTCTAAAGTCACTAATGATCTCTCAGTTGCCAAATCTAAGGACCTTTTCTCCATTCCCATCCTCCTTGAGCTCTCTGCAGCCTTTTACTGTCAAATTACCTTCTCTCTCTCTTGCTTTTTCTACCTAACCATTCCTCAGTATCCTTTGCTGAATCTTTTTCTGGGGTATATCCATTAACCACAGGTGTCCCCCAGTGTTCTGTCCTGGGACATCTTTTCTCCCTCTACTCTTTCTCATGATGATCTCACCAGTTTCCATGGCTACAACTATCATCTCTTTGAAGATGATTCTCAGATTTGTATACAGTTCTAATTTCTCTCCTTACTATAGTCTTGCATCTCCAACTTGAACTGGATATCTCAGACATCTCAAACTCAAGATGTCCAAAACTAATTACTTCTCCCCCTCAAAACATTACCCCCTCCTCTTCCTAACTTCCCTATTATAGTTTCAAAGGTACCCCTACCTTTCATTACCCAGCCTTGCAACTTAGGCGTCATCCTCAACTTCTCTCTTTCACCCCTCCCCGATATGCACTTCCAAGTCCTATAAGTTTCAATCTTCAGAATCTCACATACACGTCATTCCCTCCTGACACTGCCACTCCTCAAGCCTGAACTATTGCTAGTAGTCTCCCTGCCCCATCTCCTCAATCCAGTCCATCTTTTACTGAACTATTAAACTGATCTTCCTAAAGTCATCTGATCACGTTCCTCCCTCCACCTTAATTTAAATAAATTACAGTGATTTGCTATTACCTCTAGGATACAAATATAAAATCCTGTTCTGCTTTTAAAGCTCTTCATAACCTGGCCTTTCTGACCTTTTCAATCTTCTTAGACTTTACTCTTGGATGGACAGTGACACCTCCTTGCTGTTCCTTGAACAAGACATTCCTGACTCCAGGAATTTTCACTGGCTATCCCGCATAACTGGCACTCTCCCTTCAATCTCTACTTTCTAATTTCCTTTCCAGACGCAATTTCTGCAAAAAGCTTTGCTTGCTCCTCAATCTTCTTGGATTACCTGCCCTCTGAAACTAACTCTAATTTATTATACCCTGTGTTTTTTACTATAAAAGCAAATGGCAAGGCTAACCCACAAGCAGGTTAATAGAAGTGATTTCATCAGTTTAAACCATTTTTCTGTGCAAGAGTTATTGTGGGGAAAAGGGGAAAGTGAAAGTGTTTATGTATCATGTAATAATAATTCATTAAGTTAACAGTATTTTGGACCAATATCCGAAGATGTTAAAGGAAGACAAAACTTTGCTGAGTACCAGGCTAGGAGAAAATAGTGATACTGGTCCAAGTAACAAAAACAAAGATAAAAACCCATTTTTAATCTATATTTAACATACTTATAAAATGACCAAGAAAATCTGTCATTTAACATAAATGTAATGTCATACAGTAAAACTGTACATAGACAAAATTGGAATTTATGATGTTACCTATAAAAGGCTAGATAAACCAATTTAGAAGGGTAAAGAAGTTTTAAGTAAATAATTTTTCTCCTAAATGTAAATGCTCAAAGTACTTTCAACAAAGCACCTTAAACCAATACGAGGCATTTCAGTACAGTATTTGGAGTCAGAAAGAAACAAGATCCCAATGTGCCCAGTGACTACAGAAATGTAAATGCAAAAATCAAAATTGAAAGTGAATGCTGTGAAATAATGACCAGAGATATGACAAGATGCTCTCATACTTCTCTCCCAGGTACCCCTCACTCCCCCAGTTCCCTGGCTCCTCTGCAGAAGTGGGAGTGTATTATGGCAGAATACCACATATAACATCAGAATTATTTGATACATTGGTTGGGTCTGAATGACTTTTTTCCCCTTCCTTTTTAATTTGTTTTTGTTTTTTTGATGAGGCAATTGGGGTTAAGTGACTTGCCTAGGGTCACACAGCTAATAATTGTTAAGTGTCTGAGGCCGGATTTGAACTCAGGTCCTCCTGAATCCAGGGTCAGTGCTCTATCCACTGAGCCACCTAGCTGCCCCTCCCTTCCTTTTTTAAAATTTAAGTAATGATTTGTTGGAAGGGAATAAGGAAAAAATACAGCAGGAAATGTAGAAATAAAAAATATGAATAAAATTTATTATTTTTTAAAAAGCTCCTACCTTGTTTCAAATCCAGTTCTGCCAATGTCCGTGTCTGTGAAACAATGGGCAAAACCATTTTCCCTCTTTAGAACTCAATTTATTCCTCTATGAAAAAAAGAGGAATGCGCTAGATCCCTTCCTAGGTTCCTCTTTCAGTTCTAAATCTGATTCTATGTAATATTGATCTTTAAAAATGGAACCATTGATCTTTAAAAATGGAACATTAAGTATGGTTCCATTTTTAAAGATTAATATTACTACTGACACTTAAAAACTATCCAATATTGGTAAACAGAGTTCTTATTCAGATTGGTCTTCTTTCTTACTAATTAAATCAGGTTTTATGTCATTTTCTGATCATAAATCAGTTCACTTAGATTACCATCATTTGAAGTATTAGCCTAATTTACCAAAGGATGTAACTTCATGTAGTAACCTTTGTGCCAAAATAAAATTTATTATTAAACAAGTAAAATTAAAAAAAAAACTAGTTTTTTTTTAAATAACATCTTTAATTAAAGTTTTTGCAAAGGCAAAATATTAAACTTAAAATAGGTCTTAGTACATCAAAATACTAAGTTCTCTAATTGTATTCCAAGCATGGCCTTTGAAACATAATATCCTGTATATCACAGAAGAGCAACCTTGATCTGTAATTGTACAGAATGACTTTTACAAACATAATAAATATATTTACCCCCGTACACATAATAGTATGTACAACAGCAGTTGACAATTGTAGCTCAGAACAGCAAAAAAGGGTATTAGCCCCTCCCCAAGCAAAAAAATATTGTAGTCCATTGGTACACTGATACACACTGGACCAAAGATGTAAATAACCCAAAATAGTCCTCCCATAAAAAGCTCCTTTTGTTCCTCATAATAGGTATAGGCCAAAATAATTTTTAAAAGCCAGAGCAATTGACCAAAAGTAAATGAGAACAGCCTTATGAAAAAAAAAAACATAAATTTAAATATCACTTCCCTGACATAACAGTGGGATAATAATCAAAACTAAATAAATGTGTGTCTGTATGTCTTAATCCTATACTTAACCAATGAATTTGAAAATCTGAAATAGCTTAATTTGAAATTGGTGCAGGGGATAAAAGGGGCTTCTGCCAAAATAAAATAAAATAAAATGCCAATAAAAGTGTCAATTAAGATTGCACAATGACTCTTAAGCAATAAAAAAAAATCAGTGTGAAATCAATATGCAAATAAAGGAACTTTTTTCGAGTGGAAAAAATTACTAATTTTTTAAAGGGGGACTCCTATGGGAGTCTATTTGTCTGTTTTCCTATACTGGGATTATGAATATTTCCCCGATGGAAGTAGTTTATGGTGATATTATTGCTATTGGGTAATTCATAAAATACTGAGGGGAATCCACATCCCCCACCCCAACCCCCCTAAAAAAAGGCGAGAGAGAGAGAGAGAGAGAGAGAGAGAGAGAGAGAGAGAGAGAGAGAGAGAGAGAGAGAGAGAAGAAAAAGCCCAAACCTTGATTTTTCATTTTACACTCTAGCAAAGGAAAACATGTACACATCATGTTTTCATGTTGTTTTCTAACAGTGAATATTAGAACTATGCTCCTCAAAAAACACACTGTAAAATCACCATGTACTTTGAAATCATGATGTATTACGTAGAGGACTATGTCAATGTAGCCTATGATTTCAATGCAAGGGACAACATGGATGTAACATTAGGATGAAATTTAATTACTTAGCAATAACAAAAATTGAACATTAAAAATATAACAGTCCAATATAAAGTTCCTTATATGTCTATTCCCCTCAATAGCAGACATTTTACTTATTTGATTTTAGAAATTAATTGCACATTAAGAGTTTGTTAAGATACATTTGGAACTCCGCAAAAATTAAACGTGCTCTCAGGAATTCAAGTGGCCCAGATTATTCAAATGACCACCAACCAAGAATCTGTATACTGAAAGGCACAAATTTCTACACTTTATCCAGTTGCTATGCAAATGTTCATTAGAGCTGATGATTAATGTTAAAGATATTTCCCCGTTTTTTCAGGTTAAAAGGTGCTGTTACCATCTGTGCAAATCTAAACTTAACGCTTTTGAAACCTCTCACCTCCATAATATTAATACTGAACTATGTTTTCTACTTCAAATAAACAAGTTATATTAATTTTAAAACTCAAAGTGGGAATTCCTTGTCCTCTTCAAAGGAACGACAAATTCTATGGAACCTAATGAAATGGTCTGTTCAATTACAATGTTTAAAACCATGATTAAAATTCAAGTACGATAAAAGGTAAGCAAGCTACATTCTTACAGCAAATTGCTACAAAATAAAATTGAAAAGTTTGATTTAAAAGGAACACTTGAAGTAGCAATATGTAAGAGCACAATTTGGTAAGTCATTTTGTTTGACTGGCTTTCAAAAAACTTCACAGGTAATTAAAACAAAATCCCTCATTTGCCAAGCATGCCATAATTAATATGTAAGACACAGGTGCAAATACAAATGGTTATTAACCTGCTTCAAAAGAATCCAAAAATTACTTTGAAAGCAGTGGTTATTCATATCACAAAATATAGTATAGTGACAGGCCAGTTTATAATGCTGCTATATGAACAAAAAAGATATGTCTACCACAGAGGACCCAAGACATAAAAAAGAATAAGTATATTGTAACATGGGTTCCAGTAGTAAAAAATTGCTAAGTAGCTAAAAGGTTTCATTTGTTCAACTGTGTGCAGCATTGCTAAACTTTTCCAGGTAGATGATTAATTCCTTTTTTGGGTAAACAAACCTACTATTTGGCAGCTTTACTACCTGACAATTCAAAAGAAAAAAGTTAGGTAAGAACTAGTCTGCTTCCCCCACCCCACCCCAGCGTATAAATGACCTCCAAAAAAATTGCATGTGCTTTTAGCATAGTGGTAATTAAAAACAAACTTTTTTTTCCTAAAAAAAGAATAGATTACATCCCTAAATTAAGACAAATCAAAATAAAAATCATACTCAAAATCTTTACATCAAAACAGTACTTAATTATTATTAATGTGACTGGAAACCAACTTTATAATGAGGTTTACAACATATAAGCAAGGACAAGAGGGGCAGTAATTTGATTAGGCTCTCTGGTGAGTAGATAATTTTAGAGATCTAAGTGGTGTAAAAAAACCATATAATGGCTCATCACAGTTTTCTTCTTTGCAATATACTTTAAGGTTTTCATGTAAGCTACTGCTGCAAACATATTGAGAGGCAAGTAAAAGGAAGACTAAAATGGGAGAGGGAAAAGAAAAGCAGTTAATAAATATACAGGAGGTTAAATATACTTGGAATTTGTCAACCAAAACCATGACAATTATTTAATTATCCTTAAGGACAGGAACCAAGAATATGCCCTCTTAGTTTACTAGTGATATTAACTGTTCTTCTCCCAAATAGCTGATATAATAAACAGTGCTATAGCTACACTGTTCCTGAGCCTCTGGTAGGCCACTGAACTGCGACTGCTATCTGGCCCCAAACCCCACTGCTTTTCTTCCTGCTGAACAAACTGGAGTAGATGTTTTACGTTGCCCACCACTTGGTTTTAAAAGTAGGGCCATCATGTAAATGAGGACATTTATTTATATGTAAGGAAAAAAAGTTTTACCTAAAAGTCACTTGTCAAAAAAAAACTTGTTACCTTAAATTTGACAATTAGATTTTTGTTACTGAGTTTTGCTATTCTTTCCCAATAAGCATAAGAAACTTGTTTATAATAACTAAGTTGTTTAGTAAAATCAGTGTCCTCACCGTTATCTATAATAAATGCACTGAATATCTAAAAGCTTGGAGATTAAGTTCACCAAGGCAAATTTCAGCCTAATTATAGGAATAAATCAATATATTTGCACAGGTATATACAATTTCAATCAGATGGTACCCTTTGAAATAAAACTATTCCTGAGGAGCCAATTTGGCTTTAAAAGGGAGGAAAAGGATGAGGAATGGGAGACAGGCCCTCTTTAAGGAAATTAAACTTACCATTGTATTTCCTCTCAACTCCTATGAAATATTTTTTTAATTATACTGAACAGATTTTTAAAACTTAATTAAGATACATATAAAGTTTTAGGTTAAATAAAGATGTGGTCTCCAAAAATGAATTTAATTGGGAAGCAACGTAGTTTAACAAGATTGGGTCCAAATCCAACAAAGGACTTGGGTTCAGATTCCAGCATCTATAAAATGAGGTTCTAGTAAGATGACCTCTAAGGTCCCTTCCAGCTCTAAGTCTATGATACTATGGATATTATCACTGATTATATTCTTTTCTCCATTAAACAGATGCTGAGAAAAGGAAGGAGTAGGGATATAGAAGGAATATCACTGAGGGACAATGAATGGCAAGTAAAATTACTTAAGACCTATCAAATAGAATTTTAAATCTTCCTTATACAAGAGAATTTTAATTCAATACCATAATTCTTTCCCTTTTGTAAAAAGCCCCCACACAAATTTAATCAATATAATGACCACACACAAGAAGTTCCAAATCAGTCTATCAAAAGGGAAGAGTTCCTTCAATTTGTTCCAAGAAATAATTTCTGATTTAACAAGTTAGAGGGAGAAAGATGGCAACAAAGCCTTACATGCTAATTACTGGCTGTAGGTACCTGTATGCTGAAGTGATAATTATGGTATTCCTAACAAAAACTCAGCTCCAAACAACGCCAGGTGCTACAGTTCCATGGCTTGCCAGTCTGAAGTAGTGTCTACGTTGTCATGGTCAATCTTTGTTCCAGTAGCTTTGCTTCTACCATACTGTTCTGACATGCAGAAGTAAATTTTGGTTGAAATATATGTCCTAAGTTTTCAACCAGTCCAGCTTTAAGAATCCTTTTTTTTGTTGTTGATGTTTTTTTTTAATTTTTTAAAAAAAGGCAATTCTTCACCATTCAGCATCTCCAATGGCTTTGGAAAATACATAATCTCTTCCATTAAGATTCATAATTCCATCTTTGAGGTGAAACTTCCATTTGTTTTTACTTCTGTGGATCTAAACAAACAACAAAAAAAGATAAAAATAAGGGTAGAAAGAAATTAGATTTTTAAAATTCAGAAATAACATACTATAGTCCATTTGAAAAGTAAATTCATGATGAATTGTAATGAATAATCTAGGCCCCCAGAAAACTGATAATACATCTCTCCACTTTTCAGTATGTATGTATATGTGGGGTGCGGGGAGGGGGCTAGAGGATGAGACCATGCATGTAAAATGGTAGAATTACGTATATGCTGTCCAACATGGCCATTGTATTTGATTGGTTTTTTTGCTTAATGCTTTTTTTTCTTTTTTTAAAACAAGAAGGGGTGGGGGGGTGAGAGGGTTCTGACCGATTATTTTACCAGATGATGAGAGTGGAAAATAAAAGCAGCAAATCTAAAGCCAGTTGGTTCTGACTTTTTATAAGAATTTTAACGGAGTAGAAGTATAAATTTTAACAATTAAACTAAATCGATCTATGCTAAATCTGTTCCTCACTATACAATAACCCAGGAGCCACAATAAATACAAGTAATGTTTCACTACTTTAAAGGTTACAACATGCTTTCTTTACAACAATCCTGTGAGGCACTCTAATTTAAAGAAATGAAGCTCAGAGAGGTCAAGTGATTAACCTCCAGGCACAAATCTACTAAACATAAGCCAAGAGGGGGGGCAGTTAAAAAGAAGTTAGTGTTGTATAAAAACAAAAGCCAACAATAACTTTTTAAACAGTCAATTATGGTTCTTAAGGCTTTTAATTTATTGGTTAAACCTTAAGCAATCTACCAAAAGTATTATCTCATCCCTACAAATGCTTTATCATAAATGACCTTGCACACAGAAATAAGGGGTGTATGTGTGTCTCTCACCTGGATATAGAATAAATAAGGTTTCTATCTACTAGGTAGTCTTCAACAGTCTCATTTAGATGCATTTTATTAAATTCCTGCAAATTACAGCTACCTTCAAATTAACTCAAGAATAATTAGGATTAAAAAATAAAAGAGGGCACTTTACTTTTCTTCATCTTCTATAATTCAACAGAAAAGGAAAAGAAATGAAAAATCTAAAACCACTTAATTCTAACTTCTTTTTATTAAATTTTTTGATAGAACAGGAAGTAGAAATTTTAAAAATTAAACAGATCTCCCATTACCTATGCTACTTCAGTTCATTGTCACTATGCCTAACCTAAAAATCCCAAGAAATAAAAACAAGTCGTTTTTTTTGTTTGTTTGGTTTTGTTTGTTGGTTTGGTTTTTTAGGGGGCAATGAGGGGTAAGTGACTTGCCCAGGGTCACACAGCTAATAAGTGTCTAGTATCTGAGGTTGGATTTGAACTCAGGTTCTCCTGAATCCAGGGTCGGTGCTTTATCCACTGTGCCACCTAGCTGCCCCAAAACAAGTCACTTCTAACTCAAGTTTATAACACAATTTCTTTGCAACAACCCACTGAGGCACTACAACCTTCATTTAAAGAAATGGAAATGGAAGCTCAAAGAAGTCAGATGATTAGCCCTCAAGCATACATCTATTAAATAGGAGAGCCAGGTCCTGTGACTAAGTTTAGTGCTGTTCTGATAAAGCAAGTGTTCTTAACTTTTTTGCATGTGTCACTGCCTAATAGCCAACCTGGTGAAGCCTATGGACTCTCCCCATTCCTTCTTTCTCATAATAATGTCTTAAGGGCGACTAGGTGGCGCAGTGGATAAAGCACCGGCCCTGGAGTCAGGAGTACCTGAGTTCAAATCCATCCTCAGACACTTGACACTTAGTAGCTGTGTGACCCTGGGCAAGTCACTTAACCCCCCATTGCCCCACAAAAAAGTCTTAAATGCACAGAATAAAATACAGAAGATTACAAAGAAAACAAATTATGCTGAAATAGTTACAGTTCACATACCACAGAACTCCTACTATAGAGGCATCACAGGAAAAATAGGAATGGATTGGAGCCAAATAACCTGGTGTCTACTTTTGCTACTTATCTAACATCTCCACTGTAAATGCATGAAATGAACTAAGTGATCTTTAAGCTCCCTTCCAATTCTAAGTCCTATGATTTTCTACTAAACCATTTACCTTTCTTCTGCATCTTCAAAAATGTCACACATACCCCCAAAAGTCACCAAGTTCTATTCAGTTTTCTTTCAATATGTCCTTTATTCATTCCATTCCCCTTGTTGCCATCACACTACTTAAATGACTCCAAGCAACCTTCCTAACTAGCTGACTCTTTACAGGATACCCTTTTCAAGCCTAAAAAAAAAAAATGTTTTGGGGGGGGGGGCAGCTAAGTGGCGCAGTGGATAAGGTACCGGCCCTGAATTCAGAAGGACCCGAGTTCAAATCCGGCCTCAGACAACTAGACACTTACTAGCTATGTGATCCTGGGCAAGTCACTTAACCCTCATTGCCCTACCCCCCCCAAAATTACCAAAACAATTAAAAAAATAATAAATCTTTTTGTTCTGAATCCAAGTCAAAATTATATTAACATTGTAAAATATCCCCTTCCAACATGTCACTGTTGTGAAAAAAAGTCAATGGAAAATTGCTCCTTCCCTTTTTGAAACATAAATGTTCTTATAAGAAACTAACTCCTAGACATTTCTACTCACTGGGCCTAGAATTCTGCCCTTGAATTTCAGACTAATTTCCCTTCTACACAACAGTCTTTCAAATAGATATTCTCTATTAATATATCCTCTCATGTCAATTTTTTTTTTTTTGGTGAGGCAATTGGAGTTAAGTGACTTGCTCAGAGTCACATAGCTAGTGTTAAGTGTCTGAGGATGGATTTGAACTCAGGTCCTCCTGACTCCAGGGCTGGTGCTCTATCCACTGCGCCACCTAGCTGTCCCTCATGTCAATTTCTAATCCAGTTGTAGGTATATATGCATGTATATATTATATACACACATTTTCAGGCATAGTAACTGACACTGGTGAAAGTATCCTAAAATAAAGCAGAACAAAACATACTGAAATGATTGTCATACATCTAAATATTAGAGTTTGGTTTATCATCTACTTCTTTTGGGTGCCCTCTGGTGGAAAATCAGTGAAATGGCCAAAGAGAGGGGAGGCATAGACACATATACAGATATTTGCAGGTATAGTAACTGACACTTGTAAAAATACTAATTAACTTAAAGCAGAGCAAAATATACTGAAATGATTGTCATATACCTAAACATTAGAGACTTTTGACCTACTGTAATTCATTGAATATCTGAAAAGTATACTGGAATTAAGTGTTAAGAAGCATGGATCCTAGTCCTATCATTACCTACCTATATGATTAAGGGAAAATCACAACCTTTCTACGCCTGGAATGAGATGTTTACTCCAGACGACTTCTAAACTTTTTCAGTTGTACAGGTTTACTGACTTCTATAACACACAAGGCAAGAAAAGCAAGGGACAAGACCATAACAGAGCAGATTGTATTCTACAACTAATATCCTACACAAACCAAATGTTTGACATTAATTACAAATGAAGTCAAGAAAGTCTTTTTTAAAATCCCATAGAAAAAAGGGCAGCTAGGTGGCACAGTGATAGAGCACTGGCCCTGGATTCAGGAGGACCTGAGTTCAAATCTGGACTCAAACACTTGACACTTGCTAGCTGTGTGACCCTGGACAAGCCACTTAACCCTCATTGCCCCGCAAAACCAACAACAAAAAAACCCCAAAACCAAAAAAACCCAAAACCTAGGGATGCCTTCTAAGAATAATATTCTTAGTTGCATAGAATAAAATACATAGGACTACAAAAGTGATCTAGTCCAACCCCTTTATTTTATACTCATAAAGTCTAAGTGATGGGTAGTAAGCAGAACTAGAATTCAAACCTATTTCTTCTAAGTTCAAATCTAATACTTTATTACACCAAACTGACAATGCTTTTTCCATTCTGCAGGTGAGTTCGAGTTTTGTTTTTGATTCCGAAATTCACAATACCATGTACTTTGAAATGAGAAGAACTACGACCAGGACTGCTTTCACAGTCCTCTTTAAGTCCTCTACTATAGTCCTCACACCTCCTCAGTTCCCTTACCATCATCTCTTCCTTTTTACTGGTCACAGAGCAGTCATCTAAGTCACTTTAAAGTGTGCCAAGTTATTTTATATGCAGTATCTCATGTAAGCCTCATTACAGCCCTATGAGAGAGGTACTGTAGGCATTATTATTTCCATTTTGTGGATAGACAAAGACTGGCAAGATGAATTACCTGCCCATGGGTCACAGAGCTGCTAAATGTCAAAGGTGGGATCTGAATCTAGGACTTCTCCACTTGAAATCCAGCACTCTTTCCCCTAGGCCACATGGCCTTCTTGCTAGGGGTACTTCTCAATCAAGCTAATGACCACCCATCTGCTCCCCTGGATCCCATCCATTCCCTTTCACTTCCTCAAGGACCTTATCTTTATATTTCTCTTTCCCCACTACTTTCTTTTCACTTGCCTACAAACATAGTTCCTAATCCTTAAACATCTTTCCCTTGACCCTACCACTCCACCAAATATTGTTGATTTTTCCCATCATTGCTTCCCAGTGCCTAGTATATGACATGCACTAAATAAATATTTATTGTCTCTAGTTCCTCACTCTCCAAATTTCTCTCTCAAACCTTCCTACCCTCATCACTCTGAAACCATACTTGCAAAGATTAAAAAATACTTCAAAAGTAACATTCAATGGCTTCTGTAGTCTTCATACATGTTGATCTCTCAATACTATCTAAATCAATTGATAGCTCCTTCTGTATATCCTTACTCCATTAGCTTTAGGGACAGAAGAAGCATTCCAGTGCTTTTTCTATCTTGGATGCTGGCTCTTTAATCTTTTCTTGATCCATTAATGTACTCCCCAACAACTATCTTTTTCCTTTACACACACTCCACTATAGAAATCCCTTCTACTCCCAAGGTTTCATTTGTATGCAAATTAATTCCCAAATCATTCAGACCTGTATTTTTAACTATCTCCAAGGTATTTCCACCTGGAAGGTCTGGTAAGAACTTAAAAATTAGCAACAAAACTTAAGTCATCTTCTTTCTTCTTCAATATACTACTATTTTTTATCTATAGCAACAGTGGTTGCTCAATCTCCCATTACCTGAGGATATCTTTACACATAATACTTCCTCTTCTATCCAGTTAACTCAGTCTTTAATTTGTACTTCTACTAAATTTCCCTTGCCTTATACAGGCCCTCATTACTATCTGTTTATATTAATGCAATAACTATAGGTCTTTTTACTTTTATTCTCTTAAAAACAAATGGGTGAGCATTAGTAGTAGGAAGAAGGCAAGATGAGAAATTTCCGTACAAACAACCTCTAGTTTGTAAAACTCCTTACCTTATCATATTGGCACACAACAACATTCTCTGTATCAAATAGTTCCTGTCCTTCTTCATCACTCACATCATCCTCACTATTCAGGGGTTCCTAGAAAAGATACTTATATTAATTTATCATCAATCAATATTACTAGCATCAAATCCTACTAATACTCAGCAAACTGAAACTGAAAGTATACACATGAATATAATGGTAAAATAATTTACAACTTCTGATTTTAATTGCCAAAAGCAGCAATCTGGCAAACTAGGGAAAATTCTTGCATGCTAGATATTTTTGTTTCTCTCGGGTTTCTTTTCATTTTTTGAATGTTTTATCTATAGTAACCTAGTAAAACAATGCATTACCAATTGTCTGCTCTATCAAAGGAGTTACATATTTAGACTTACTCTATGAATTCAAGAGTTGAAATTGATATATTTTAACTACACCTGTAGGCATAAGTGTTACGATTTAGCTGCCATAAATCTTACTTTATATACTTCAATCATTGTGCAAATTTGTTGAATAGCACCCAAACTCTAAAGATTAAATGTCTTCACCTTAACTAGTTCAATCTCAATCCCACAGATCTATGACAAACTTAAAACAATAATATTAAGATAAAAGTTGCTCCCTAAGTAATCAGCACTTAAATATTGACCTTCCCAATAAGGTTATATACAGGCTATATAAAAAATATAAAATCTGTGCTCAAGTTTTTCATTTCCAAATTTTCTCCAGACTTACCTCTTCAACTTGTCCATCTTCTCCTCCATCTTTCTCTTTATCGTCTTCTTCTTCATCATCATAATCTTCCTCTTCATCTTCATCTTCTTCAGATGAAGTGTCCCCAGCCCCATCTACTTGTAGCACCAAAGGAGCTTGTGGCTGGGCAGGTTGCTGCTGTGGTTGCTGCTGACCAGTTGCAGTGATCTGTGCTTGTGCTGCAGTAGGAGCTGCCACTGTGGTAGGTATGACTTGTGTCTTGTTTCCTGTAAATAAGATCTGCTGAGGTTGTATGATGACACCTGTTGGTGGTGGTATCCCTCCAGGGATAGGAGCCAAAACCTGACACACAAGGAAATGGAATATTAAAGTCTCATTTGTATTTATTTCATCTATGCTAACTTGATCTACGACAAACTTACGCTCACCTCAGTTGGTTCCTCAATGCCACACAGAAATCTTTTAAATCATTTCTTCATACTCCCAAGACCCAAGCCTCCTCTGTACTTTTCCTATGGCCCCACAACCTTACCTCAACCCTTTTTATCTCAATGAATGACTAAGCCTACTTTACAGGAAAGATTCGAAACACAAATCAGAAACCACCTTATTGTCCTCCCTTCATACCATACAAAACACCCCTCTCCTCTCATTCTACTCTTTGGAGTCCATCAAGCATTGATTCATTCACAGATAAACAAACTCAATAGATACAAAATAAACACAACAGTTATTTGGCAGAGAGGACATTAACAACTAGTGTAAGGCACCTTGACGGAAGTGTATCTTCAGCTCTGAAGAGAGTCACAGATTATTACCAGAGGTAGAAGGAGGGAGGAAAAGAGAGCATTCCAGGCACAGGGGACAACAGCTAACACAAGGCATGGATGGAGGAAATGGCAAGTTAAAACACAAGGAATAGTAAGCGGACCAGTTTTGCTGGAATTTAGATAGAATACAGGAGGGAAAGTAATGTGGTAAAGATAGGCTGGAGATGATAAAGCGCTTTAAATACTAGAAATGCAAAAGAGGGATTCATATCTTAGTAAAACAATGAGAAGCCACAGAGGTTTTTTGAACATGGGAGTGATAAGGTCAGATCTGAACTTTAGGAATATCTATTTGCCAGCAATGTGGAAGATGGATTGAAAGGGAAGCAGCTGGATTCAGGAAGAGGCTATTTCAATAGTCAGGATGATGAGGGCCTATACTAAAATGGTTGTGGTGTGACTAAAAGGGAACAAGATATGGAACTGACCGAACCTGGCAACTGACTCGACATGGATTAGGCTAATGAGACTGAGCAGTTGAGAATGACTCCTAGGTGACTGAAAGAATTGTGGTCCATTCAAGCAGAAATGAGCAAGCTAGGAGGAGGACGGGTTTGGGAGGAAAAATAGAGTTATATTTTAGATATGTTGTCCCCTTCTTAGCAAAAGTAACTTTGGCCAATTGCACTCATGTTTTAATCTCTTCTGGTCTTCTCTGGGAGGTTGTGCCGTCTATCATTCCCATTTTTTTCCCTCTTGAATCTCTACCTCTCTACTGCTTTTTTTACCCGCTTTTTACAAACATACTAACTCCTTTATCCTAAGCAAACTTTCCTATCGTCTATCACCTCACGTTTAACAATTTTAACTATGACATTGTCCTCAGTTTTCTTCAGTGGTTGTTCTTCCTAGTTCCAAATGGATATTTCCCATGCCTATTCTCAGCTTTCTTTCCCGCCCCCCCCAACTATGTTTCCAAGATCATATCTACTTGCATAGTTTTGACCTAAAAGCACTCTTAAATTCAACTCCTAAATATTTATCTGCTGCCCCAAATTTGCCAAGCTCTATTCCCACAACAATAGAGTGAAGTTGACTCACCACCCAGGACATGTATTTAAACAAGATAGGGAAAACTCCAAATATTTCTCAGATATGACTAAGACCCACTTCTGGTGAGTGACTTGGGCACAAATGATAGCAACTAATGAAGAAGAGTGCTGTATTAAAAAGAGAGTCACCAAAACCAAAGAGAAATGCCACCAAGATGCTTCTTCCCATAAAATAATGTACCAGGGTCCAGGAAACAGGGCCTGAGGCCAATGCTAACTTGAATCTGGGTACTCTTCGGGGACAAAATGTAAAAAAATCCTAGACCTCGTAGTAGGTGACTGACCAAAGAAATTATGCCAATTCCCAGGAGATAGGCCTGAACCTAGCTTTAACTCTAGTCTAGGTTGCTTTAGGAGACAAGGCCTAAAGCCAATGACCTCCTGATGAATGACTGTGCAAGCCACGGGGATAAGGAAGACCAACCCACCACCCCCGCCCCAAAATAGACCAAAGCAACAGACTGCAGCAGTGAATGGGGCTTAGTCCCTACTCTGGATTCAATTCCTAGTCCTAACTCAAAGCTTCAAATGGAGACAGGACCTGACCCTAAGCAGCTACCTTGCCAAGGAAATAGAGTGGATTTTGTGATTTCCAACTACTTTTTGATTCCTAATTGTGATACTTAAAAGAGAACATAGTATTCCATATATGCAAAGACTATGGCAGAGGACACTGAGACTTTAACAACCTCCCTTCCTTTGGACGTTATGATTTTATTCATGCGGCTAAATATGTTTCCTTTTTCTAGCTACCACATCACATTGTTCAACAAACCAAGATTGCAGTTCACTAAATCCCTGGTATGCCTTTCATATGAAATGTTTTCAAACTAGGTTTCTCCTGTCCTTTGTTCTTGTTCAGTCATTTTTCAGTCACGTACAACTCTTTTTGATGCTATTTGGCGTTTTTGGTGTTTTCTTAGCAGAAATACTGGAGTCACTTGACATTTTCTTCTCCAGCTCATTTTACAAATGAGGAAAGAGAGGTAAACAAGATTAAGTGACTTGCCCAGGGTTACACAGCTAGTAAGTGTCAAAGGCTTGATTTGAACTTAAGAAGATGAGTCTTCCTAACTCTACTAGCTCTGGCACTCTATTCACTGCACCCTCTAGATGCCCTTCTCCTGTCCTATATTTACTACACACACACACACACACACACACACACACACACACACACACACACACCTCTACCTGTTAAAGACTTTACAATGATCCTTAATTATTTTTCATCATATTAAATTCAGCACATTATTCCATCCTGGTAAGATCTTTTTGGATATGATCTCAGTCAATGTTTTAACTATCATTCCTAGCTTCATGAACCTACAAATTTGATGAACATGCCATCTGATACTTTCATCCATATAACTGATAAAAAAAATATTACACAGCACAGAATTAGTTCTACTAGAGTGTCCTCATGACTGACACTAATGCATTCTTTCCTTTAATTACACCACTATTCTTCTAGTCACCAAAGCATGAAACTTGAAGTCATCATTGACTCTGTAAGCCTTTTGATTCATTTGTCATTTGCCAAATCTATCAACTGCTGAATACAGTAGAACCCATTCTTCTCTTATCTACATGGCTCCTTTTTTCACTTCTTTTTTCACTTTCTAAGAAATAGCTTCCTGACTGGTTTTTCTGTGCCATTGTCTCCCTTCTCCAAATCATTCTTCATACCACTGTTGTGAAATTTAAAATCACTTATTTTTAGCAAATAAGATTTGTCTCCTTTTATTAAGCAACTGACCAGTGGGCAGAGTGGAAAAAAGCACTTTCTTTGTGAGGTAGTTTCCCTCAATGAATTAAAAGGGTGTGTGTGTGTGTGTAAGTTTATATTCTAATGGGAAGGATGAAAAGTACCTATAGAGGACAAATTTGAAGCAAATAAATACAAATATATAGTAAGCAATTAAATATAAGGTACTTTGGGAAAGGGAGGGCACTAGCAATTGAGGGAGATGAGGAAACATTTCATGAAGATAGTACTTGAGCTATGTCTTGAAGAGTTTTTTAAAAACAAAATAAACAGCCCCCAAATCAAATCAACCGTCTATGTACATGCATACTTCATTCACATCTTCAATAGAGAAGATATTTTAACACTACAGGACTAGAAAAAATACTAGCTTTAACAGATCACTGTTGAGCATAATTGTACAAATATTTCACAATTCTATCGATAACCTATGATCTAAAAACTTGTAGTTTTAACTTGTTTTACAAAACCAAACAAAAAAATGCAGAAGAAAGAAATATGACAAATTATAACAAGTAATTCAAGCAGATGAAGTTGTAAATAATTTGAAATTAGCAAAGTCAAAACCTTGAAATGATAAAACATGCTTGTTATTAGCTGGAATTAAGTGCAATACAGGCATAGGGGATGACCAGTGTAAAGACATGGAGAGAGGAGATGGTGTGCTGTATGTGAGGAAGAGAGAGGAGGGGGAGTAATGCCCAATGAAGATAGAATAATAGGTTGGAGCCATATTCATATTGTGTAAGGCTTTAAAAGTAAAACTGAAGGGTTTATAATGTATCCTAGAGGCAATAGGAAGCCAGTGGATTTAGATAATGAAGGGAGCCAGAAGTCTGAGCTTGAGGAAAACTACTTTGGCAGCAATGGTGGCAGTAGGATGGACAGTAGGCTGGACTAGAGTGGTGAGAAGACTTGAAGCAGGGAGACCAATTGGGTGTTTGCTACTGTGACAATTGGAGTGACACCCCCTGCTGGAGAGATACTGTAAGAAAGCTCCACCATGAGGAGGTGTCTGAGGGCAAGCCATGTGGCTTGGAAGGTCAGTTCCTTGGCATCAGGAAGTGACATTTGATGTTTCCGGTTTAGACAGGAGGCTTGTGGAGAAGGGGTGAGGCTCTCTCGTGGGGAGTGGAGCTAGAAATGCTGGCTCCCTGAGGTAGAAAGCTGTAGGCAGCTAGGCCTCTTTCTCTCTCTTCACCAAATTCTTATGCTCCTTAATAAATGCTTAAAAGTCTAAACTCTTGCTAAAACTTCTAATTTATTGGCAACCACTCATTAGATTTTTAGAGAGTATAGCTAGAATTTTAGACACATTACAGAAACCAACCATTCACTGCAATAATCTAGGCAAGAAGTAATGAGATCATACAATTTGAAGAAACCAAGGTACTTCAAAAGCAAGGGTACTTCGAGCCACAGGAAAAGAACAATTTGAAAATGGAAGCAGTTCATCTGGCCAATATATTATCAAGTTCTTTTCCTAATACAGGTTCTAGTACAACTCTACTCAAACTGAATTATTTCCAATTCTGGCATGCCTTCTCACTTTTATGGACATTTGCCCATATACCTGGACCAGACTCTCTTAACCTTCTCATCATGTGAATCTTCTTCTATATTAAAGGATCAACTCAGGGACTACCTTCTCTGAAATTTTCCAAGATCTCAATTAGTAGTGATTTCTTCCTCTATGAACCTCACACACCAATGTTTAATCTTTTCCAAGTATTTACGTCCATTTCTTCTTTCTCCAACATTCTTTTTTTTTTTTTGAGGGGGCAATAAGGGTTAAGTGACTTGCCCAGAGTAACACAGCTAATAAGTGTCAAGTGTCTGAGGCCGAATTTGTACTCAGGTCCTCCTGAATCCAGAGCTGGTGCTCTATCCATTGCACCACCTAGCTGCCCCCTCTCACATTCTTTATCTTTGTATTCACAACACCTAGCACAATCCCCTGAACAGAGATGGCAGTTAATATTTATTTGAATTGAATATTAAGTGTTTCTGAAACAAGACTTTCAGTGTGTTTCAGTAGACAGGAAGATTTTCATGTCAAGTTACAAGTACCAGTTTTCTTTATGAAAAGTAATCTTTTTCTACAGAAGCTGAAATTTTAATCTGAAGAAAAAAAAGAAAGTCATGAGGCTCTCAGTTTCCTTTCTGCCACTGAGGATCCCACCCTTTCATTTAATACCTTTGATGGAGAAATACTAGACAGACCATGGGAAAGGATTTCTGAACACCTGGCAAGCTAGTCCCGCCTCTGCTACAACTACCTAGTTTTACTTAGGCAAGGTCTCTGGCAGAACAGGCCACAGTATTTTTATATGTCAAATGAGGTTGGGTGGCTGAGATAATCTTTAAATTCTGATACCAGTGAAAATTAACACCACCTGTAGGTGCTACATACATACACAATATTCCTTATTATTAAAGATTCTTTTACCTGTTGTATAACAGGAGCTTGTACTCCCCCAGGCTGCATCTGTGGTATAACCTGCTGCTGCAAAACCACTGACTGCTGTGGTTGAAGAATGTACTGGGCACCACTGGCAGTCCTGACTACCTGTAGAATCTGACCTATAACAACAACAAAAAATTATGCAAGTTACCTTTTAAGTAATGATTTCTATAGCATGTCACAAGTTGAACTTTACTGAAAAGCTCTCAGAACATACTAGCCAATAATATGCCTAAAAATTGAATTCAGTGCTATCATCTATACTTAATATGCCTTTTCACACTCTTCTCTTATATTTTTTCCCTTCTCTACTTTTGTCCAAATACCAAATTCCAGTTAAAGTGATGCTTTAAACACTACACTTTCTATTGTTTTCATCTTTTTTGCTGCCCTCCAACAGGACTTTTATTAAGAGTGTGTGCAATTTGATTACAGGATCCAAACTGCTGACTGAAATACATAAGCATCTGATTCTACTAGTTAGTTGTTAAGAAACAATCTAGAGTAAGGAGGAAACTGGACTTTAAAATCCTACCTCTGCTATTTGTCACTGAACTCCTACAAGCCTCAGTTTCCTCATCTGAAAATTGAGGAAGCTGGACTAGGTGATGTCTAAATCAGGGTTCTTAACCTAGCGTCTTTGAACTTTAAAATGTATGCATGTATGTGTGTGTTCATATATACAATGTATATATAATTACATGTGTATATACAATGTATATATATGATATATACAATTATAACCAATTACTTGAAATGCCATTTTATGTATATATGCATGTACATACACATGCATATACAAAGGTATATATTCTATATCCATATGCATATGTATTTCATGTATAGATGTGGATATAGATATATGAAAACTGCATTTCAATATAATTGGTTTTCTTTGTAAAACTCTTATTTTATGAACCCCCTGCTCTAAAATCCTATGATCCTACTTGTATTACATTAGAACAGAGGTTGAAAAGCTTCTCAATCTAGTCTCAGACTTATCTTTTCAAATGCATGAAACAGACTACCAGAGGGCTGAGTGGAATGACTTCTTAATTCAAAATGAAATCCTAGTAGCCTAACAGGATGATAACTAAGTGAGTCCTTCTTCCTAAACAAAGTAAATTAACAGCAAAATCAAAATGGCAAGACTATTGAAAATGCTTACAAGAGAAAACTTAAAGAACTTTACAAACAGACCTGTGCATTACATAAACACATGAGGTTATATTTATTTTAGCAGACTGGTGATTCCATTGCTCAGGAATTCCTGACAAGGAATCTCCTCTGACTAGAGTAGATTTGGCAGCTATTCTGTATCTCATAGTCTTACTGATTTGTCTGGTGTGTGAGGTTAAATGACTTCACATAGTCAGTACTATATGTACCAGAGGTCGGATTTGAACCCAGGTTTTTCTGACAGATGATGTCTACTCTATGCTGCCTCTTGAATGGCATACTAAACTATCAGTGTTTTTTCCTTAAAGCAAAGCAGCAAAGAATATGATCCTTTTGTTACACCCTAAATGTGCCATTAGTTTTGAAGAAGATGTCATCTGCAAGGACATACCTTTAAATATCAAAGATTATTATTCTATTTGACCAAATTAAAAACCCTATCCTATACTTTGTACTTTGCCTTACCTTGATTAAAAAGTCTGTTTCTTAAATACTAAAAAATCAAGCAACAAGTATTTATTAATAGCTTCTTATGTATAATATTAATATAATAACAATAGCTGTCATTTATATAGCACTTCAGGGTTTGCAAAGCACTTTACAAATATTATCTCATTTGTTCCTCACAACACCCCTGGAAGGGGTATATACAATTATTATCTTCATTTTATGAATGAGTATACTGAACAAGGAGATTATTATTAAATGACTTGAACTCTGGTCTTCCTGACTCCAGATCCAGTATTTAATTTGCTGTGCCATCGAGCTGACTATATGCCAGGCAAAATGCAAGAAGGCCTTAACCTGGGTTAGAAAGAATTTTAATTTCTAGGAGATGCTTCCAATGCTTAGAAATATATACACATGTAATTTTACATATGCATATTTATATAAATTGTCTCTTACACTGATTAAATAAACAGTTTTCCCTTTCACACTATTTAAGCAAGGTAAATAATAAGTAATAATACTGAACATGGTAGACTATGAATTACATATATAAAACAAAGTAAAACATTAAGATCTAAACAACTAAGTGTTCAGCTCTTAGTACTCAATACTACTGTATACATTCTTCTCTGTTATTTCCATGAACAGAGTTCATATTGAGAAATAATGAAATGTTACAGTGAAAGCACAAAATAGACACTAAAAGCTCACAATTATTCTTATTCTCCTAATTATACAAAAACATAAATTCATCAATCAAGAGTAGGTGTAATTTTTGAGATGTCAAATAGGCCTATCATTTTGAATTACCTGAATTACCTGAATTAGTTATTATCTGCTGAACAGGAGTAACGCCAGCAGGCAGTGCCAAGGTAGCAGCAGTGGCAGCAGCACTCTGGGGGGAGGAGGTAAAAATAAAATCAGGTCTCAAATTGTAAATACTGAACCAACAAAAGAAAAATCCGTTCCAAACAAGAAATAAAAATGGGAGAAAACGGACAAAGTTAAATATATCTGGAAGATTATTTCTGGAAGAAAAGCAAGTTTATTTTGAGAATGATAGGCAAAGGGACAGCTAGGTGGCACAGTGGATAGAGCACTGACTCTGGAGTCAGGAGGACCTGAGTTCAAATCTGACCTCAGACACTTAACACTTACTAGCTGTGTGACCCTGGGCAAGTAACTTAACCCCAATTGCCTCAACAAAAAAAACACACAAAAAACCAAAAAAAACCCCACACACATCTAGATTTCCCTTTCCTGGGTATAGGTGCTAATACCCTTTCATTCACTTACAACCAAAAGGATGGAAAGGGGAAGGAGAAAGGACAAAAGGCTAGAACAGTAGTTATAGCTCACCTTGGTTCAGCAAATATTTTAAAAAGATTTTAGTACCTGTATGTCAATATAATCAGTTTCTTGTAATTATATGCATTTCTGAAAAAAGTCCACTGACAAAGGGAGTTCATAACACAAAAAAAGTTAAAAAAGGAAATTATGTACATTTGGGAATGATTGTCTTGGTAAATTTAACTGAGCTGTGAAAAGCAAATGACTGAGGAGAGATGCATGCAGCACAATCAAGGTAAACTACAAGTAGTTAGTAGTTAGCACTATGGAATACAACAAAACAACCTGGTTGCTATCAAAAAGAGCATGATCTACAAAGAAAATAGGTAGTTGGGTCTTTGATTTACAAGAATAAGACAGGTGTTTTATTTTGGTTTTGTGTTGTAACAATTGGAATGACGCCACCTGCTGGAGACTTACTGTAGAAGAGTTCTGCCCATGAAGCGAAGGTCTTTGAGGGCAAGACCGGGCGTCAGGAAGTGACGCGGGCTAGTGGGAGGAGGAAGGAAGAGACTGGCGCTCTCTCTCGGGCTCTTTCCTCTGGACTCTGGTGGAGAAGGGAGCTAGAAATGTGCTCTCCCTTTAATAGATAGGAATCTAGGCCTTTCTCTCTCTCTTTACCAAATTCTTATTCTCCTTAATAAATGCTTAAAAGTCTAACTCTTGCTAAAGCTTATAATTTATTGGCGACCACTCATTAGATATTTTAGACAAACGAGCTAGAATTTTAACCCTTAACAGTGTTGTTGTTTTTTTCTTTTTGCAGGGCAAGGAGGGTTAAGTGACTTGCCCAGGGTCACACAGCTAGTTAAGTGTCAAGTGCCTCAGGCTAGATTTGAACTCAGGTCCTCCTGAAGCCAAGGCCAGTGCTTTATCCACCGCACCACCTAGCTGCCCAAGACATGTGTTTATAACTCAAGGAGTGCCTAAATTAATTTTATCATAAACACTAAAGGAAAGGTCATGAATCTTAGAAATATTGTCACTGAGATCTGTATCACAAAATATTAAGAAATAATCTTTTTCTCAAGAAGAAAAATACATTAAAAAATTAGAAATCTAATAAGTGGTTCTTTAGGTTTTAGCCAATAGTATGTTAACAATCCAGTCAACAAGCATATAGTAAGCACTTATAAGTGCCAGACACACTAAGCAGAGGAGATGCAAAAAAGGCAAAACCACAATCTTTATTCTCAAAGGAGCTCACATATGAAAGGGAGAGGAAGCAGTAATCAAAAGTATACTATATAAAGGGTATTTGTGTATGCACTGTGTATAAATATACACATATTATACCGCTTTCCTACCTACCATTCATCTCACTTAAACACTATAAACACCCTTCTAAAATGCTATAGTCTGAAAACAATGATAGATGCAATGAAGAACAGCTAGTGAGGCTAGCTAGAAAGCAGAATTCATATAAAAGATCTACTTCCAAATATGAAAAAAAGCCAATCATGAGCAGCTAGATGGCGCAGTGGATAGAGCACCGGCCCTGGAGTCAGGAATACCCAAGTTCAAATCCGGCCTCAGACACTTAACACTTACTAGCTGTGTGACCCTGGGCAAGTCACTTAACCCCAACTGCCTCACTAAAAAAAAAAAATTTAAAAAAAGCCAAGCATACCTGCAGCTACTAAGTGCAAAAATTATTGATGGTTTCCTAAAATTTAGTGCATATTTATAAACTTAAGTTAGGGACAAAGGAGATATACACAATCCCCCCCATCCCCCCCCTTTTAGATGACATAAGAATTAACACCATGCTTTCTCTGGGGTTAATTTAACCAGATTACTTGTCCCAACAGACATGAAAAAAAAAAAAAAATCAAATTCTAAAATAGTTCTTGCCTCCCATGAAGAGTCAGATTTTATGATGTTTTGCCAAGAAATTATATAATTCAAAACTCAACTTCTGTACAGTCATTTTTTTTTTCCATTGCTAAATCTAAAAAACAAAATAATCTATTTGTAACCAATCATTAATTGTTATCTTTTGGGTTTATTTTGTTTTCTCTTACTAATTTATATCACCATGTGATAAAAATCCTATTTAGAATGAAGTCAAGGTACAACTAATTAAAGTGTTAAATTGTTCATCTTACCATACTTGACGGATTCATATGTTGTAACAACTTAGACTCTGGCACAATAACTTGAGGTGGTGCTGCTGAAAACATAAAAATCAAATGTTTTAAGAACTGATATGTAAATAATTAACAAATTTATAAAAGTTGGGAATTTAAAAGATATTAAAAATATTTCATTATTTCAAAATAGCAATTACAGTACTAATACACACACACGTGTGTGTATTGAGTAGATAAAACAATACTATGAAAACTGGTAATTTTCCCACTTACTCAAAACTATGTTTAAAAAACATATAAAAGGGGTCGGCTTGGTGGTGCAGTGGATAAAGCACCAGCCCTGGATTCAGGAGTACCTGAGTTCAAATCTGGCCTCAGATACATTGGGAAATGCCTAAACACAGCATGGTCCATGAATGGACTATTCATTGTGCTTTAAGAAATGCTGAATGTGATGAATACACAAGAAGCCAAGTAGAGTGAAGTAAGAGCCAATAAAACAATATACACAATGTCTTTAACAATATAAATGGAAAGAACACACAAATACTAACTCACTCCAAAAGTGAATGCTACAAAATTATAAAGAACAAGCATGGCTCAAAAGAAGAGATATGAGAAAACACTTCAACCCTCTGCCCCCTCCGAGGAGTTAAGAGGTCCAAGTACTGAACACTGTGTATATTTTCATACTTTTTAGATGTATCAATTAGTTCCTCTGATTTTTTCTTTAAAAAAATATTAGTTATATGGAGAAAGGGATAATGGGGGAAACTTTGGTGATGTAAAAAGACATCAATAAAAACGTATTTTCAAAAATTATTGCCCAAAGTTAAGTATCATTATACATTAGCAATATATCCTTGTCAACCATCAAGAACATCTAGCTTCAAATTTACCACTGACTCCTAACCAGTATCCTGTGGTAAAAGTGCATAATATGTTTAGTGTTTGACTCCGCAAATTTCAGAGAAGAAAAGGATAACTCATTTATCCCAAATATTCTCTGAGTGAAGAAAGTCAAATTTTAATGTATGATGACATAAAATCCTAATGCCAGAGCTCTAGGCAGTAGGAGGAACAGTCATCAAGCCAGAAAGGAGAAAATTATCTTCAAGTTTATCAAACAAAATTACTAGTTTTAGGAAAAGAAATTCCCTTTCCCTATAACAGTTATATAAAGATAACTAACACCATAACTAAATTCTCCAAATGAATAGATGGATTTTCTCCATACTTAATCATTTTAAAGCATACCTATTACATTAAATGACATTTATTTACACTCCACTGAAGCCTACTCTAGAACTTCATTTGGAATGGAAGTAAACCTATGGAAGCATAATAACCCAAGCTAAACTGCTGCTTGAAGGCCAACCAGCCTAACCAAATGGGGTCAGATTCATCACCAAAAGATGGGTCACCAGGTGCATATTTTTTTTCAGTGACAGCAATTCAGGAACTGATAGACTAAAGAAGCACAGGTGCTGTGATCTAAATCGTTACCTAAAACTGATAAAAGTCATCACTCTTCTTCGGGGTTTAATGACTTAGGATGAACACATGCCTTACTATCTGGATTGGGAAAATAAGGACACCTGTCTATAAATGTGTGAATATTTAGAATTTTTGTGGTTAGTCAAATAAATATATACAGATAGTTTAGCACAATAAAACTCACCATTGACAAAAAAAAGACTAAGAAGAAATGCTGTGAATACTGAAAACATAAATGGAGGGCATAAAGTTAACTAAGATATTTCTTGGTATTAAAGTTCAGCCCAGCCCAGGGGGTGGCTAGGTGGCGCACTGGATAGAGCACCGGCCCTGGATTCAGGAGTACCTGAGTTCAAATCCGGCCTCAGACACTTGACACTTACTAGCTGTGTGACCCTGGGCAAGTCACTGTAACCCCCATTGCCCCACACACAAAAAAAAATAATAATTCAGCCCACCTTATTGAAATCAAATACTAGTAAATAATTGAACTCATAAAAGAAATTCATAAGTGATTATTCAAATGATAGACACTTTGCAAAAGAAAATAAACTTCTCAGTCACACTGTCAAATGATTAGAATCAAAATTCTCAAAGCCAAAATGTAATTTATTAATCATCTAGTCCAACCTACTCACTTTCCAAATGAGGAAAAGAAAGGCCAGAGGTTAATTGACTTGTCAGAGGTAACTGACATACCCAAGTAATAAGACAAATCTTTCTCCAAGGAAAAATTAAAAGTGCTTTTGTCTTAGATTGGGCACAGAGGGTACTTCAAATGTGAAATAATAATTTGTTATTTACATAGGAAGTTAAGAACATAGTGTAGGGGGCAGCTAGGTGGCGCACTGGCCCTAGATTCAGGAGGACCTGAGTTTAAATCTAGCCTCAGACACTTGACACATACTAGCTGTGTGACCCTGGGCAAGTCACTTAACCCTCATTGCCCCACCCAAAAAAAAAAAGAGCATAGTGTAATGGAACAAGCATTGAGTTTTGTGGGCATTGTGGGAATTGAGTGAACCACACTGTCTGTCTTATGATTAAATTCTGGAGTTTGCCTAGTTCCCTTTTCTATTCAATTATGGGTCTAGTCCACTTTCTGTCTTGTGAGAACATTTTATTTAATTATGGGAATTGTGAGAAAACTTCATTGCATTGTCTGAATCAAGCCCTATGTGGCTGGGAAACTGGACCACCTCACCTCTACCTATTGTTTAGTGTTAACTGAAGATTTAGGTAATACTGACCAGAAACATGGTCAGATCGAAAGACTAATGAAAGGAATTTTCTCACAATTATACATCTCAAGCAACCCATACTTTATCTGAAAACTGGCTGCACGGTTGTCAGTTACTGCTTCCTTATTCTTTTCTTTCTTTTTTTTTTTTTGCAGGGCAATGGGGGGTAAATGACTTGCCCGGGGTCACACAGCTAGTAAGTGTTAAGTGTCTGAGGCCGGATTTGAACTCGGGTACTCCTGAATCCAGGGCCAGTGCTTTATCCACTGCACCACCTAGCTGCCCCGCTTCCGTATTCTTTTAATTGAATACAGACACTAGGGAAGTATGGGGACATCTTTTTTTTTTTAAATTTCTGGGAATTTTACCTATTTACTGTCCCGCTTCCCAACTTGAAAAGTGCCTAATCATTCCCCCAATTAGAAATCAGATTACCTAACCTTATATCCTGGTTTATATCTTATTATTTTCTATTAATGCATAAAAATATTCCAGTGCCAAACTGAAGGAGGCCTGGTCCCAATTTGTTATGCAATTGGCATACAATGATTTAATAAATCTATATGCTCAGGAACTTGAACCTTTGTAGCTTGAGTTATTTCAGATTTTACCTGTCATGGTTTCAAATCAGAAGATATAGGCTTGAATCCCAGTTCTGTTATGAACTGGCTACATGACCTTTATCAAGTCACATGAACTTTCCTGGGCTTCAGTTTCCCCCTCTATAAAACGAAGGGGCTGGACTAATAAAGATTATCTTTGGTAATAATAGATTATCTTTAAGGTCCTTTCGACCTCTAAATCTTGATCCTATTGAAAGACACTAAGCATTAATTAGATTCAACAAATATTTAAGTACCCACTAAGTGCAAGGCATTATGATAATAGCTACTAAGTTGGACTAATCTTGGAGGAGTAAATGAATATGCACATAACTGAACCAAAAGAAACTGGGACATCAGCCAACATTAATATTTTATGCCACTTTTTAGTCTCACTAAGCACCATTTAACCATGATTGGTTTAACTCTTTCAGATTTAATTTCTCCTACAAGAGGAAAAAAAAAAGATGTCATCTAAAAGCCTGAAACCAACTTCATACAAACCTTGCTGTGATGCAGGGATAAGGACCTGTTGCGTTTGGGATTGCTGCTGCACAGTCTGTTGGGGTTGTGCTTGCTGATGGTGGTGATGATGGTGATGCTGTTGCTGCTGCTGTTGCTGCTGTTGTTGCTGTTGCACTTGTATTAAATATTGCTCTTCTGAATGAAATCCATCTACTGCCTTAGACTGCATCAACTTATTCTCCCATAACTAAAGGAAAAAAAAAGGCTAAATGTACCCAGGTAGAAATTTTAAAAAGCAAATATTCTGTGCTTATATGGTATGTTGTCAATTCTGACAGTAAAAAAAGTCACACTACAAATTTACACTCTTTAAATAAATGGAGATAAAAGAGAAACTCATCTGTAAAAGAAATGGGTTAAGCTCAATGGACTCCAAAGTTCCTTCCAGAGTTTTAAATTTGTGACTTTATTATTAATGACTAAAGAGATATCTTATTTTTTCTACCTTATGGCATACTAGTAATTTTTTTGGTCACTCCTAAAAATCTTCAACTTAATTATTAAAGGCTGATGCCCCGTTTATTCAGCATTATTGGGAAAGGAAGGGTCATTATGTAAGTAACTGAAATTTTTCCCTCTTAAGTACCAACATGCTTTAATTTTAATACAAAAAAACTTAAAAATAAATCTGCATAATTTACTTACTCCTTAAATACAATGTTTAATATATAATAAAACCTCATGATGCTACAGAGTAACGATTCTATCAGTTATATTATGCTACAATACAGTTATGCCCTTGAGTTTAAGCTTTCATTTTTCTGATTTTGGTAGGTACAAAAAAATACTATTTTAGGTGATTTGGTGAGAAAGAAAATTTAGAGGAGATATAGTCCCTACCCTCTAGTAAAAAAGGTAAGACAGCAACAAATGACTACTACAGGACGCCCAGAGGAAGGAGAATACAGAAGAATGGAAAAACAAAGAGAGCAAGTACACAGATTACAAGATTGACAAAGCATCACATATTTTTACTCAAATTCCACAAAACAACCATCTTTCCACTTAACCTCCTTCCTCTATTTGCAGTGAGACTCAACATTATTCCAGTCACCTAGGTTTCTGATATACCACCCCTCTACCTTCCACATCTGGGTCCAGACTTTGCCTGGCCTAGCAGAATAGTATCTTCCCCATTCTCCTCTAATCTAGTTTTTCTCCTCTTCAATCTATCCTCTATATGGCTGCCAAAATGATATTTTTAAAGCATAGGTCTGACCATGTCACTCTCCTGTTCAAGAAGCATGAGTATCCCCTTTCTTTTATTTTTTTTTTTTAACTGAGGCAATTGGGGTTAAGTGACCGGCCCAGGGTCACACAGCTAGTAAGTGTCAAGTGTCTGAGGCCACATTTGAACTCAGGCACTCCTGACTCCAGGGCTGGTGCTTTATCCACTGTCCCATCTAGGTGCCCCGAGTATCCCCTTTCTTTAGAATAAGTCCTCTGTGCCTGACATTTAAAAGTTTTAACAAACCACCTCCAGACTTTCTAGTCATATGATTACATACAATTTCTTCTCATATGCTTTGGTTTGGTTCTAGCCAAACTGATCTATTTGCTATTAGCAATGAAGTGCAAAGAGATAGGCAAATACCCAGAATAGAGTAAAAAAGTCAAAGAAGGTTGCCCCCTTGCCCCTTTAGGAATTAGGAAACAAGGAATTTAAGAAGGAATCAGTGGAAAGGAAAATATTGAAGATACATAGAAAGGAATTGCTAGTACAAAGTTCTGTAAATGGTGAGAGGAAAAACGAGATCAAGAATACACACAAATATTAATCCTAGTAAGGAATCAAGGCATCTTTTTGGTGACCTAAGTAAAGGAGAAAAAAGAGGATATGAAATTGAAAAATTATATTCCCTAATTGAGAAATAGTCAAAGGATATGAACAGGCAGTTTTCTGATGAAGAAGTCAAAGCTATCGCCATATGGAAAAATGCTCTAAATCACTATTGATTAGAGAAATACAAATTAAAACAACTCTGAGATACCACCTCACACCTATCAGATTGGCTAATATGACAAAAAAGGAAAATAATAAATGTTGGAGCTGTGGAAAAATTTGAACACTAATGCATTGTTGGTGGAGCTGTGAACTGATCCAACCATTCTGGAGAGCAATTTGGAACCATGCCAAAAGGGCTATGGGACTGTTGACCCAGTGGTACCAATGCTAGTCTGTATCCCAAAGAGACCATAGAAAAGGGAAAAGGACCCACATGTACAAAAATATTTATAGCAGCTTCTTTGTGATGGCAAAGAATTAGAAATTGAGGAAATGCCCATCAATTGGGGAATGGTTAAACAAGTTGTGATATATGAATGTAATGAAATACTATTGTGCTGTAACAAACGATGAGCAGGAGTTCAGAGAAACCTGGAAGGACTTACATGAACTGATGCTGACTGAAAGGAGCAGAACCAGGAGAACACTGTACACAGTAACAGCAATATTGTGTGATGTACAATGGGGATAGACTTGGCTCTTCTCAGCAGTGCAATGATCCAAAACAGTTTCAAAGAACTCATGATAGAAAATGTTCTCAAAAAAGAGAACTGTGCAGTATAGATGCTGATTGAACCATACTATTTTTTTTGGTTTTGGTGCTGTTGTTTTTCTATTTTGAGGTTTTTCCTCATTGCTCTGATTTTTCTCTTATAGCATGACTAATGCAGAAATATGTTTAATGTTATTATATGTATATATACATACATACATACACACACACGCATATATATATATAAAAACCCTTTATCAGATTGCCTGCTGTGGGGGGGGGGCGGGGAGGGGAGGGAGAAAAATCTGAAATTGGAAAGCTTGTATAAACAAAAGTTGAAAACTATCTTTACATGTAACTGGAAAAAAATAAAATACTTTAATAAAAAAAAGAAAAAGAAAATGTTCTCAGCATCCAGAAAAAAGAATGCAGATTGAACCATACTATTTCTATTTTTGCACTGTTTTTTTTTTCTTTCTTTTTTGAGGTTTCTCCCTTGTGCTCTGATTCTTCTTTCACAAGATGACTAATGTAGAAATATGTTTAATGTGATTGTACATATACAATCTGTATCAGACTGCTTTCCATCTTGGAGAGGACAGAGGGTGGGAGAAAAAAATTTGGAACTAAAAATCCTGTGAAAACGGGGGCAGCTAGATGGCGCAGGGGATAAAGCACCAGCCCTGGATTCAGGAGGACCTGAATTCAAATCCAACCTCAGACACTTAACACTTCCTAGCTGTGTGACCCTGAGCAAGTCACTTAACCCCAATTGCCTCACCAAAAAAAAAAAAATTCCCGTGAAAACAAATGTTAAAAACTATCCTTATATGTAACTGGAAAATAATAAAATACTTTTTAAAAAAAGAAATTGAGAAATTCTGAGAAACAAGGGGATGTAACTGAAGGTGCTCACGTTGGACAACCTCAACCCTTTGGGTGAAAGAGAGTGTCACATCTTCTGCTACAATGAGGTCTGAGCGATATTAAAGAACCAGGAAAATAAAGAAGAGGTTTAAACAACACCTATGCAGAATGAGGGGGAAGTCAACAGCAAGAGCTAAGACAATACTATAATAAGGGCCTGTTTTCCTTCCTAGGTCATAGCTCTGCTCTGGATGGTTGAAAACTATTAATTTCAAAGAGGAATAATTTTGCCTCCTCTTTATGCTTTTAATTTCTTTTTCTTGTCTTATTGCTGGCATTTCTATAAATGTCTGGAGTGGAGACTCTATTTCTCTGTTTATTAAGAAAGCATCTAGTGTTTCCCCACTAAGTAGAATGCTGTCTTTTTGTTATCATATTAAAAGGTCTATGTCTAACCTCTGTAGGGCTTTTAAATTAAATGAGTTTTGTATTTTGTCAAAGGGTTTTTCCCTCCATCTCCTGGCAAAATCATGTAGTATTAGAAGGTTTTATTGTTAACATGATGATATTTTATTGTTTTCCTAATGTTGTCCTATGCTTGGAATAAATCCAATTTGATCACTGTGAGTAATTTTGGGGTTAAATCCCTCTCCCTTTTTGCTCCTCAACCATTTTTATGCCATGTCCTTTGTTCTAGTCTTGACTTCACATAAAGCTACTTCTACCTACTGCCCTGGGGCTCTGAGTTTCTGATTGGTAAGTCATCATTTATAGCCCAACCCAGATCCATTACAAGGCTGCTAGTAGTGCATCTTCATGTCATACTGTCAACACCCCCACTTCCAATTCCTACCTCTTGCTCTGAGAATCGTAATACAATCAAAATTGCCATTGGAGGAAAGGGGAAGAACATGTGTCAATTAATGCCTCAATGGCTCCATTTTCAATCCTTCAAACTTGCCTTAAAACATTTCTCTCCCAGGCCACAGCTCATGTAGGTGTTGCCTTCCCTTTTAGAATACAAATTCCTTGAGACTAGGAACCATCTTGCTTTTTGTATCCTCAGTGCTTAACACAATGTCTGGTACACAGTAAACACTTAGAATAAATGTTTTCTCATTTTATTTTTCACTTACTTTATTTTTTAAAAAATTTCCAATCAATAATCATTAATAATATTATAGTTTACTTTATCTTACCCAGAAACAAGTCTCTACTTCTTAGCAATCATTTCCAAACCCTATCTTTTCCTTGACTCTCCTGTAGGTATTGTTCTCTCCACCCCTCCACACACCGCCCCCCCCCCCCAGACTAACATTGTTAAGCTCCTCCAAAGCAGGCGTTACCTTTACTTTCTAGCATTTGTATCCTCAGTGCTTAGCTCAGGACAAATAAGCATTTAAGTAATAAGCAGCACTTCCTCATTTAAGAATAAATTATCTGCAAAAACTACCCAAAGTAACGAACTTTTAATGTGCAAATTTTTCAACTGCTACAGATACATCAAGAAATTACCAATAGGGGCGGCTAGGTGGCGCAGTGGATAAAGCACCAGCCCTGGATTCAGGAGTTCCTGAGTTCAAATCCGGCCTCAGACAATTGACACTTACTAGCTGTGTGACCCTGGGCAAGTCACTTAACCACTTAACCCCATTGCCCCGTAAAAAAAAAAAAAGGAAAAAAAGAAAGAAATTACCAATACACATATTTTTATTAATGCAAGATAACCTAAATCTTTGAACATTTAGCATAAGGTAATATCTATCACTATAAACTTAATGACTAAGGAATATGTAAAAAGCTAGATACAATTCATCTCTAATTTTGGATCTAGTTTAGTCTTGAGGGTACTTGGCCTTATATGAACAATGTTACAATGGGTAGTTAATTTTAAGGCCAGCCAATAAAAGTCTTTGTCATCTGCAAGTATGGATTGTAGACTAATGTACTACTATATTTAACTACATAAGGAGGCAGTATGGAGCAGGTGAAATAGTATTAGACTTGGATCCAATGAGCTAAACTCTATAGCTGTGAGGCTTTACTAGCAGTGTCATTTTGGCAAAGTCACTTTACCCCTGGTGAGTGTTGTTTCCTTCACCTATGAAATGAGGGTAATAGTGCTTGTCCTCCATAAAAGACAGATTAAGAGGATTCATCACAGGACCGGAGGTGTGGACTGCAGGATCTTGAAGTTATCTATCAGCAGCATCCAGGTCTGCTGGTTCTACAGAGCTAGAAAAGCTTTTTCCTTTGTTACTACAAAATGCATTTGCCAAGGGCCAGTCTGGCTAACTATACCAAGGTTCACCATAGTTTGTGCCCACAGTAAACGATCATTCTAATAAATATAGAAAATATTCTACCATCTTATGTGCCATCCACTTTTGTTTTCAGAGAGATTATAGTACAGTGGGAGAAAAATGGGATGAATATTAATAATCATAATTTTAAGATCATTTACCAAAATTTTAAAATGTTAGTATTCTTAAACATGTGACCTTTGTTAAATCACCAATGAGAAAATAGACTATCAGGGAAATTAAACCTCATCCACATTAATATTCTTATTATAAAACCAGGAAAGAAACTGAAAATTAATACAAGAATGGCTCAGTTTCTCCAACAGTGCAAATAAAAGAAATGAAGAGTGGCTGGATTCACCCAAATACATGCAGAACTAGGTTTCGTTCTGGAGGCAGTAAATCCAAAAAGCAAATTCTAAAAAACAATGGATTAAATCATCCTAATTATTTTCACTGAGAAGATAAGGCAAACTAGGGAATAACATCAGATGAGCCCACGTGCCTATCACCTTCCTATCTCTATAAAACCTTTTTGAGTCTAGATCACCCATTCTTAACCTGGGAACCATGAGCTTGGATCATGGATCCAAAAAACTGATAACTGTATTTCAATATAATTGGCTTCCTTTGTACTTCTATATATTTTCTTTTCTTTCTTTTCTTTTTTTGTGGGGCAATGAGGATTAAGTGACTTGCCCAGGGTCACACAGCTAGGAAGTGTTAAGTGTTTGAGGCCAGATTTGAACTCATGTCCTCCTGAATCCAGGGCTGGTGCTTTATCCACTGCACCACCTAGATGCTCCCTATACATTTTTCTACATTTATAAACATTATTCTGAAGAGGGGTGGAGAGAATTCACAAGACTGTCATCAGAAGGGAAGAGGCTTTTGTCAATTTTAACATCAGAGCATTTCTTCAGTCAGAAACTATAAAAGCCCTATGTGTGTTATTGATAAATATTAACTAGGTGGAACAGAAACAGAGCCTTAAAGTCCCTCTTCTCCAACAAGAAATTTTCTATAAATATCATAGAAAGGACAGCTGTCATTTCTTGCCAAGTCTTCTTGCATCCTCAGTTGCTTCAAAATATCCCCAGATGACATGATCCTTCACTATTCTGGCCACTCCTATCTGGATATTCTCTAATATATCAATATCCTTCCCAAATGTGATGCCCAAAACAGAATATAGTATTATAAATGTGATCTAAATAAATAAAAATAAATGTGATCTAACCAGGACAGAACACCAGAGTACTATCAATCTTCAAATCATGAATGCTAGGCCTTTCAATGCCATCTAAAATGACACCGGCTTTTTTGGTTGCTTTATCACATTACTGACTCATGTTAAGCTTCAAGGCTACTACCAGAAACATTCTTCTTCAGATAACCTGTCTCATTATACCTTTTTGTACTTATACACATTTTAAGATAAAAAAGTCCATGAGTAGGGCAGCTAGGTGGCGCAGTGGATAAAGCACTGGCCTTGGATTCAGGAGGACCTGGGTTCAAATCCAGCCTCAGACACTTGACACTTACTAGCTGTGTGACCTTGGGCAAGTCACTTAACCCTCACTGCCCTACCAAAAAAAAAAAACCAAGGAGAAAAAAAAAAGTCCATGAGAAATGCAACAAAATAACCTTTTGAATTTACTGAAAATCAACATCAAGGAAGAAATTAGACAGAAGGACAACCAAATGCCAAAAGAACTCATCGGTATTACATTTATTAAGTAACTATTAGGTTTTGGATATGTGTATGTGAAATGTACCTCAATAGACAACCAATTGAGTTAGTCCATTGGTGTACATACGTGTGTACACACACACACACACACACACACACACACACACACACACACACACACACACACGCCTAAACTAAGTAATTGGAATATATTTGGGAAACTTCACAACGTTTTCAGACCCCTTCCACAAAAACAGCAATATTTACTGAGTGATGCTACATAACATGGATTACCATCACATCAGAGAAATCAACACAGCAGATAACTCAAAAGGATAACAGAAAGAAATTTAGTATGCTTTAGATTGCTTAAACTTACCATTAACAATGACTTGCACGTGAGAAGGGGAAAGGGTAGAGACCAAGCATTTATTAAGTACTTAATATGTATGTACAAGGCACTGTGGTAAAAGTATCAGAAATATTATCTCATTTAATCCTCACAACCATCCTAAGAGGTAGGTACTATTGTTATCTTTTCAGTTAAGGAAACTGAGGCACACAGAAGCTAAGTAACTTGGCCATACAGCTAGCAAGTGTCTGAAGCTGGATTTGAATTCCTGACTTCTCTGATTTCAGGCTGAGAGCTAGCTGAGAAAAAGAACACAAAAGATGTCACTCAAGACAAGTCTAAGAAGAACAATCAAATAGAGAACCATATAACAATTTCTACTCCTGTACTCTAGTATGATTGGCAGATCCAGTATGAAAGTTTTATAGGAAGATATGGGTAAAACTATAGCATCAAATGAGAAAGAATGGAGAAGCAACAAAATGAACTTGAGATAAAAGGAGGTGCCCCACATCAATGAAATCCAAATTCTATTGAAATATGAAAGTGCAACTACTTGTTGCAGGCTTATTTTTTTTAAATTGTAAAGAACGATAGAAAATTGAAGCTGCTATCATTGGCATTTATAGTATTTTTTTCTCTGAGAAATTTCCAGTTCTATGATCACAGGATTTAAAGCTGAAAAATCCTTAGATGTTATCTCATTCTACCTTCTCATTTCACAAATTAAGAAAATACTGAGGCCCAGAAAGGTCACACACATAAGTAGAAAAGGGGTATCCCTGGAGGAAGGGGATTCCCTCTAGCAATAAGAGATCAATAGGGACCAGAGTGTTTTTTACAGAAAGGAATGATGGCCTAATTAGTTCCTGTTAGAGCTTTTTTATCCTTAGAAGGTAAATGTTTTTATGTTTATTTGCTGGCTAATTTTTCAAAATCTGAATTTCATACAAATAATATATAAGCTTATTATTTAAATGAAAGTTAAAGGTTTGGTTTGGGTACTGATAGTAGCATTAATATAGCATGGCAAAAAGTGTCCAAATATGGCCATGACTAAAGATTATTTTATTCCCCACTCTCTCCTCCAATTTCACATTGATTTCCAATTCACTTTGGTAAAAAAACAGATCATTCAGTTTTCTAAATTAATTCCAGAATTAATCTCTGAAAAAAGTACCAAAAGAGTCTATCACATGCTTCCCCCACCCCCCATGCTTTCTAAAAACAAAACCTACATCTCCCTGAATTTGATATTATCTTGTTTCTGTAGGCATAGGAAAGAAAACAGATTAACAACATTTAGGTAAAGTTCAAAATCAGAGAAAGTTATTGTGAATAATAAAGAATAATGGAGCCAAGAGGTGCTAGAAAGCTGGCACTAAAAAAGGGACAAGAACATTTATACTATGTATAGGGCAAGAAAACAAAGGAAAGGGGTGGGGGGAGGAATAAACATTTTATAGTGCCCACTATATGCCATGCACTGTACCAAGTGCTTTACAACTAATATCTCATTTGATCCTCACAACAGCCCTTCAGAGTAGGTGCTATTATTATCCCCATTTTTTATAGTTGAGGAAACCAAGGCAAACAGCGGTTAAGTGACTTGCCCAGGGTCACAAAACTATGATGTGTCTGAGGCTGGATCTAAACTCAGGTCTTTTTGAGTCCAGACCCAATGTTTTATCTACAGTGCCATGAAATTGCCTGTGCCCAGTCATGCTTGAAGGAAAGAAGTATTGGCAAAGATGACAAAAAACAAAAATGACAGTTGCTCAAAGGGCTTTGGGGAAGCAAGCACATTAATGGACTGTTAATCACATTAGGAATTAGTCCAGGGGCAAAGTGGATAGAGCACTGGCCCTGGAATCAGGAGGACCTGAGTTCAAATCCGGCCTCAGACGCTTGACACTTACTAGCTGAGTGACCCTGGGCAAGTCACTTAACCCCAATTACCTCACCAAAAAAAAAAACAAAACCCCCACCACCACCAACAACAAAAAACCCAAACCAAGTGGAGGAATTAGTCCAGCTATTCTGGAAAGCAATCAAGAACTATGCCTTCAACCCCACTAATCTAAGAGTACTCTTTGAGCTAGCTATACCATCATCTTGGACACTTAACACTTGCTAGCTGTGTGACCCTGGGCAAGTCACTTAACCCCAACTGCCTCACCAAAAAAAAAAATTATCATTCTTTCTCTATTGAGAAAAACAATATTAAAACTATAGCTTCTGGTGTTTTTTTTTTCTTTTTACCTTTTTACATGATTATTTTTAATATTTTCAATTTCCCTGACATGAACAAACTACAATTCAGAGAATTTAGAGCAATCATTTTTGGTATTATCGAAACAGAGGTGCTTACAATCTAGAAGTGGACAAATATTGTCCCAATTCTTAAGTGAACTCTGAAAACTACAAAACAATGAATTGAGTTCAGTACCTGGCAAAAATTAATAAATATGTGAAAATTTACAAAATAAAGTGCTAAAACTCAGGAACTAATATTGGTTTACCAAGAACAAATCGTAAAAAATGAATTTCATTTCTTTTTCTGCTGAGTTACCAGACAGGGAAATGTTACTGTCTTCATATAAAAAAGAGGCAAAGCATTTGACATTATTTCACATGATTTCCTTGTGAATAAGATGGATAAATGTGGAATGGATAAAAATAGTACAGTAGACTGGTAGCTAGCTAAACTGTTCCAAAAGATTATTGAGTCACTGGTGTCAACCTGAAGGAAAATTTGTCTACTGCATGTCATTTGGGTCTACCTTCTGCCCCACACAGCTTTGACAAAGTTTTTAATGACATTTTCATCAAAAATACAAATGATAAAAATAGGAGGTATAGCTAACGAGATCAATAATAACAATGAGATCCAAAAGATCACAGTAGAATGATGGGCTAAATTTTTTTTTGGGGGGGGGCTAAAATTTAAAATGAAACTTAAAATGTATAAATATAAAATCCTGAACTTTGGCTAGGAAAAAAAACAACAATAATTTACAGGACAGAGGAGACCTGGCTAAATACACTGTACACTGGGTACCGAGGTAATTAAATTCTAAACATATTCCATTATTGTCATTGATAAAAAGAAATAGTAATAGGTATGAAAGCAGATCTATTCTGTTTCACTGCTTATTTCTCAGCATTCCTCTAGTTTCATCTACAAATGTTCTCAGAATGATCTGGCTTAGCTGACTGGGTCTCAAGCCAAGCTCTTGTATACTGACTCACATATAGTAGGTACTTAATAAATGTTTATTGATTGTACATATCTGTTTAACCCTCAACCAGCTTTGCATTGTTCAATAAGGTAATACCACTTTTCACTGTCCTCTATAATTTTGGACAACTGACTTTGATTTCTAACTATCTACTAGGCAAGAAAATCAGGTGTTTGCTTAATGAGACTAGTTCTATTATGTTGTAACCTACTTGCTGTGACAACTACTTTGCATAATTAGAACATATTCAAAGTAGTAAGGAAGTAAAAACAAAATACTTATCTAAGGCTTCAATTCTCTCCTAAACCTGTTTGTTCTAGTTTTGCCATTTTAATATTTCCCTGATAAAGAAAAAATACTTTAAGTAGTACTGTTCTCTTTCCTGTTGTTTATTAGCAATCTATATCCCTTTTTTTAGTGAGGCAATTGGGGTTAAGTGACTTGCCCAGGGTCACACAGCTAGTAAGTGTTAAGTGTCTGAGGCCGGATTTGAACTCATGTACTCCGGACTCCAGGGCCGGTGCCCTATCCACTGTGACACCTAGCTGCCCCTATATTCCTTTTTTAAAAAGTTCATATTCTGTACCTACCATTAAAGAAAATGGACATTTCCACATGGATCATAAAAGAGAAAAAGAGAACTGCTTATGATATTGTTTCAATATCGTTTATATAATCATACAAACTTTAAAAAACTGGTAGTCAAGTCAATATCTTTACTTTTGGTAATTTTCCATACTGCAAAGTCCCCATCTATTTTAATGAGATCTAACAAAATGATATAGTTGGGTGAAATATATGCTTTTGTTATGTATCATTTTGAGAAATACTAATAATGATTAGTCTACATAGGCAGCTGCTTTGGAAATGGCTTCCATTATCAGGAACGAATTACACTGGAATCACCAAGTAATGGCTTAATTAATTAATATGGCTTAATTTAGAGGAATTTGTTAAGTTCTTCCTAGACCTTCTCTACATAATCATCTGTTGCAGCAACGTATAAGCTGTAATTTATCCTCAGGATAGTTTGCTTACTCACAGAAGAAATTCTGGGCAAGATAAACAAGTGTACAGTGATGTAACATTTCCTATTGCCTTCAGGTTCAGGACTAACCAAACAAACTCTGCCAAATCTTTTGTTCACCTCTGAGGACAGCCTGTGAGCTACCTTCCATTTAAATGATGTAAATTACATTTGTGTTATGGCATTGTAGCAATAAAATCAGTATCACTGTAGTTCAGTTCTTCTAGTAGTGTATCAATACCTTGGTCAATGGGACAAAATTCTGAACTGAGTAGTGCAAGTTAAATTAATGTTTGTAGACAACTTAAGAACTGTACAATTCTCAGTGGTCTGTTCCCCGTTCTGTGGACAATTTTGTAATTTTATCTTTTTTGTGGAAAAAGCCTTTGCATAATTAGCTAGGTTGGTCCTCAGAGAAAGGCTATCATTGGGCCCATATTCAAAGCCCTCCCAACTTTGACAACTTGTACTCTGCAAAGCGCTCAAAGCCCAGAGTCCACTCTTTGTCATGATAAGGCATCTAAGTAAGACCTTTATAGCGTTTCTGGTTGCTCTCAAATTTTTTGAAGGAATATATTTTAAATTAAAGTGTATGTATATGACTAATTCTAGATAGATTATACTAACCTCATGTCAATTGGCTGATATATTTTTGTTATTTAATTTAAACAATACTACTAGAATTAAACTAGAAATACAAAATAAGTTTCTAACTGTGGCATTGTCAACTCCCTCACCCCACATACCCCATCATTTTCCCAATCTTGCTATCTACCATATCATTCTCACTCAACCTTTTCTCCCTACTTACAGAACCACTACCTAAATTTACATCCTTATCACTTCTAGCCTAACTTCTTATAAGTTTCCTCACCTTAAATCCATGGACTCTAGTTGAGTCCAACTTTTACAAGATACCAAAGTTTTTCCTTAAAGGTGAATCTGCTTGTATCACTCTCCTCTCAATTAACTCCCTACTACTTCTAGAAGAAATTAAAAACACCTTTGTTTAGCTTTTAAAGCTCTTCATTCCTCCTCCCACTCTGTGATCCAGGTAAGCTGACCTTCTTGCTCTTCCATCTCCTTTCTCCATGCCTTTGTATTGGCCATACCCATTGCTGGAATACATTCCTTTCTCACCTCCAGCTCACAGAATCCCTTTCCTTCTTTCAAGATGCAGCTTGAGCACCACCTTCCACATGAAGCCTCCCTAACTATCTTGTACTTATTGGCATTCATGCTCTTTATATTTACTTTATCTCTACTTATATGCATACATTCCATCTTTCTTGATAGTAAGAGTTAAGATTTATATAGCGCTTACTCTGGCAGACACCATGCTAAGCACTTTACTACTATTATCTCATTTGATAGAACACAAGTTCCTTGAAAGTAGAAATTGTTTCATTCTTTAAATCCCAAGCACTTCCTAGCACATGGTAGGCACTTAAATGCTTGCTGACTAACACACAAATTTTACTGCTCCATAAAAATAAGATTTATCTTATGGGAAAAAAAATAATTATGGCCTCTCTTCCTCATTTGCTACATAACAGACTAGGGCAGTTATCAATGTCAATTATGTTTGTACCTCTTAGGATAAACACCTAATCTATATGTGCTGAACATAACAATGAATAAATTTGTTAACTGAATTGGACTGTTATATAGAGATAAAGACAGTTATAGAATAGTTGTTTTATGATCATGTTATCATACTACAACATCATCATTCGCCAGTTAGCTAAATACTGAGGAATAATTGAGTTATAGATAATACTACCAAAAAAAGTGCATTTGGTATCATATCACTATACTGACTAGTAGGAACATATCAATGATGAATGAAAATATCCCAATATTACTTATCGAAACCTAAGAAACTGCCCAGGCATCATCCTAATCTTCACTTTAGAGCTACTAAATTGAACAGACATGAAAAACCTATCACTTGACCTTCATAAAACCTAAGAAAGGAGTTAGGTTAAAAAAACAGAAAATCCCTATATCAAAATTACGAGATGTCATTCAAACTATAACATCTTAACACACCTTAATGTCAATCTAACCTTCAGAAAATTAAAACAATTTATCAAAGGTGTATTTGGGGAGACTATGACTAATATTTACTGGATATCACCTTTAAGAATGTAAAAATTTGTCTAACATGTTTGGCAAGTAGTGGTGTGATGGTGAATGTTTTGAACAAATGACAACTCACTGTTTTTAATTCCATAAGGACTTGTTCATCTACTCCATCATCCAGAAAAACTTCTCTGACATCATTGAGGACATCTTCCATTACAGATCTATATAATTTGGGCTGAAAAGAAAAATGAAGTTTTTGAAAAACAAACTCATTTAGGATATACTGGATTTTAATGCTGTAGTCATTTTACAAAATATCTAATTAGTTTGGGAAGCATCACCATAAAGACTGGGATGTTATATGCCAAAATTTACAATTGGATAAATTAGAGGGTGAATATTTCTATTACCAAATAATCTAATACAGGAGGGAGGAGAGGCCATGTGGCCCAACTCTCCTTTTACACATTGAAGAGACAGAGGGCTAGTTGCAGTTATACTAAGTAGCAAAGGTGTTGTTTGAAAAACTTTATCTTGTCTCTAAATCCAGCTCCCAGGCCCGGAATCCATCTAACTCTTGTTAGCAATGCAACCCTGCACTTTAGTTTCCTCATTAATAAAACAGTCCAAATATTTATACTTCCTATCTGACAGGACTGTCATAAGGATCAAATGAAATAATACATGCAGCTATGTAATTGTTAACTATTATTGCAGAGTTCCTCTTAATCAGTTCCCACAATATGGATAATTGATTCTATTAACACAAATTCTATATACACAACTGTTGATCCACTCATCTATTCCATAAAGCAAGACACCTATATAGTCTGCAAATTTAAGGATAGTGGTGATGACAGATTGTATAAATCCATATCTACACACTTAGAACCCTGTATACAATGTAAAATAAATCGAAACTGCTTGTGTAACAAGGGGATAATGTTAATATCTATCCATTCAACATTCTGTTATTCTTAACTTTTTTTTAATTCAGTGTTTATACTCCAAAGCACCCCTTCATTCACAATGAAAAGAAAAGGTATGGAAGGCAAATTACATTTAAGATTTACCATAGGAACCTAGAATCTATTCCACATTTCAAAAGTATGAGTTTTTTACATGTTTTGCAATTTTAAATTTTTCAATAAATAAACAGAGGTTTTTAAAAACATCTCTTTTAAAGTCATCTGTAAACAAAAATGGTAAATTACTCAGTACTGAGCACAGCCTGTCCTACATCTTCCACATAAGTTATAAATCTGGTCTATTTCCCACTTCTAAATACTTTGGAAAAACTTGAGGTACTAGGTAGGAAAAGGAAGGCAAGCCTCTCTTACATTTTTCTCTTTGAAAAAATACACAGAAGTCATCAAGAAATAACACAGACTCCTATTGTTTAAAAAGGCAGAAAGAAAAACAAGTTACTGTAGCAAGTCAGCGTCAACAAGCAATGTATAAAGTGGACCCACGAGCTGCAAAATTCAAGTGCAAGAGGAGGCCACATAGGAAAAAAAAAAAACACACACACACACACAACAAAAACTATGCTGTGCACGAATCAGTTTCTCACTCCGGAGCATGCACCTCCCAGCCTCGCTCTCCGCAGCTCTCACTATTTAAAGCCTGATCTGGTGTTTAAATGGAGAGCTGGTGACGTAGGCCTGAAAAGCACCTTCCCATCCTGGCAGAGTCTATATTAGAGAGCGCAATGGCTCTATATAAACAGGGCAGCCAAAGGGAGGAGGACCACAAGGAGCAGGGACTGAAAAGCAGGGGAAGCTGCAGCAGCCATGATGGATCGATCTCTCTCTGAGAGTCGCAAACAAGGGGGCCAAGTCTCCACGGTACAGTCCTGGGCAGAGAGGGTTTGTTTGCGGCATTTGGGGAAGGGGTGGGGGGGTATCATTTTTTATTGTTATTTAGTCTTATAATAAAGGAGAGTCGGGTGGATCGAGGATCACATTGCACTGGTGACTGCAAAGGTTATTTATGTGACTGCTTTTTGCAAACCTATGTGACTGCAAGTAACAAAAAAAATAAAAGGATACAGGGACGGGTGGGGAGGATAAGGCAGCATTTAAGGCAAAGGGGGTGCCTTGGGTCAATGTGATTTTTTTCCCTCTTGCTAGTCGAAGGTATGACGGGATTTTGTTTCCCCTTCGCCATTTTAACGATTCTAAAGGGGATGGGACAAGTGCTTTTCAACCTTTTTAAAACGTAAAATGGCCCCATCCAGCTCCAAAGAAACTAACCACAAAACTCAAATGTCGCCTCACACTTCGCGCTAGTCCATGGCATCCTTGTTCAAAAATAAAAGGAAAAAAGAAAGGGGGAAAAAAGAAAAGAACCCCCCCCAACCCCCAACAAACTGGATCGGGGCGGGGTCTGGAAGATTAATCTTCTTCCCCAAGACCCGGATTTCTCCCCCTCGATCAGAATGAAACAGTTGAGTGTTGCCAAGCGGGACGAGCTCGCTCCGGGCCAGCTTGGGCTTGGAAGACTCTCGGGCTTCCCGGTGCCACTTCTCTTGCCTTACTTGTCTGGAGAGATTGCCATAGATTTCGGTTGCCCCAGAGGATCACACTCCTTTCTAAACTCCTCCCTCTACCAAACAATCTCCCTCCCCCCCCCCCAACAAAACCAACTCTCCTTCCACCAAAACCATCTTATGGCGGGTTTGGGGGGGGAAAGGGGGGCGGAAGGAGAGGCTATCTGCCCCCGTCCCCTCCCCTTTCTCAAGTTTTTAGCCTCTTCTTGCGCTCGAGTGGTGACTAATCTGAGGAAAGCCTTCCTTAAACCCTGAAAGCAGGGCTGAGCGCCCTCCACCTACTCTCGTCTCCCCCACTTTTCCCCACCCCTCCCTCCCTCCTGGAGAGAGGAGGGATGCCCACCCCAGCCCCCAGGAGCCCCACATTCTTGCCTCCACCCCAGCCCCCCCTCCCCCGCCCTCGGCCCAGGTCTTCCCTTCGGCGGGAAGAGGTGGCGGCGGCGGCGACAGCGAGAGGAGGCTGAGGGTGGGGGTGGGGAAGGGGGAAAAGAGTTGAGCCCGGCTCAGGCTCCTGGGCTCCTGGGCCCCCAGCCCGCGCCCGCCCCCACCGCCACCCAGCTCCGGCCGTGGCCGCCGCCGCCGCCGCCGCCGGTCACCGAGTCACATCCTTACCACGGGGTTTGTATTTGCCGAGTTCGCCATTTCCACACACAACACAACAACAAAAAAATAAAAAAATAAAAAAGAAATAAAAACAAAAGCAAAAGAGACCCCGACTGTAACCAGATCACCGAGATTTAAAAAAATAAAAATAAAAAATGAAATCGAGTCCCGAAGGTGGAGTAGGGGGAAAGGGGGGGGCGGTGAAAGGGGGGGGGTCCTCCGGGAGCTGAAATCCTCGAGAATCGCCCTTTTAAAAAAAAAATCGACCCTTCGGGGGTCCAGGGGAGCGTTCCCCGCCCCCCGCCCGGGGCAAAGGAGCGAAACTGCCACCGGTCGCCGCCCCCCGCGCTGCCGCTATCGCCGCCGCCGCACGGGCTGCAGCCACCAGCCGTCTTCTCCGCCCGCTTCTCTCCTTTATATAGTGAGCCAACGAGCTGCGCGAGCCACCACCGTCGAGAGACAGGGGCAGGGAGGAAAGGGAGGGGAGGGGAGGGGAGGGAAGGGGAGGAGGGAAGGAGCGGAGTGGGAGAGGGAGGAGGAGTAAGGATGGTGGGGGTAGGTAGGCGGTGCGAGACACCGCGAGAGCGGCTGTGTGCACGCACGCCTGGGGGCGCGCGAGACTGCCAAAGTGACTCGCGGTAGACCGACGTCTCAGCACTGTGCGAAGGTGGGGAAGGAACCGGGGCTGGGGAGCTGGGAAATTGACCGACTTACTCCCGCCCCACCCCTCCCAATCGCCTCTCGTGCCGGGGTCACGTGGTTTGCCTTCGCCGTGACCCAGGCGGAAGTTTCTTTTCACGTCTCTCACTTTGGGAAGATAAGAGTTAAAAAAATAAACCGGCTGAAGGGAAAGGCGGGAGCTTCAATCGAAGCAGCTAGCGAATCTAGGAGCGGCCGGCCGTTCTCCAGTCCCCAGAGGCGCGCCCTATCAGTTGGGCGAAATTTCAGAAGTGGCGCTCACTTGAAGCCTTGTTAGCTCTGGCCTTGGGGTAGGCCAGTGATTAATTGGTCACGTGACTCACTTTCCCGTCCCAGCGAGCCGGGCGCTGGTTTAAGTTTCGATCTGCGAAGTCATCAGTCCAAAAACCTAGACACCTGGTATGAGTTCTTGCTGCTGCTGCTCCTCGGCCAGAGCACCACGTTCGCGCTTTTCTCCGGAAGAAGCTCCTGCAGTGTTCGCTCCCGAAAATATCTGCTGCACGCAAATCCACCAAAGGAAACGGCGTCTGGGGTTTTGTGCCCTCAATTTTTAAATTAGGTGGGGGAGGGGTGCTACTTTTTTTTTTTTGCACGTACCAACTGATTTGTCCAGTACTGCCTTAAGTCTGATTACTATCCAATTTCCGAGTTACTCTACCGGCATATTTGACTTGGAATATTAATTTCTTTAGTTCGCTGGCATTACCAAAAGACACTTAATAACAATCTTGACTGATTTGAATAGTTCCAGAATTTACACCCCAAATAATTTAAATTCAACATTTATTAAGCCACATGAGCAACCCCGACTCCTCTCCCCCTTACCCCCTTTCAATTCTAGAACTGCTCAACATCACTGTAACTAGATCGACCAAAGTGCACCTCCCCAGACACCTTTCCCCAAGTGTCTCACTCTATTAGAATGTGAAATCTTTGAAGCGTAGGGGATGTCCTTTTTTTTGTTTATCTGGCATTGTGCTTGGCCTACAGCAAGTGCTTAATAAATGCTTTGGCATGTGAAGCTCTTCATAACCTGCCCCCTCCCCCACTTTTCCAGTCTATTTACATCTTACACTCTCCCTGAAGCCCCCAACGAAAATACTCTGATTCAGGGACATTGGCCTCTGCGGTTCCTCAATACACTCGATCTCTAGATGGGGCATTTTCACTTGGCTGTCCTCCATATCTAGAATTCAGTCCCTCATCATTTTCACCTCATGGCTTCTCAGGCTTCCTTCAAGTCCTGGCTATAATCTCACATTCTGCAGGAAGTCTTTCCTAATCTCTATTAATTTTAGTGCTTTTCCTCTGTTGGTTATTTCCTATATATTCTGTATATAGCTTCTTTCTACAAAGTTGCTTGCAGGCTTCCCTAATTAGACTGTGATTTTCAGAGCAAGGGCTCTTTTACCTTTGTGTTCCCATTGCTTAGTACAGTATCTGGCATATAGTGAGTATTTAATAAATGTTTAGTGACAGATTCATTAATCTACTATATGTAAAGGGACCTCATATATTGCTTCATGGACTAGCATTCTCTTTGTTGAGTAGTCACTTACATTCTGGGTATTTACTCATTATCAATAAATTGTCATTTGCCTTTACTTAAGAAATCAATGACATTATGTAAAAATCGTAGATTATATGAAGACAGAAATAGTATTAAAGGTAAAAACGGGACAATCCTTTTTCCCTTCCACCCCAAACTGAGAAGTCAAAGACCCCACTGATCCAGAATGCAAATAATGAGAAAGCTACCAGACTCAGAATTTTTTCATAATGCTACACAATGCCATCATATTATTAATCATCATTACGTATGATTCTGAATCATGCTTTCAGTAGATCTAGGGAACTGGGGGAAGGAGCATATTTGGCACTGAGAAAGGCTGAAATGATATTTTTATAGAAATGAAATCAAGTTCAGATGAATCAGCAAGAGCAGTCTTAAAAGGGGGGGGGGGGAATCACTAAATATGGGATCTGAAGGGGAAAACAGTGAAGAAATGAAGATTATGAATTTAAGGTCTTGTCCAGACTCAACTAACCAAGCCACTTCGTTCTTAGATCTCCAAATGTCTCCTCCCCAAGTCACTACCCACTTAACTGGTCACAGGAAGGCTGAACCACACAGAAACAGAACTTCCTAAAAGCATGAGTCCCATCTATCATCTTCTAGGAATACCTGAATTTGTTTTATTTTATTTTGATCACAGCTAATCAGAGTAGCAAATTATGTGGAATACAACATTTCCATCAACTATAAGATCATAGCACTTAAAACTGAAAGGAACCTTAGAGATCTGGCATAATCCCCTTTTATTTTGCCACTGAGGAAGATACCAATTTTAAAGATCATTTGGCAAACAATACTTTTTGGATTCTTATCCCAGAGGGATTAAATCATGTTTAGAGATACATAGGTATTGTGCATAGTGTTGGACAAGTTGGGGAGACTTGAATTTGAATCCTGTTGCAAATACTTAACTTTTTGTTGTTGAGTCATATCCAACTCTTTGTGACCCTATTTGGGGTTTTCTTGGCAAAGATATTAGAGTGGTTTGCCATTTCCTTCTCCAACTCATTTTATAGATGAGGAAGTGAGGCAAACAGGGTTAAGTGACTTGCCCAGGGTCAAGTAAGTATCTGAAGCTGGATTTGAACTCATGAAGATGAGTCTTCCTGATTCCAAGCCCAGTGCTCTATCCACTGTGCCACCTAGCTGCCCGCAAACATTTACTAGCTGTGTGTAAAGTCAGTGAATCTCTCTGGCCTCAGTTTATTTGCAAAATGAGGGGTTTGGACTCAATGAGCTCTGAAGTCCCTTCCAGCTCTAAATCTATGATCTTGGGGGCCATTGCCATTTGTCTTGACCTTTTTCTTGCCACTGGACTTCAGTGACTGGAGGAGAGATCAAGGCTGATGACTTTGCACATCTCTGTCTCAAATCCAATTCATGAACAAGCCAAAACTGATGTCTTGATGTTCATGATGTCATTGGTCCTCTTAGAGAAGGAAACTTCAACAACTACTACAACAAAGCTAAGATCTTATGGTAAGACAATTCAGGAAGTTGGAGGAGTGGGGCAAAGAAGATAGGCAACTAGAAGAGGAGACTGAAAAATTCCATAGGTTCAGAATGCCTGCGTATAGATCCCTCTATTTGAATATGGTACTTTAAAATATTGTGAAAATTATTTGTCAATACTTAAGTTATTTGGAGAGGTGCTATAAAACCTTGTAAGTAAATAGATACAACCAAATTTCCTTCAACAGAATTGAAATTATCGATAGTGCAGTTCCTCTCCACTAAATGATATTTAAATATACCCCTTAATCACTTCTGCAAGCATTTATAGAAGGCCTAGTATTATATGTTCATCACTGGGCTAAGAGTACCATAAATTGACTCCATATTTGAACATGCTTTAAGAAGTTATAATAGTGTGAGAGTGGAATCTAGATCACCCCATTTGGTTTTGATGCTTTGGGTGCACTTTTTACTACTACTTGCCAACACTACCGCCACCACTACCACTCTTCCTTCTACTACAATAATAATAGTAGTAGTTATAACAACTATCTTTATATAATACTTTAAAGGTTTACCAAGCACTTTTCAAATAGCTCTTTCTATTCTCACAACAACCCTGAGAGAGAGGTACTAGTATCATACTCATTTACAGAAGAGTACACTGAAGACAGAAGTTAGGTGACTTGACAAGAATCCCACTAGTAGTAAGTGACTAAGGAAGTAAGTAAGTACTAAGTGATTCCTCACCTCAGGTCCAGTGTTCTACTCATTGCCCCTCCTAGCTGCTTCCATCAAAACAATCAGAACTGAGTATGCAATGGGCCTCTACACCTCTTTAAATCAATCAAATACATTTTGTGAGACACTGGATCACATGCTAAGCACTTTTTATAAAACAGAAGCTATGTCAGAAATTGGAGAACAGATTCTGAGACTATGGATTCTAGACATTGGAGCAAGCATGGAACAAAGGAAAGACTGAATGACAGTAGAGAAGGTAGTGGAGTGATAAAGAAGTTCATGGCTATATGAGCATCAAGGAAAGAAGGTTCAAAGTTATTAAACAATTATCTCTTTTTTCAGGTTCTATTGATATCTTCTGTTTCTTATATCATCATAGTTATCCCAAGTATCCCTCCTCTTCTTTCTCCTAGAGAGCCCTCCCACCTAAAAAAAAAAATAGCATTTTTTTAGAGAGGAAAAAAATCAGCATGATCGACCAATAAAATGAAAAAGTCTGAAAACATGTGCAATGCTCAATGCCTGCGGTCATCTCACCTCCATAAAGGGATGGGTTGGGGAGGGAGGGAGTGGTGACCAAATCCTGCTTGCTTATAATTTTGTTACATTTTACTTTTGATTTTTTGGTGTATAGTTGTTATTTCATTTATATTGTTGTAATTACTGTACCTATTATTTCCATGGCTCTGTTTACTTCACACTGCATCAGTTCATATAGATCTTTCCATTTTTCTCTATATCCATCACATATGTCAGTATGTTAATAGTCCATTATATTCAAGTACCACAGTTTGCTTACCCATTCCCCAATTGATAGACATCTACTTTGTTTCAAATTCCTAGCCATCACAAGCAAGAGTTGCTGCTATAAATATTTTGGATTATATAGGGATTTTTTTTTGGTGGCTTCCTTGAAAAATAAACCCAGTAATCGAGTTTCTGGTTCAAAGGGTATGGATATAGGGGGCAGCTAGGTAGCACAGCGGATAAAGCACTGTCCCTGGAGTCAGGAGGACCTGAGTTCAAATCTGGCCTCAGACACTTGACACTTACTAGCTGTGTGACCCTGGACAAGTCACTTAACCCCAATTGCCTCACCAAAAAAAAAAGAAGAAAAGAGAGAGACAACACATGGTTCAGAAAGTTAAGAAACCTATCTAGCCTAGAAGACAGATAGAGCTCAGCCTGGCTTCCTTCTTTCTCTAAATCCTCCACCTCCAGTGGCTCGAGAGCCTCTCTGAGAGTGGAAACTCCCTCTGGGTCCAGAGGAGAGGTGGTCCTTACACACAGCTCCAAGCTAATTGGCTAGCATCACCCAAATCTATTTGGTTAGCTAGATTTGAAAGTAGTCCATAAGCAGTCCATGCCAAGGTCATAGTTCAGAGAACACACCCCCTGAGGGTCAGGCCTTCAGGTAGGTGTGGTTCCAATCAAGTTAACTCCAAGTGAGTCAGTCAGCAAAGTCAATCCAATCAATCTTAATCCCCTCAAACAGGGTGGCCCCTGGGCAGTCCAAAACCCATTATTTTCTCACAGCAAGACTCCCTTCCCCCTCTTTTTAATCCCCCCCCCCCTTTACCCCTTCCTGGTCTCTTTCTGAGACTACAACAATCACTTTTTCTCATTGCCAGCCCTTGATTTGACCCTAGAACAACATACATTTCTATCTCCCATTCTCTTCTCTCCCCCCCGCCCTTCATATACCCTCCCATGTTATAATATAGTCCTAGAAAAAATTATATAGGGACAGCTAGGTGGTGCAGTGGATAGAGCACTGGCCCTGGATTCAGGAGGACTTGAGTTCAAATCTGACCTCAGACACTTAACACTTACTAGCTGTGTGACCCTGGGCAAATCACTTAATCCCAATTGCCTCACCAAAAAAAAATATATTTAATCCCAATTGACTCACCAATATGTATATATATATATGGATTCTATCCATAATGCCCCAGGTCTGTCTCTTCATAGCTGGGTGCTATGGGGTTGTCTATCCCAGCAATGTCAGTTCAGAGAATTGCCACCTAAGTATATAGTTGCCTGCCTGAGCATTAGCAATTCAGAACTTTGCAGTGCTGGTGTTATGAAGTTGAGTCCTGCCCCACCCCACTACCTCACCCCCAAGGCTTTTGCTCCAGACTGGAAAGAGGGAGGGGGTACCTGGGTGTAGAAGTGAGTTTTGTAGTAAAACTGTGTTGGGTCCTGGGGTCTGCTAATGCAGCCTTGCTGCCATAGCATAGCAGGGTGGGAAGGAGGGCTGGGTGAGCTCAGGGTCACTGAGCATCAGATGTTCATGGGTTTTGAGATTGGATTGTTTTTACCTCCTTTTCAGCTGAATTTGCTTTATCTTTGGTGCATAATTTATGTTTTAGAGAATTTTGTGAGGTTATGAGCATCAGAGAAAATGTCTAGTCTTCCATCTTGTTACTTACATGACTGTTGATTTCTCAGTTACCCAATCCAATGGATTTTTCTCAGTTCCCATCCTTCTTGACCTCTTTGTAGCCTTTGACACTGTTGATTCCCCTCTTCTCCTTGATATTCTCTTCTTTCTTTGTTTTCAAGGCAGTACTCTGTCCTAATTCTCTTACCTATTTTACTGCTGCTTTTCCTTTGCTGGAATGTCATCCAGATCAAGCCTCTTAACCATAGATATTTCACAGGGCTCTGGCCTGGGCCCTCTTTTCTTCTTTATACTACTTCTCTTGGTGATCTCATCACCTCCATAGATTTAATTATCATCGCTGTGTTGATGATTCTCACATCTACTTATTCTGCTCTATCCTCTCTGCTTACCTCCAGTCTTGCATTTCCGACTACCTATTAGATATAACATGTATGTCTTATAGTCATTTTACACTCAGCATGTCCAAAACTGAATTCATTATTCTTCCCCCCAAAGCCATCTGCCTCTCCAAACTTCCTTATTACTGTTAAAAGCAGCACAAATCTCCCAGCCCCTCAGGCTTGCACCCTTAGTGTTATCCTTGAAGATAAAATGTAAAGGGAGGCAGAACACAACCTTTGCCTACGTATTGGGAAATTTTGCCAACTTGGGGCAGTGAATGAACTCAGAACTTTTAATCTAAAATAAACTCCCTAAAACCAGAAAGAAGGAAACCAAAGGGACCTTTGGGGCCATTATATTGCTCCCTGAATCATTGTAATGAGTAATATTGGACTTATGCAAGTTGAAAGCTTCCATCAATACATCCATACCAGCTTACTTAGCACCCAGGTTCCTGAAGCTTTAAAGAATTATTTTTCCAAGTGGAAATTATGGCATCATGGGTACAGGACTTCCCATAGAGAAAAGGTGCTGGTAATAGCATGGTGCAATGGAAAGATGCTGCATTTGGAAGCCAAGGACCTTGGCTTAAATGCCAGTCCTGCCACTTGCTATCTGTGTGACTTTGAGCAAGTCATCCTTGACCTCAGTTTTCTCCTCTGTAAAATGATTTATTGTGGGGAAAATAGAAGCCTGGATCTTGTAAAGTTAAAACATAAAACTGAAAGGAGTGTGTGGGCAGGGAAAATCAGTAAGTTGGAGTTATGTTTATGAGAGTTAAGTGTCAAAACTAACCCTTGTGACCTTGTGAATGGAAAAAAAAATTAAATACTAGTCAAACATAGGGGCAGCTAGGTGGTGCAGTGGATAGAGCACCGGCCCTGGATTCAGGAGGACCTGAATTCAAATCCGGATTCAGACACTTAACACTTAACTAGCTGTGTGACCCTGGGCAAGTCACTTAACCCCAATTGCCTCAAAAAAAAAATACTAGTCAAACATGTCCCACCTCAAAGAAAAGACAACTCAAAGAAAAGAACTTCTCAGGTTGAGGGCAGCTAGGTGGTGCAATGGATAAAGCAATGGCCTTGGATTCAGGAGGACCTGAGTTTAAATCTAGCCTCATACACTTGACAATTACTAGCTGTGTGACCCTGGGCAAGTCATTTAACCCTCATTGCCCCACAAAAAAACTTCTCAGGTTACTTATTGATATCCAGACAAAGAATATATATGCAAGTCTGAAACATAATACTTTTCTTGCTTCTGAGACATGTTATGGCACTTGTGCAAATTGATCATGAGTGGCTCAGTTTTTTTTTTTAATCCTTAGGAGCCTGTTGTAGTGTCCTGAGAGCCAACCTTGAAGATGTGCCATGCAGGCACTGTGCTAATTCTGGAGATATGAATACAAGTTATAAAGAAATAGAATATTTCCCCTAAAGGAGCTTACATTGTAATGGGGGAAGACAACACACAAAAGGGAGTTGAAATGGGGCAATGGGGGTAGGGCATGGCTTCATCACATCGGGAAAGTCAAAAGCAGAGCCAGGAACAGAATGAAGATTGACTGGCCTGGGTCCCTTCCCCAAATAGAAGCCCTGGGAGGAACTCATCAGTGGAAGACTAGGGCTGGCCTAGAAGAGGTATTCCAGGATGGAAAGGCTGCAGGGACAGATGGCTCCAGGAGTAGAGGCTCCAGGCACTGAGGAAAATTCCAGAGTGAGCTAGAAACTGAGGAATGGTGCAAAGTCCAGAAAGTCAGACGCAGGGCCAAGAGGGGAAAATACAAGATAATCTGGTTGGGGCTGAGGGTGGGAGAAGGGCAAAGAGAAGGTAGCTGTGGGGATTAGAAGGTAGTGCCTGAGCTGAGTCTTGAAGAAAGCCAGAAATTCTAAGACAGAGATGAGAACAAAATGCATTCCATACAGTTGATAGCCAGTGCAAACACAAATCCAGGAGGTAGAGTGTCATGTGAGAGGAACTGCAAAGTTAGCTACAACAAATCTTCTTAAACTGTGGGTCATGACCCCATATGGGTTGCATAACTGAGTGTGGGGGTCAGGAAAAATTTGGCAACAGTAAAAGGTTATATATACCTATTTTATATATCTATATACCAATGGTTGCATAAAAATTTCTTGGGAGAAAAGGGGTCTCTAGTGGAAAAAGTTTTAAAAGCCCTGAGGTAGAATATAGAGTATATGACAGGAAGTGATGTGTAATAAGGCCATGTGTCAGGCACAGTGCTCTGAGCTTTACAAATATGATCTCATTTGATCTTCACAATAACCTTGTGAGGTAAGGGTTGCTATTATCTTCATTTTACAGTTAAGGAAACTTTTACAATTAAGGAAACTGAAGCAAAAAGAGCTAAAGTGACTTATCCAGGGTCACATAGCTAGCAATTGTCTGAGGCCAAATTTGAACTCAGGTCCTCCTGAATCCAGGGCCAGTGTTTTATCCACTATGCCACCTAGCTGCCCCTGAGGATGGATTTTAACTCAGAGCTCCCTGACTCCAGGGCCCATATTCTATCTACTGTGCTACCTCACAGTCCCTAATTGCAACTAGGTTGTTATAGGCTTTAAATGACGGAGAAAGGAGTTTCTATTTTATTCTAGATGTAACATCGAGCTATTGGAATTTATTATGTAGGAAAGTGGCCTGATTAGACCTGTTCTTTAGGGAAATCATTTTGGCAACTATGTAGAAAATGGATTGAAGTAGAGCAGTTAGGTGTGTTAAGGGCTAAAATTCTAGCTAAACTGTCTAAAATATCTAATGAGTGGTCGCCAATAAATTAAAAGCTTTAGCAAGAGTTAGACTTTTAAGCATTTATTAAGGAGAATAAGAATTTGGTAAAGAGAGAGAAAAAGGCCTAGATTCCTATCTATTAAAGGGAGAGCACATTTCTAGCTCCCTTCTCCGCCAGAGTCCAGAGGAAAGAGCGCGAGACTGAGCGCCAGTCTCTTCCTTCCTCCTCCCACTAGTCCGCGTCACTTCCTGACTCCTGAAGAAAAGACTCCTGGTCTTGCCCTCAAAGACCTTCGCTTCATGGGCAGAACTCTTCTACAGTTAGTATCCAGCAGGTGGCATCATTCCAATCGTTACAGTCCCCCCTGTTGTTCCTCAAGAAACAGAATGTTTCCTTGGCGGAACAGTAAAAACAATATAATAACTATTGCTAACTAATAATATGTGAACAACAATATAGAAAAGGAAGAGAGGAAAGTTTTGTCCAGAGGGGCGATTTTTTTTTGTCCTCATGAACCGACGCTTTGACATTAGTCTTGCAAAGGGAGGGCCTCTGCAGAGAATACATGTTACAGATGGTGTATATTATAACAGAAAGAGAAAAAAAAAAACAACAACAAAAACAACAAATCAAAACTGTTCATTTAAAGTCTCTGAAAGTCTTTTCTCAGATGTCCTCTAGGTGTAGTCGTGGAATGGAAGTCTTTTCAGGGGTTGATGTGTGGATGCTGGTAATCAGCCAGGAAAATTTCCTACAAAATTGAGCTTAACACAACTTTAAAATAGCTTTGTCAATAATCAAATCAAACAATGAAAGTTCTCAAAAACATGTCTAAGGGAATTCAGAATCTTAGTTGTTAACACGTGAAACATACAATAAAACAAAAATTGAAACATTCTTTAAAATTATAATATTACTATAGTCCCCCCTTATGGAGGGTAATTGAGAAGACAATTGCTGCAATATTAATTAGTAAAAATAATTTTTATCTTTGTTTTATCACTTTTTGCATCATCTGCCTAATTATCCTCATGCCATTATGAGAAATTTAAAATCTAATATAATTAGTAACAGATGTCAAGGCCAAATTCAACACTGTTATTTATCATGACACCTGAGATAATTATGGGGGTTACCATAAAAGAACAGAGAAATGATGGGATATGAGCATTCCCACACTTGAGCAATATGTACTGCCCATACAGTATGCCAGGCTTAAAATAGGTGGATGGAATATATGTCCATGCCACCGAACATATTGGAAGAAACTGAGTCAGACTTAATCAGATGCATGGGATTGAGATGTCCATGGCATCAGGCATATAGGAGGGAGCATAGAAGCCAGGTGTAGGAGTGAGATGGGTGGGATCAAAACTTCCAGCCATCTGTACAATACTGTGGGGAAAAATAAAATATTAAACCAAGAGAATCCAACCTCAACATTTGTCAAAAGCCGTTCCCTCGGCCATACCTTGACTTCATGCATGTCTCCCCTCATGTGACAGTTCAGTGTCTGCTCTTGCATGTATTCCTCTTGTGATTGGATGGCACCTTGGCCAACTGGCATCTGATAACTCAGAATAAAGGCAATTAATGTCTTAAATGATAAGTTCCCATAATCCAAGTCTCATATGGATTTAAAAATTGAGGATAATAAATGATTGCAAAAAATGTGAATACATCTTGACTCAGAACACAATATATAATTATGCAACAATTTCAAATAATACCCCTTTTTTTACTTAGTATACCATTACTTTTGTGAAAAATCAGAACATATTTAAATACAAGTTAAAGCACAACAGAATCCCAAAGAAAACTTTTTATGAAAAAAGAAAACTTTTACAAACATTCCCCTCTTTTTTTTTTTTTTTGGAATATGCTTATCAAAAATAATACTTCTAGAATCAATTTACACTTGCCATGGCAACCAATTTGCCAGGGAAATGCTTTAAAGAGTTTGATCAAATAATCAGTTGAGGAAAAAAAATAACAAAAACAAACAACTCAGAATATGGGAGCACAATACTCCTAGAATTAACATTGTATTATGAAATCAAAACCATCTTGCAATTTTTTAAAATTAGATAAATAAACAAATAGAAGAAAATACACATGGAACAATAAAAGACAATGAAATTCAAACTAAGGAAGTCTAAATGAATGTGAACTTAATATTAATAAGAGTATTATAAAATATAAACTTGATCACATGACTATAAAAAGCTTTTACAAATATTCTCCTTGTTTTAGAAACTAAGTATAAAACACAATCTCAAATGCATGAAAATCTCTATGAAAATAAACCCATACCATTCATTTCAAAATGTATATATAATAGCATAGAAATCCTATGTAACCTCTGAACTGATACTATTATTCTGAGTGAATTCAGAACACTTTTGATTCCGATATCTAAAATCCCCAATACTCATATCAATACCTTGCTGCTTACTTCTACATTTCTGTAAAATATATACCCTTCCATGGCAAAAGAAGCAGAGTCTTGAACTATGTTGATTGTCATTCTTATTCAGCTTAAGTTTTTCTTCTTTAACCCCTCTATATTGTCTGTCAGTGTTTTCACCATACAAATGCTTTATAAGAATACTAATTAAAGACAAAAGCAGGTTAGCAAAATTATGAACAAAACAGGCATATGTGGAATTTAAAGGGCTTTCTAAGGTTGTCTCAGAAGCACATCCAGGCTGGGGAAGGGCTGAGCCTGAAGCTGCAAATGTAGTTACAGAAAGTTGCGCATGTGCATCAGATCTCTGGACTTCCCAGGCAGGGGAAGCAATGGGCTTGGCCATGGGAGGAGTAAAGGGTGGGGTCTGGGGAGGAGGGGAGGGACCAGCGCAATTTGAATCCGACTTGATTTTGAACTCAGGCCTGGATTCCTCTTCCCCCACTTTGCCTCCAGGTGCTAGGGGATTAAAAGCTTCTAGAGGGTGGGTCATTGCCTCCAGACATGCAAAATTAGAGCAACAATTAGTGTTGGAACTGGGAAAAGCTGCAGGAATCTCTTCAGGTTTCTCTGAAAAAGCATGGTTGGGAGAGGGAGAGATATTTCCTCCTGTGAGTAAGTTACTGGCTCTTTTAACAAAAATAAAAAGAAAAATAGAAAATCCACAAAAACAAAGCATTAACATGATCTTATCTCCCATTTGTCTGGTTAAACAGACTAAAATAAAAAATAGGGTAATTAGGGAGTTTAAAAGATCCATTTGAAAAAATTTAAAGGAAAACACAGCCAGTACACCAGTACTTAGCAGTTAAAGGGAGAGGGAGGGGAAATTTCTTACCCAACCAGAAGATCAGAAGAAGACTGAGGGTTAGCTTTCCTCTTCGTGGTCAGCCATCTGTTAAGGGCTAAAATTCTAGCTAAACTGTCTAAAATATCTAATGAGTGGTCGCCAATAAATTAAAAGCTTTAGCAAGAGTTAGACTTTTAAGCATTTATTAAGGAGAATAAGAATTTGGTAAAGAGAGAGAAAAAGGCCTAGATTCCTATCTATTAAAGGGAGAGCACATTTCTAGCTCCCTTCTCCGCCAGAGTCCAGAGGAAAGAGCGCGAGACTGAGCGCCAGTCTCTTCCTTCCTCCTCCCACTAGTCCGCGTCACTTCCTGACTCCTGAAGAAAAGACTCCTGGTCTTGCCCTCAAAGACCTTCGCTTCATGGGCAGAACTCTTCTACAGTTAGTATCCAGCAGGTGGCATCATTCCAATCGTTACAGGTGGCACAGCAGTTCTGGGCCTGGAGTCAGGAGGACCTGAGTTCAAATGTGGCCTCGAACACTTACTAGCTATGTGACTCTGAACAAGTCACTTAACCCTGTTTGACTCAGTTTCCTCATCCATACAATGAGCTGGAGAAGGAAATTACAAACCACTCCAGTATCTTTGCCAAGAAAACCCCAAATGTGGGGTCACAACAAGTCAGCCATAACTAACCAACTAAACAACAACCAAAAGGAAGAGACTAGAAGCAGGAAGACTAATTAAGAGGCTAAACTATAGTGGCTGTTGTGTGAATAGAGAAGGAGATGGATTTGAGAAATGTTGGGGAGGTTAAATCAACAAGAAATGGCATGGGGGCAGCTATGTGGTGCAGTGGATAAAGCACTGGCCCTGGATTTAGAAGGACCTGAGTTCAAATTCGGCCTCAGACACTTGACACTTACTAGCTGTGTGACCCTTGGCAAGTCACTTAACCCCAAATACCTCACCAAAAAAAAAAAGAATAGGGAGGAGTTCCATAGGCAGAGCCAAGATGGCAGAGTGAAACCAGGAAACTACCTGCCTGGGCTCTCCCAAATTTTCCTCAGATACAATGTTAAATTAAGCCTCTCAACAGATTTTGGAGCTGTAAAACCTGCAAAAAAAAAAAATCAGAGTGAAACAACCTTCCAACTTAAGATAACCTATAAGATCTTCAGGATTTTCATCTGGAGAAAAGGGCAACACAGCTCAGTGCAGAGGGTGTCTGGGCTAGCCAGCAAAAGGCTTTTAGAGCATAGATCAACAGCTGAGGACCCATGGTCCTAGCACAGCAAGCTAGTGGCACATCATGCCAGTTGTGAGGCCTCCAACCCCAATGCAGAAATCAATCTGCAAGCTGGAGTATCAGCTACCCAACAAGCCCAACTAAGCTGTGCCACTCCAGTGCAGCGAGAAGACACAAGCTGCTGACACCTCAGAGCAGGAAGCTGGTGATTCGGCCCCCAACTCCCAGCAAAAGAAGCTCCAGACAGCATATGCTGTACCACAGGATCAGAACTCAACCTTAAGAGGCACAAAAGAGGCTAAAATTAAAATGAATAAGAAACAAAAAAGAACTTCACCATTGACAGTTACTATAGTGACAGGGAGGATCAAAACATAAACTTAGAGGAAGACAACAGTGATAAAACTCCTATATGTGAAGCATTAAAGGGGAAGAAGACTTGGTCTCGATACCAAAAGGCCCTCCTGGAAGAGTTCAAAAAAGGATTTTATAAATCAAATAAGAGAGGTAAAAGAAAAATTGGGAAAAGAAATAAGAGTTATGCAAGAGTCACTGCTCTGATTCTTTCTCTTGTAACAGGATTAATGCAGAAATACGATTAATGTTATTATGTGTATATATATATATATGTGTGTGTGTATATATATATCTATCTATATGTATATGTATAGAGATATATAGATATAACCTATATCAGATTACCTGCTGTCTAGGGGAGGGGGGAGGGAGGGGAGGGAGGGAGAAAAATCTGAAATTGTAAAGCATGTATAAACCAAAGTTGAGAACTATCTTTACATGTAACGGAAAAAATAAAATACCTCATACATTAAAAAAAAAAAGAGTTATGCAAGAGGAAAGCAATAGCTTCTAAAAAGAAATAATGCCTTAAAAATACTATTGGAAAAGGAGAATAATTCCCTAAGAATCAGAATTGAACAGATGGAAGCTAATGACTCAATGAGATAACAAGAAGAAGTAAAACAGAATCAAAAGAATATAAAGGTAGAAGAAAATGTAAAATACCTCTTCAGAAATACAGCAGACCTGAAAAATAGATCCAGGAGGGATGATATAAGAATAATCAGAATATCTGAGGACCATGATCAAAGAGCCTAGACAGCATATTTCAGGACATTATTAAGGAATACTGTCCCAATGTCTTACAATTAAAGGAAAAAGTAGTCATTGAAAGAATCCATCAATCACCTCCTGAAAGAGACTTTGAAAAGAAAACAGCAAGGAATATTGTAGCTAAATTTCCGAACTATGAAGTAAAGGAGAAAATACTGCAGGCAGCCAGAAAGAAACAATTTAAATATCAAGGAACAATAATAAGAATTACACAGGACCTGGCAGCTTCAAAATTAAAGGATTGCAGGACCTGAAATATAATATTCTGGAAGACAAAGGAACTGGGATTACAAACAAGAATATACTACCCAGTAAAATGAAGCATAATCTTTCAGGGGAAAAGATGGACGTTCAGTGAAATAGGAGACTTTAAAACTTTCCTAATGAAAAGTCCAGAACTGAACAGAAATTTCAATCCACAAATACAAGACTCAAGAGACACATGAAAAAGTAAAAGGGGAAAAACATGTTATTCAATAAGGTTAAAATGTTTATAGACCTATATGGGAAGAAGATACTTGTAACTCTTGAGAACTGTATCTTTATTAAGACAGATAGGAGGAGTATACACAGACAGAAGGTGTGAGTATAAGTGGATTCTGATGTGATGATGTTAAAAAAAGGGGGGGGGGGAGGAGGGGGGAGGGGGGCGGCTAGGTGGCGGTGGATAAAGCACCGGCCCTGGATTCAGGAGTACCTGAGTTCAAATCTGGCCTCAGACACTTGACACTTACTAGCTGTGTGACTCTGGGCAAGTCACTTAACCCCCATTGCCCCGCAAAAAAAAAGGGGGGGGGGAGACAAAAAGAACTATACTGAGAGAAGAGGAAAGAGAAGACAGAATGGGGTATATCACATTAGGTGAAGAGGCACAAAAGATCAATTGCAATAGAGGGAAAGAAGGGAGGGGTGAGCATTGTTTTGACCTTACTCTCATCTGATTTGGCTCAAAGAGGGAATAACATACATACTCAATTGGGTATAGAATTCTATCTTACCCTATAGGGAGGTAAAAAGGGAAAGAAAAGGGTAGGGTGCTAATAGAAGGGAGGGTACAACTAGGAGGGGAAATGGGAAAGGATAAAAAGGAGGTGGGGTTGATAGAAGGGAGAGCAGACTAAAGTGGCCAGAAACAAAACACTAGTGAGAAGGGACCGGGTAAAAGGAAAGAAAAAAACAAACAAGGGAAAAAATAGTGTCATGGGGGAAATGATTGATGTGGGGGTCCTTAGGAATCCTCTTTAAAGAATTACATCCATCAGCAGCGCGAGCAGAGCCGCGTGAGGCCCCGGCCCAGCCCAGGCAGAGAGTGCGCCAGCAGCATAGGGTGGCGGCAGGCGGGGGCAGCCCCATGGGCCCTGGAGGGGCAGCGGGATCGGCGGCATCAGGGGGGCCCTCGGATCCAGGGTCTGCCACTGTCTCCAGGGCCTAGGCCTCGGGCGCCCCGGACTTGGTCCCAGCCCAGAGGCGACCAAGCTGCTGGAGCACTGTGGCGTGTGCCGGGAGCACCTGCTGCCCTGCCTGCATTCAGCGTGTGGGCAGTACCTGCTGCTCCAGCCAGCCTCCGCGCCGGGCGCTGCTGCCTGGCCACATCCTCCACCGCCCCGCGGCCGCCAACAATGGGGGCAACGGCGCTGTGGTGGACTGCCCCGTGTGCAAGCAGCAGTGCTTCTCCAAGGACATAGTGGAGAACTACTTCATGAGGGACAGAGGCGCCAAAGCCAACCCGGACCCCAAGGATGCCAACCAATGCGGCACTAATTGTGAGGACAACACCCCGGCCACCAGTTATTGCGTGGAGTGCTCAGAGCCCCTCTGTGAGACCTGTGTTGAGGCTCACCAGCGCGTCAAGTACACCAAGGACCACACCGTCCACTCCACTGGCCCCGCCAAGTCCCGTGAAGGGGAGCACGCCGTCTACTGCTCGGTCCACAAGCACAAGCCTTTGGTCCTCTTCTGCGAGAATTGTGACTCCCTCCCCTGCCGAGACTGCCAACTCAATGCCCACAAGGACCATCAGTACCAGTTCTTAGAGGATGCTGTGAGAAACCAGAGGAAACTCTTGGCTGCCTTGGTCAAGTGCCTGGAGGATAAGCACACCACCCTGCAGAACACCAAGGAAGTGTGCACCTCGATCCGCCAGGTGACGGATGTGCAGAAAGCGGGTGCAGGTGGATGTGAAGATGGCCATCTTGCAGATCATGAAAGAATTGAACAAGCGAGGCTGTGTACTGGTCAACAACGCCCAGAAGGTGAGAGAGGGGCAGCAGGAGCGCTTGGAGTGCCAGCACTGGACCATGTCCAAGATCCAGCATCATCAGGAGCACATCCTGCACTTTGCCTCCTGGGCCTTGGAGACCGACAACAACACTGCCCTGCTGCTGTCCAAGAAGCTGATTTACTTCCAGGTTAACTGGGCCCGCAAGATGATCGCAGACCCTGTGGAACCCCAGAGGGACATGAAGTTCCAGTGGGACCTTAATGCTTGGACGAAAAGTGCTGAGGCCTTTGGCAAGATTTTTTCCAAGATTGTTTTCAAGAGGAGTGGTCCGGGCACCCTCGGCAATCCTGGAGGTAATCAGGCTATGGACCTGCAGGAGGGCTATGGGAGCCACAGGCCAGATGACCCCCTATAGTGCTAAGCCCAATGTGTCAAAGATGAAAAGGTCCAGATCCGGTAAGGGGAAAATGAGTGGCCTTATCTGGAAAGTACCCGATTGAGCTTGGAACGCCTTGATCTGGACCTCACAGTGGACAGCCAGCCCGCTGTCTTCAAAGTCTTCCCTGGAACAACCAAGGAGGACTACAACCTCATCATCATGGGGGGGGGGCCCAGCAGCCAGGGGCCCCGGGGGGCCTCCCATGCCACCCATGGCCATGGTTAAGGAGGAAGAGATAGAGGCTGCCATCAGAGCCCCCAGGAGTGGAGGGGCTAGAGACAAAACCACTGTTCCTGCTTCCCCTGGAGGCCTCAGGACCCAAGGGCCCTCACCTGGCTTCACCCAGTGGCAGCACCAGCTCTGGCCTGGAAATACTGGGTAGGCTTGATGCAGCTGTGGCAGCCACTTCCGCCACTAGTGACCCCGGAGGCAGTGGATGACAGTTCCACCATCTGCCGTGCTGGCCAGAAGCTGGGGGACCTGGTGATATGTAACCAGTGCGAATTCTGCTTCCATTTGGAATGCCACCTGCCCACTCTGCAGGAGGTGCCTGGGGAGGAGTGGAGGTGTTCCCTGTGCCAGGAGGTGGTGGACTATATAAAGATGAGGTCCTTCTTCCTGGCCCCAAGAGTGTGGCCTTGACCCCTGATGAAGACACCTGCCCTGCCAAGCTGTCGCCTACTAGCCAGCAGAAGTGTGAGCTTGTGCTGCTGGCCTTGCTATGTCATGAGCCATGTTATCCCCTGCACCGAATGACAACAGAGCCCTCAGCGGAGCAACCGGGAACCCTGGACCTCACTCTGATTCGAGTTCGCCTGAAGGAGAAGCTGTCGCCCTGCTACGGCTCCCCCCAGGAGTTTGCCCAGGACTGGGCCACATGTTCAAGCAATTCAACAAACTCACAGAGGACAAAGCTGATGTCCAGTCCATCATCTGCCTTCAATGCTTCTTTGAGACTCACACGAACAAGGATTTTGGGGACACCAAGTTCTCGGCTATTCTGGTTGGAGCCCCTCCCTCCCCCTCTCCTAGGCCCTCGCCTGGCCCCTCCTGAGCTGGTGGGGGGCCCCAGCTATGGTAACTGAGCCCTGCCTTGCCCCGGAATGGCACCATCGTCCCCTCACTCATTCCCTCCTTCACCTGTTGGTCCTTCTGTATCCTCCCCCAGATGTGGTTTTTCCTTCTCTCAATTTAATAAAAATGGAACCCAGGAGGCAAGGTCCTCCAAGTTATGCAGACCCAAAGCGAGCAGGGTATCCTTGGGGTCCCTGGCATGGGGCTGGCTCGGTGGGCATGGCTGTTTCGTGGGCCTCACCAGCCCTAACCCCACGTTTAGTGAGGCTTCTCTGGAATGCAGCCCAGGGAGGGGAGAGGACCCCAACCCTGAGGCTGCCAGTAGGTGACTTCCCTTAGTCTTTCCTCTTGGGGCCCACACAGTCACTTGCTGTGAGAAGCTCCGACCCCCAAGGTCTGAAGGGCTGTTTTCTCTGGACCGCTCAGAAGTTGACTTAGTTTTTCCTGACAATCTCTCCCTGGAGAAGCTGGGGTTGGAGGGGTTTTGGGTAGCTTCCCCATGGAGGGTGGGGCCCAGGAGCTGCCTTTACTTTGTCATCTGCTTCTTGTACTGAAACACCCATCCAATAACCTTGCCAGCCATGCCTCTCCCCCACCCAAAACAAAAATTATACCCTCTCGAACACAAATCCAATTAGAATAAAATATTTTATTTGAATGCCAGAGAAAGGAAACCTCAAGAGGAGTCTTGAGGGGAGATAGATCCAGAGACGTTGTTTTCTGAGATACCTATGAATAGGAGAAAGGCAAAAGCTTTTATAGAAGATGATGGTGGAGGGACAAATGGGGTGATCATCTGACTTTGGAAAGTTCCTTTTGGGGGTGGGGGACAATGGAATGAGGGGAAGTGGTCTTGACTTCTGGAGTTTTCAGTCCCGTCGGTGCCATTCAGGCAGCAGCCATTACTAATGAACTTATCTCTCTTGTTACAAGGTGTCCTTCAGTTTAGCTGGCCAGTTTAAATTTTAATCCTAACCCCATAACATTCCCCACTTCTCTATATGTAAGGAAAAGGGGTGAAGATTCTTCTTCTGTAATTGCTTTCAAAATGAGTGGGGTTGAAGAAATCAAGGGGGGGGTGGTGTGGGGAAGGGCTTGGTCTAGAGAGTAAGGAGATGTGAGGTCCAGAGGATGGGAGGAGATGTATTGCCACCAGCTCTAGCTGCCATGAGGTTGAAGCCTTGAGCCTGGATGACCTCAAGAAGAGGTTAAGAATCAATAGACTTAAGGTGACAGTGCATGTCAAATAAATTGTACTTAACACATTTCTGATTCAGTTTTAAAAATCATAACTAATAGCAGACAGATGACGAAGCCAGATTCTTATGCACTTCAGTTGTTTAGAATATAAAAAGGACTAGAATTTCTATACTTGCATCTCACTATAATAACTCATTTGCAGTACCAACCTAAAATCCAATATTGTATTCATGCTGATCAAATGACATGATTGTAGGAATTTACCATAGAAGAAAAGGGACCAACCTCTCAAGGAGCTTCATGTACACTGCAGACAGAAGTTCTGTTGACAGCCAGGTGTATTGAGTCAGGTGGGATGTGCTTCATATTAGGGAAATTAAATCAGGAAAATCCTACCTCAGCCCTTGCCAAAGTCACGCTCCCAGCCTTTCCCATGGCAGTCCACCACCTGCTATTCACTGGCTCAGGAGTATGACCAAACCAAAAAATACTTAGTAGTCAGACTCAAATCAATTAAGAGTCCCATAATGTCTTAACTGGTAAATTCCAATAATCAGAGCCTCATATGGATTTAAGTATTGAGGAAACTCAGATTTCCCATTTTAACAGAATTTTTTTTTTACTTTGACATATATGAAAAATTGCCTTTCCACCATAGCTGATTTAATTGTTCACCAATTTATACATTATAAGGAAATTTAGAAAGATAATACCTTAAAACAATATTAGTAAATTTTTGGCCGACCCTCTTTTTCTTGATATCCCGCCCCAATAAGGGCCAGGATGAGGATGGTAAAACTAGGAAGGGATGATGAAATTTGTGATCCTCATGTATACATATTAAAGGCAATGTCAGCCTACATTTAAAGGGTCTTTTCCCTCTCCCCACAACCTGTTGCCTCCATCGGGAACTTCCTGTAATGGAAGCAAGGGAGTGGTTGAAGATGCCTGTAGGGGCATGGGTGAAGTCAGTGGGGGAGGGGTAAAGGGGACTAGGGAAATGGGTACAGGCAACTGCAGGAGATCAGGTAAAGCAGATGGGAGTGGATGCTGAATGGAAAAAAAATAGGAGAATAGGGAGTGTATCAGAGTCCCCCAAGATTGTGACAGGGGTTCAGCTATGAGGAGCACAGATGGATGGGAGGGAAAAGTTGTGAAGACGGCTGTTGGATGGGAAAAATAGAAGAGTACTGAAGTCCACTCCAAGTGTGGCAGGGGCTCAGCTGTGATGAGCACAGGAGATTGGTTCCGAGATCCACTGGTGGACAAAGAGGAAAAGAGATCAGAGTTTCAGAGTGGTATGACTGGGGTTGACCCATAGGGAGGGAAGGATATAAAATCAGATCTAAACAGATGGAAAAATATAAATTGCTCATGGGTAGGCCATGCTAATATAATAAAAATGACAATCCTACCCAAATTAATTTATTTGTTCAGTGTGATACCAATGAAATTACCAAAAAATTATTTCATAGAGCTAGAAAAAGCAATAACAAAATCCATATGGAAGAACAAAATGTCAAGAATATATCAAGGGGGGGCAGCTAGGTGGCGGTGGATAAAGCACCGGCCCTGGATTCAGGAGGACCTGAGTTCAAATCCGGCCTCAGACACTTGACACTTACTAGCTGTGTGACCCTGGGCAAGTCACTTAACCCCCATTGCCTTGCAAAACAAACAAACAAACAAAAAAGAATATATCAAGGGAATTAATGAAAAAAATGCAAAGGAAGGTGGCCCAGCTATACCAGATCTAAAACTACATTATAAAGCAGCAATCATCAAAACTATTTGGTGCTGGCTAAGAAATAGAGAGGAGGATCAGTGGAATAGGTTAAGCACACAAAGCACAGCAGTAAATGAATATAGCAATCTCCTTTTTGATAAACCCAAAGACTCTAGCCTCCAAGATAAGAACTCACTATTTGACAAAAACTGCTGGGAAAACTGGAAAATAGTATAGCACAAATTAGGCACAGACCAACATCTTACACCATAGACCAAAAGTCAAAATAGGTGTAAGATCTAGACATAAAGGGTGATACCATAGGCAAATTAGAAAAGGAAAGAATAGTTTACTTATCAGAACAGTGGAAAGGGAAAGAATTTATGACCAAAGATGAGATAAAGAATATTATGAAATGCAAAGTGGATTATTTTGACTACATTAAATTAAAAAGGTTTTACACAAACAAAACCAATGCAAATGAGATTAGAAGGAAAGCAGAAAGTTGGGAAACAATCTTTACAGACAGTGTTTCTGATAAAGGCCTCATATCCAAAATATATAAAGAACTGAATTAAATATATCAGAATACAAGTCATTCCCTAATTCAGAAATGGTCAAAGGATATGAACAGATGGTTTTCAGATGATGAAATTAAAGCTATCTACAGCCATATGAAAAAATGTTCTTAATCACTACTGATTAGAGAAATGCAAATTAAAACTACTCTGAGGTACCATTTCACACCTATCCAATTGGCTAATATGACAAAAAAGGAAAATGATAAATGTTGGAGAAGATGTGGGAAAATTTGAACACTAATGCACTGTTGGTGGAGCTGTGAACTGATCCAACCATTCTGGAAAATAATTTGGAACCATGCCCAAAAGGCTTTAAAACTGGTCATACCCTTTGACCTAGCAATACCACTACTAGGCCTATATCCCACATGTACAAAAATATTCACAGATGCTCTTTTTGTGATAGCAAAGAATTGGAAATTGAGGGGATGCCCATTGATTGGGGAATGGCTAAACAAATTGTGGTATATGAATGTAATGGAATACTATTGTGCTGTAAGAATTGATGAGCAGATGGATTTCAGAAAAACCTGGAAAGACTTACATGAATTGATGCTGAGTGAAATGAGCAGAACCAAGGGAACATTGTACACAGTACCAACAACATTTTGTGATGATCCACTGTGATAGACTTAACTCTTTTCAACAATACAATGATCCAAGACAACGCCAAAAGACTTATGGTGGAAAATGCTCTCACATTCAGAAAAAGAACTATGAAGTCTGAATGCAGACTGAAATATACTATTTTCACTTATGTTGTTGCTTTTTTGTAGTTGTTCTTGTTTATTCTTTCTTGTACTTTTTTCCTTTTGTTCTGATTAATGTGGAAATATGTTTAACATGATAGTAATGTATAACCTATATCAAATTGCTTGATGGCCTTGGGATGGGGGAGGGAAGGAGGGTGGGAGAAAATTTGGAATTCAAAAAATATCTTTACATGTAATTGAGAAAATTTTTTTAAAAAGAATCGGGAGATTTGATTGTGTTTGTAGGTGGTATAGAAGGAACCATTACCTGTAACAAGATTGAAGATTAGAGAGATCAGATATGATAGTGGGTGCAATTTGCTGAAAAAGATAGAAGGGGAAGGGATTGAGGATTGTATAATTTAAAATTCTAAATGTGGGTTCTAATCTGTCCCTCCCCCCCCCCCAGTTTTGGGGGGAAACTGACTAAAATTACTGATAAACGAGTTTAGAATTTTTTTTAAGGGTTTATTGAAAGATAGTAAAAGAAAGAGAAAGTTTGAGAAGAGATTTCTTATAACCTGGCAATCCTAGCCTTCCTAATTTCCCACTTCTGAAGCTCCCTGCCACCATGCTGATGTCTCACAGCCAAAGAGGAAGCCCAGTCCCACAACGGTCTCCTTCCTCCTTCATGTCTTCTTCCCAGAAATGAGAGGCTCCTCAAGTTGATTGGCTGGTAGCCTTGATAGACAGTGCCCACGAACAAACATCACTTCCTGATGCAAAGGACCTTGACAGCATGGCTTGCCCTCAGAGGTCTTCTCCTCATGATGGAGCTTTTCTACAGTAAGTCTCCAGCAGGTGGCATCATTCCAATCATTACAGGATACATGTACAGGTTGGCTTTGATGGGAAGGGTCACCTCTTCATCAGAATGGAATAAAGGAGGAGAAAATGGGGGATTATGTTAAGAGATTGTTCAGGGCAAATGACCCTTATTTTTTATTTTTTTAATAAAGTATAGGCAAAGGGGGCAGCTAGGTGGTGCAGTGGATAAAGCACTGGCCCTGGATTCAGGAGGACCTGAGTTCAAATGCGGCATCAGATGCTTGACACTTACTAGCTGTGTGGCCCTGGGCAAGTCACTTAACCCTCATTGCCCCACCAAAACAAAACAAAACAAAACAAAACAAACAAAAACAATAAGGTATAGGCAACTAGAGGAGGTGTTGAGAAGGAGCACCAATGTGAAAGAGAATTCCCAGGACCCCCCTGCTGGAACCCTACTCAGGGTAGCTTTGTAAGTGATTTAAACTTTAGGTGTCAAATTCAAAATCACTACATAAGGATCCCTGCAAGCCGCATATTGACTTAGTTTTAAAATGTAATATTATCCATGTCTTATTGTATTTTTGCTTGTTAAATATTTCTCAATTACATTTTATTCTGGCTACACTCAGGAGAGTTGTAGGCTATATGAGAAGCCTACAGGTCCACATGTTTACATGTTAAAACAAAAGTGTTAAACTTTTGACAACCTATACAGACTTTTGTGGGGAGGTTGTTCACAGGTGGATAGTATTGTTTTCTTTAAGTTCAAAATGAATTCTATTTCTTTATGTTCATGTTTTGAGCCTTGTCAACCTGTGTATTTGTAATGGGAGTTGGTGACTAATGCCCCAGGAGAGTTAAGATAAGATCAGATATTAAAGTTCCTATATTGTCTGAGTAGGAGCAATGGGGCAGAGAAATGTGAAGTTCCCCAGGGCTACCTGGGCTTTACTTTTCAGGAGGAAGGTATTTACAAAAAGGCTCTTGCAACTTTAGAGGTCTATATAAATGGAAGCTAAATTGTTAGGTAGTTTTTAACCCTCTTTCCCCTAGATTCCAGGTAGATCACCCTTCTGTTATGACATTGTCATTAATTTTAGTACCAGCTTATTTAATGCTGGTTATGGCTTTTAGTCTTCTTGAGATTTGAGAGGCACCAAAAATTTGTATACAAACAAATGTCAGGCTGATTTATTTCCACATAACTAATCTCATTTGTTTTATATTGATTCTTAACTCTTATTTTAGAGGATCTGTAGCCTCTCTACACACTCACTATAGGGCAATCAACAGTAAACAGCCAGCCTCCTGGAGAGAGAGGGAATGAGTAAACTGCTCTTTCCAGCCATTAGTGGAAAGGAAGAGCTGGGAGGGCCTTAACACATGGCATTCATCAATGTGAAGGTCCTTTAGAATGGCATAACTAGGAGTACCATAAGAGAGTATATGAACAGTAATGAGGTGATAAGGGGAAAAGTCAAAGACATAATCATATCAGTGAAAATCTCATTCAGTTCAGCCATTTAAGTCCTACAGTCATTTGAACTGGGACAAGCCTCTAAATAATCAGGGACTTGATGTGGAAAGTTCAGAGTGAGATGAGAAAGGATCATAGCTACTTGATAATCCGGGAAAATTTTCAAAGTAAACAGGTAATGTTTGGGGGGAACTACAGTTTAGAAATTCTGTTATGTTTGATTGTGGTCCTTACAGAAATGTTGGGAGAATATAATGAATCAGTCAATGTAAAAGTACTTTGGAAAAATTAAACAGGTTATTATTAGGTTACATGTATTTTATCTTATTTTGCCTCTACTGGAAAGTTTGAGTACACCATAAAAACATCAATTTTTTTTTTCTTGTGGGACAATGAGGGTTAAGTAACTTGCGCAGGGTCACACAGCTAGTAAGAGTCAAGTGTCTGAGGTCGGATTTGAACTCAGGTCCTCCTGAATCCAGGGCCTGTGCTTTATCATCAAACCATCAAACCAAAAAGCATGTTCATCACCTGTGACTTGAGGAACATTTACCACCAAATTTAGCTACATTAAAAAAAATAAGAGTCCTCATTCCTATCCTGAGGGATCCAGTTCTGTGTGAATTAAGTACCTGAGGTTTACCACCCTCTTCCTTCTCCCTTTGGACCCTTGCCCTAAAAAAATTAAGCAAAAGTTTAATATTTTTACTATGGGTGATAAAACAGGTTCCCCCAGGGGAGCTACCAAATAGGGCTCCCAGGTCCAGTTCCCATGGCAGCTGTGTTCTTGGGTAACTTTCTACTACTACTACCACTCAGAAGATGAGCAAGGACCTCTCTTCCAAAGATGGACCAGGACAGGAAACGAGAATTTTCATTTCCACTCATGTATACTATGCAAGTCAATTCAGAAGCACAAATCAATTTTTACTACAGTTGGAGGCAATCTCTGGGCATACATTACATGTAAAAAGGTTAGGTACAGGCATACAATCTCATGTTACTCAATTAACTCAGCACAGGTTTAAAACCTTAATCAGTCTCTTCAAAGCACTCCTTTATTTTACCTCCCAGTTGGATAAGTCTTGGGGCCCCTCTGATTCTCCTCCCAGCTCTTTGGATTCCCAGGTTGAACATGTCCTTGGAGAAAGTGAATCCTATTCCTTCTGTCTTAAAATCAAAACTGTTCTACCTGAAACATTCTAAATCTCAATTGAGAGGTGTCCCTGTGGAGTCTTCCTATAGAAATCTCTGGAACTAACCTTTGTTCTGAGTATATTGTTTGCTGCCAACATTTCATGGCTATGATTTTAAATCCCTTCAATCATTTGCCTCTATTCTTATTTTTAGTGCTATCACCACTCACTCTAATCCCAATCACTTCATCTTCTTTGACTAAGAGTCCTTCCTTCCCTCCTCTCCTCCTCATCAAGGAGACAAGTAGTCAGGGCAGCTAGGTGGTGCAGTAGATAGAGCACTGGCCTTGGAGTCAGGAGTACCTGAGTTCAAATCTGACCTCAGACACTTAACACTTTCTAGCTGTGTGACCCTGGGCAAGTCACTTAACCCCAATTGCCTCACTAAAAAAACTAAAATAATTAAATAATTTTTAAAAAGGAGACAGGTAGTCCACAAAGTTGTACATTAACATTACAAAGAATTCTCTTTAGTCTCACCAGCTTCCTCCTCTCACACTGTTAACATACTAAAAAACTTAGATTTGCATTTTATGACAACCTGACTCTAATCCAACTAAAGACCAATCAACAAATGGGGAGAGGGAGAATTTTTTTCTACATCATATACCAAATGAAAATATGGACCCCTGAAAATATGTATCAGAACGATCATAAGTTTATCAAAAATACCAAGGAAATTATTAGACATTTCATTTAGAAATAAGATCATAAAAAGGTCATAGATCTAGAAGAAGGAAGGAACCTCAAAGGCTATCTACTCCAACTCTCTCATTTTACAGATGAGGAAATTGAGGTTTATGGATCTTAAGTGACTTGCATAAATTTTTAAAAAATTTCTTACCTAAATCACCAAAAGGCTATAATTTAAAGTACATTTGAAAAATGTACTAAAATCCTATTTAAAAACTTATGTCGGGGCAGCTAGATGGCGCAGTGGATAGAGCACCGGCCCTGAATTCAGGAGTACCTGAGTTCAAATCCAGCCTCAGACACTTAATACTTACTAGCTGTGTGACCCTGGGCAAGTCACTTAACCCCAATTGCCTCACTAAAAAAAAACAACAACTTATGTCTCTAACAGCTCATTGAAAACCCAGCCCTATTCCAACTCATCCACTCTATATGCTCACATAGCTCTGTAGAGGTTATTTTATCCTCCAGTCATAGAATAATATAACATTAAATCTGGAAGAGACCTTAGAGATTAATCAGTACAACACATTTCATCAATGAGGGAACTAAGGGTATACAGTTAGTTGCAGAGATAAGATGCCACCTAGCAGTTTTTGAAACACAAAAGAAAAAAAAGAAAACAGACTTTTTGGAAATCTTTCTTCCAACTTTTGCCAGTTTAAACTTACTGTTCTTTTGTTTATTTTATTCCTCCATTCCCTTGAAAAAAGTTACAGTGATTTGATTGCAGCTCTAATTAGTCACATTCCCCCTCCTTCCCCTTCCATGCATTGCCCTAGGGTTCATTACTTTTAGATGATTTGTTCCTCTGGGGAGATGAGTTGTACTTTTCCCAGCTGTGACCAAAACTATACTTTTTCTCCTGTTTTTTTTTGGGGGGGGGGCGGGGATTTCTAGGGAGCAAATACTTCCTATTTCCAGCAAGGACTGTCTTGATTTTTTATTTGTATCCCCACCATTTAGCTATCTTTGTGCTGTATTTGCATATAATGAGTGCTTATTAAACATTTTATTCTTTTATTCATTAATTCACACTCTTTAGGATGTCATTAAATTCTTTTCCTATCCTAATCATATTCACTCATCCCATTCTAAGAGGCTTTCTGCTGAGTTGGTGCGTCAGGTCTCAGGTCACAACTAAGATCTGCTAACCATCTTAGCAGCCCTATGTTTTCCTGTGGTATTATGATCTCAGATCCAAAAACCCCCCATAAACTGTGTATTCATGGTCTTCTAGTCAAACTTGTGTCTGGAGTGGGGCCAGTTTATGTCTGTGTTTTCCTTCCTTTGATATAAGTCCTTTTGAGATTCCAAAAGGTAACTGGAGTCTTTCCGGTCCTAGACATCTGAGGGGCAAAGCATTGGTTGGTTATAGGAGCAATTGTGGTAAAAATAGCACCTGAAATAGACTAGTCAGGAGGGACAGAGCCAATGGAGAGAAGGAGAAACCATGGGGAAGAAAGAGCCCACATAACATTGATTGGGTGAGAAAAAATATAAAATAGCTCACGAGTAGCCTGTTCTAAATGTCCCAATAAGGATTTCCTCTCACTTAATTATAATCACACTAATATTCCTTTTCTTGTGTGGAGATAAAACTTCCTGGTCCATACCTAGTTCATGTTTGTACTTTGGGTACTCTTACTTCTACTCTTTTTTTTGTGCGTGTGTGTGAAGCAACTGGGGTTAAGTGACTTGCCCAGGGTCACACAGCTAGTAAGTGTTAAGTGTCTGAGGCTGGATTTGAACTCAGGTCCTCCTGAATCCAGGGCTGGTGCTCTATCTACTGTGCCACCTAGCTGCCCTTTACTTCTACTCTTAACCTTAGACCAGAACCCCAAATAGTACTGTTCCTCAGGAATCTGGTTTGCTGTGGAATTGAAGGACTAGGACCTTAGTTTTCCTAGTGATGCTTTCTGACAGTACCAAACCCACCTTATTGGTTGTCTTTCTCACTTTCTAGAGAGCCAAATTCCCTCTCCCTCTCCCTCTCCCTCTCCCTCTCCCTCTCCCTCTCCCTCTCCCTCTCCCTCTCCCTCTCCCTCTCCCTCTCCTTGCCCCCCTTTCTCTCCCTCCCTCTCTCCCTCCCTTCACTCTTTCCCTTCTTCCCCCATCCTCCTTCCATTGGGCTACTGGATCTAGCAAAATGGAGCTCATTTCTCCTTCTTAGCTCAACTACCATTCTTCTTTATCACCACTTAAGGTTTCCATTTGAGGGAGGGAAATAAACTAATCTCATTTATATTCTGAATCATCTGTAATAGCAGTTGAATCAAAGAAGGAAAGGGAAATTGACCACCCGGGTTTCGATCTTAAAGAATGGCAGGATTCAAATATACTTGATCAATTGAATTATTGACTTTTGGGTTGACATAGATATTTTGTAAACAGTGTTGGGGAAGCACAAATAATTTAAACTAGTTCTAGGAGATGAATGCTAGGATATCACTCATTATACAACCTCCCCTGGGATTCTATTTTCTTGACTTCAAATGAAGCTAATTTTACTGACCCATTTAGGCATTATTGAGAGCACCTATGAGCTCAATAAGGGTAAAACAAAAGCCTCAAGATAAAGTCATCATACCACCTAATCTTTGTACTTTAAAAACTTTGTGTCCTACAACATACAAATCAAAAATTATTTTAATTCAATTCACTTCAATAAGCATTTAAGCTACTTAAACTTTTGATTTCTTTAACTTTGCCTCTACAATTAAACTTGATGTTTAATTTAGCTTCCTTTCTTTGGTTTTTACACTAATTATAGCCTTACATATCTAGTGCTTTCTTTTTTCTGTCTCTGTCTCTGTCTGTCTCTGTCTCTGTCTCTGTCTCTCTGTCTCTCTCTCTCTGCTTTGAGTAAAGGGAGAAAGACTTGGCAGAACAAGGAACTGACAGCTGGAGGGATAGTTTAAATTCCTTAAGAGCCCAGGAAAAAAAAAAAGAGTACCACAATACCATATGAGCTTTCACAAAGTAACATATTAAGCATTTTTCCAAAGCTGATTTGGTATTGTTTCTCACAGACAGTTAAGAAACTTTGCCACCATAGGCAGATCAACAAAAATAAATGTCAGTACAGAAGTAGCATGACATAATAGGATGAGCATTGAACTAGGACCTAGGAGACAATCACCAGATTTAAAGTCATAAGCAGAAGTGTGTTAGAACAGTTCAGACTGGATCTTAAGAGCCAACTGTTAAATTTTCATTGACTTGTGAGCATTGACTTGTAAATCCAGAAATACTACAAATCAAGGCTTGCTTTATTGTCTAGATTTAGAAAACTTATGGAGAAAATGTTAATAATTCAGATAAAACTTTAAATATGCCCTGCTTTTTGGAGAGCTGTTTGTTAAACATTTACTAGCATAAAAATTACTAGACTCTAAGGGATTTCAGAGATCAGCATGTGTGTGTGTGTGTGTGTGTGTGTGTGTGTGTGTGTGTGTTTCTTTGTTTCAGGGACCCCCTTGGTGAAGCCTATGGATCCCTTCTCAAAATGATGTTTTTAAATTCTTGAAGTAAAATGCATAGGAGTACAAAAAAGACCAATTATGTTGAAATAGCTATCAAAATATTAAAAACAAATACAAGTAGAACTCGAATCTGAACTCAGTCCTTTGGATTTTAAAATCAGTGCTCTATTCACTACACCAAACTGCCTCTTATCAGCTATGTTCTAGTCCCAGGTCTCCCACTAATTATCATGTGAATTTTGACAAATTACTTAACTACTCCCTATCTTTAAAATGGATGGTGTGTGTGTGTGTGTGTGTGTGTGTGTGTGTGTGCACGCACGCAGCGCACATATGAAGGGATCTGACCAAATTCTTTAAATGATAGATAAATGTGGGCACCAATTGAATCAATAAATCAATCACTCATGCTTGTTGTTCTTCTTGTGTGTTCTTCATTCTCAAATGGGACCATGACATCGAGGTGATGTCATGACTTGCACTGAATTGGTTTAAGTGAGGGAGAGCTGTGCAAAGTCACCAGCCTTACTCTTTCCTCCAGAGTTATCTGGATCCAGTGTCTAGAAATATATCAGGACAAATGGAGATGGCCCTGGATGTTTATGGCAATTGGGGTTAAGTGACTTTCACAGGGTCACACAACTACATAAAGTAACAAATATTGTAGCCCTCAAACCATTGACAGATGAGAATATTTCTATTAAATCCATCAAAAACTCAAGGACAATAAACTAACTACAAACAATCTACTTGATTAAGTTGGAAAGGCATAGAATGTTTCCAGTCAATGGATGAAATGAAATGACACTACACAGATAGTATATTGAGGGCAGCTAGGTGGTGCAGTAGATAGAGCACTGGCCCCAGAGTCAGGAGGACCTGAGGTCAAATCTGATCTCAGACACTTATTAGCTGTGTGACCCTGGACGAGTCACTTAACCCTAATTGCCTCCAGAAAAGAAAAGTCAGTATATTGGATTTGGATAAAGATGTTTGGACATGCCCTATCTACTTTATATAAAATACCAAGTTAGTTTAAAATCCCAGACATTAGATTGCTTGACCAGCTTAGTCAGTGGTGAAAGCTGTTTTTTCCAAACCCTTGAGAGGGAATCACTTGAAGAACTGAGGTAAGAGGGGGAGATCTGTCTTCTTAGTGACTCCCTCTTGACCAGAGGAAGACATTCCACATTTCAAAAGGTCCAAAATGCTTGCACTTCCCATGAGTGTCCTAGCAGCATTTCAGTAATAGCTGAGTCCAGTGTACACTTTAGGAGATGAGGACACAGTAGACAAACCTAGAAAAGAGAGTTTTAGAAATCTACAAGGGACATAGTACAAAACTATACCATATTTAAGGGCAACTTTGTTAGGGCTCCACAAAAGATGGCAAAAGGATTTTCAGGAGTGATGACTTGACCTTTGTTGCATCATATGCTCTAAGCTTGAGCCCACTTTCCCCTAGATTCTCACTGTATATACTTGTAGGAAGGTGTGCCCTTAGTACAGGGGAATGTTTTGTACCTACTGCTCTTACTGTTCCTCCTTAGTTAATACCCATTTCTAAAAACTAATTGGTACCAATGGAAAAACTGGAGGATATACACCAAACTACAGCATTAGAGAAGCTATTAGTCCCTATTCTCTAGAGAAACTACTTTCTAGTCTCTCTGGGATATCCCTAAATCTAAATGGGAAAAGTAGTTAAACACCTTTTGGGGATCCAATTTGAGAGTGCTAATGGGAGTTGGGGTTATGGTCCCAGAGCCTGGGCTACAGATACAAATATCATCTTGATACCTAACCTAGAAAAAGATAAAGCAGAGAAATAAAACTATACATCACTATTTCTAATAAATACTGACTTGAAAATATTGAATGAAATATTACCAAAGAAGCTGCAAGGACATATTAAAAGCATTATGCACATTATGTCCTGTTTGTATTGATACCAGGAATTCAAGGTCTGGTCAGTATTTGGAAAATTAAAACATAATAGTTCATATTTGATGGTATCAACAGATACAGAAGTAAAGCTTTTGATAAAATGTAATCGTTTTGTGAAAACATTTCTGTTCAGAATATTAAGAAATATATGCATAAAATTCCTTTCCTTAATATGACAAATAATAACTATCTAAAACCAAGAGCCAGAATTATTTGTAATAGAGAAACTCTAGAGACTGTTCTATTAAGATTAAGGTAAAATAGGAATGCCAAATATCACCACTATTACTTAATACACTTCTAGAAAGTCTAGCTATAGCAACAAAACAAAAAAAATAAGTATAGGGGCAGCTAGGTGGTGCAGTGGATAGAGCATCGGCACTGGAGTCAGGAGTACCTGAGTTCAAATCCAGCCTCAGACACTTAACACTTACTAGCTGTGTGACCCCGGGCAAGTCACTTAACCCCAATTGCCTCACTAAAAAAATAAATAAATAAATAAAAATAATAAGTATAGGCAAAGAGGAAAAAAAAATTCTTGCTTTTGCCAGTGATATAATGTCCCCGTTAGAGAATCCTGGAGATACAACTAAAAAATTAATTGAAACAATAATTTCAGCAATAGCAAGGTGTAAAATAAGCTGACACAAATCATTGCCCTTTCTATATTCTATCAACAAAGTCCAGCAGAAAAAGATAGAGAAATCCCATTCAGAAGAACTGCAGACTCTACAAAGTATTTGGGAGTTCACCCAACCAGATTCTACATAGCAGTTTTGAATGCAATGACATGCACTTTTTACAGAAATAAAGACAGACCTTAATAACTAACAAGATATTAATTTCTCATGGTTGTGTGACTGGTGAAATCTGAAATAACTGAAGAAATGAAGGTTTAAACTTTTGAACATATTGATTTATTAAGCAATGAATTCCAGCTGCACAACAAATTGGGACCAAGCCTCCTTGAAAAAATAGTAACAAATTCATCTGAAGGAATAAAAGATTAAGAATCTCAAGGGGAAAAAGTGGGAAGGAAGTAAACCTAGTATTGTAGCTCAAACTATATTATAAAATATTAGTCATCAAAACTGTTTTACATTGGCTAAAAAATAGAAAAGTTTATCAGTTGCACAGACTGGGAACAAATAATCTTGAAGCTCTATGATAGTAGCATAGGGCTTGGTAAACCTAAAGAACTCAACTCCTGAGATAGGGGCTACTTGATAAAACCTTCTAGGAAAACTAGAAGAACCCTTAACTAAACAAAGGATAGGAAGTATTAGAGGGATAAAGTGGACAATTTTGAGTATGTGAAATTGAAATGATTTTGCACAAACAAAATCAATGTAGCTAAAATTATGAGGGAAGCAGTATAAACTGTAAACTTCTTTATAGTGAATAAATATTAGGTAATTTTCTAATATCTAGGATATGTAGGAAACCAGTTCAAATATATATGAACCAGAGCTATTCCCAAATTGACAAATCGTCAAAGGATATGAACAAGCAGTATCCCCAAAAAAGATCAAACTGACTTCCTTACCACCTAATTCTCAGCCCTTTGTAACCTCAGCTTCTGATCACAGCACTCAACTAAATCTGACCTCTCTGAAGTTAGGGTTTTTTTTTTCCATTACAAACAGGACCCCTTCAAAGAGTTTTTGTGTATGTGGGTAACATATTTACAATGTTAGGAATTTAAAAGTCTCTGTATTATAACAAAAATAGTTTTGACCTCACATGCCCCCTAAAAGGTTCTTGGGGACCCCCAGGGATCCTTAGACTACACTATGAAAACTGCTGCACTAAACTATTGCTATTGTAGTTGTTGAGTTGCTCCAATCATTTTTTTTTTTTTTTTTAGTGAGGCAATTGGGGTTAAGTGACTTGCCCAGGGTCACACAGCTAGTAAGTGTTAAGTGTCTGAGGCCGGATTTTAACTCAGGTACTCCAGACTCCAGGGCCGGTGCTTTATCCACTGTGCCACCTAGCCGCCCCTGCTCCAATCATTTTTAAAAACAATTTAGAATTATTCAAGAAAAATTTCAAAATTATTGTCTGTCCTCTATAACCCAGCTTTGACCTGGCAATTGAGTTTATGCCCCAAGGAAGTTATTGACAACAACAAAAGCCCTTTCTGTACAATACACATAGCAGCACTATTTGCAATAGCTTAAAATAAGAAACAAAGTGTTTGCCCTGCAATTGGCGAATAGGTGAACAAACTCCATAACTTATGTAAGTAACTTATAAAATGCATGCTTGTCCTTTCTATTGAGAAACGGTAAATTACAAAAGCAAAAATAATTATACTTGTATCAATTATAACAACTCTTATATGCTATTTTCCATAACAGTTTTGGGGGTTGGTGCTTTGTTTTAGCGATCATACATTATGGTAGATTCAATTTTGAGTACACTGGGGTTTTGTCCGATGTGTCAAAAACAAAATTTGTTTAAAAAACAAAAGTTGAAGAGTATATACAATTTAAGGTTTTATGATATTATTAATAATGATGATGATAAGAGACACCGGTCTTGTGTCAGGAAGACTTGGATCCAAATCCTGCTTTTGCCTCATAGTGCCTTTGCAAACAGGAACAGGTTGCTTAATCTCTCAGTGCCCCAGGGGATGCTCTAAGGGGAGAATGGAATGTTCAAGGAGGACCAGCATCTCGGGTGTGAGGGCTTGCTGAGCTGCTCATTCACCTTTGGTGTCAACCTAACTCTCAATTCTCACCTGTGGCTCCAAGAAGCTGTAGCATGCACGGCAGCCACACCCCGGTAAAACCAGCTCTGCAAATGGGCTCAACCAGGTTAAGGGTAACTGATAGGACTCAAACCCAGTGGTGAGTAAGGGAGGTACCTACTACCCCAAGCATGGGAAGACTTCCCAGGGCAGAAATGGCAAATGAGAACAATTTGTTCCACTGGCCATGAAGGTGGCTGAAGCAAGTGTTGTGAAGGGCTTAGAGCTTGGTCAGACATCAAAGATGCCAAAGTGCATCCCAGGCCATTGCCAGTGGACTTCAATGACTCAGGAAGAAAGAGTGAGGCTGACAACTTTGTGCAACTTTTCCTCATTTAAATCCAATTCACCCACGAGTCAAGATATCACTCATAATATCATTGGTCCTCTTCAAAAACTAAGGACAAACAGCATTATACTTGCAAGTATGCATCAGTGGAGGCAGTTTCCACTGGGGAAGTTCTCCACACTGATGAAACCCCAGGTTCAAACCAAAAGTAAGCAAAAATAAATATATACTAATAAAAGTAGTATAAATATACACTAACAATAATAGTAACCAGGGGGTAGCTAGGAGGCACAGTGTTTAAAGCACCAGTCCTGGATTCAGCAGGACCTGAGTTCAAATCTGGCCTCAGACACTTGACACTTACTAACTGGGTGACCTTAGGCAAGTCACTTAACCCCCTTTGCCCTGCCCCCCCCAAAAAAGTAGCCAGGTAGTACAATGGACAGACCTCTGGAATCAAGAAGGGCAGAGTTCTAATCTGACCTCACACATTTACTAGAGGTGTGACCCAGGAAAAATCATTTAACCTCTGTGTGCCTCAGTTTCCTCATCTGTAAAATGGAAATAATAGTAGCACCTTTTCCCCAGAGTTATTGTGAGGATCAAATGAGGTAATATTTGCAAAGTGCTTTGTAAACTTTAAAGTGCCACATAAATGTCACCTATTAGTATTTTAAGTGTGTAGAATCCACATTGAGATTTAAACTTTTAGAGAGTAAAGTTTTTGTTTTATTCACTTTGTAGAAACTAATTTTGGAAGATTTTAAATCTCATAATAGTAACTAAATATTATCACAAATGCTTCTAAATTACATTGTTTATAATCCTAGGGTAGCAGTCTCTCTGAATTATAAACTTGTACTCAGACTTCCAGATTGCATCCCCAGAAAGTGGCTGATACTTTGGGTTCAAGGGGTATACCTTGTGGTGTAATGATTGGAATAACGCCACCTGCTGGATACTTACTGTAGAAGAGTTCTGCCCATGAAGCGAAGGTCTTTGAGGGCAAGACCAGGAGTCTTTTCTTTGGCATCAGGAAGTGACGCGGACTAGTGGGAGGAGGAAGGAAGAGACTGGCGCTCGGTCTCGGGCTCTTTCCTTTGGACTCTGGTGGAGAGGGGAGCTAGAAATGTGCTCTCCCTTTAATAGATAGGAATCTGGGCCTTTCTCTCTCTCTTTACCAAATTCTTATTCTCCTTAATAAATGCTTAAAAATCTAACTCTTGCTAAAGCTTATAATTTATTGGCGACCACTCATTAGATATTTTAGACAGACTAGCTAGAATTTTAGCCCTTAACAGAGGGCATCTACCACTAAAATTATAGTTCAAAAGCCTCCCCCGCACTCCTATGGGCTTCTCATTAACAAACAAACTGGGGGCAGCTAAGTGGCACAATGGATAGAGCAACTGCCCTGGAGTCAGGAGGACCTGAGTTCAAATCTGGCCTCAGACACTTAACACTTACTAGCTGTGTGACCCTGGCAAATCACTTAACCCTAATTGCCTCACCAAAACAAACAAACAACCTGTAAATATAATTGGCTCTTAGCAAGGATGTATAATAAGATGCTATAGTGAAGAAATACTAGCTCCTTGGTGATATAACCAATAGGAGTGGCACGGAGAGGGAAATCCCTGATTCCCCCCACAAACGTCTTATCCTCAAAGAGCCGTTAGGCTTAAAATCCCCCAAACTCACAATCTTTTAAATGTTGCCCAGGGCATATCAATCTCCTATTAGTCATTGGGATTGCCCTTTCTAAATGATTCAGTGAAAGATGCTCACTCTCATAAAGGGAATAAATATGGGGACACTTTTACAGTTAGCTTAACTTCCCCCCCCCCAAGAATCAAGGTTATTGGGGCAGCTAGGTAGGTGGTGACCCTGTGTGACCCTGGGCAAGTCACTTAACCCCAATGGCCTCACCAAAAAAAAAAAAAATCAAGGTTATTTAGTTAGAAGGGAAGAGTAAGAGTGGATGACAAGATAATATCAACGCAGTTTACATCTTTCATTTAAAAAATATTGATATCTTCTGTTTCTTATATCATCATAGTTATCTCATTAATATCTTGCCCTAACCCCCCTATGACATATAGTCTTTTTTATTTATTAATTTTTTTTTTTTTTTGGTGAGGCAATTGGGGTTAAGTGACTTGCCCAGGGTCACACAGCTAGTAAGTGTCAAGCGTCTGTGGCCGGATTTGAACTTGGGTACTCCTGATTCCAGGGCCGGTGCTCTATCCACTGCACCACCTAGCTGCCCCATGTCTTTTTTTTAAAGAAGAAAAGAGTCAGTAAACTGATCAATATATTGAAAAAAAAATCTCTAAACATGTGCAATGTGTACCACCTGTGGACTTCTCATCTCCACAAAAGGTTAGGTGGGGGTATCTTCTCATATCTCTTCATTCGAGTTCTGTTTGCTCTGCTCCTTAAAATTTCATTACATTTATTTTTTGATATGTCATTGATCTTTCCATTTACATTGTTGTAGTTACTGCATATATTGCTTTCTTTGGCTTTACTTACTTTATGCATCTCTATTTTCATCATATGCACAATTTCTTACAGCAAAATAATATTCCATTACATTCATGTGATACAGTTTGTTTAGCCATTCTCCAGCTGATGGACATCTACTTTTTTTTCAGTTTTAACTATCACAAAAAAGTGCTTCTATAAATATATTGTAGTATATAGGGTCTTTTTTCCCTTATCAATACCTTCCTTGGGGTATTAGTCCAGTAATGGAATCTTTCTTTCAAGGATATAGACATTTTAGTCTCTTTATTTGCATAATTTGAAATTGCTTTCCAAAATAGTTGTGCCATTTCATGGCTTTACCAATGATGCATTAATGTGCCTATCTTTCCACAACTTCTTCCACATTGATTGTTGCCATTTTTTGTCATTTTTGCCAATTTGAAGAGTATGCAATAAAACCTTGGGTTATTTTAATTTTGTATTTCTCTTAATATTAGTGATTTGGAGCATTTTTCATATGGTTGTGAATGCTTTGCAGTTTTTTGAGAATTATTTGTTCATATCCTTTAATTATTTATCTCTTGGAGAATGACTATTAGTTTTGTTTTTGTTTTTGTTTTTGTTTTAGTGAGGCAGTTGGGGCTAAGTGACTTGCCCAGGGTCACACAGCTAGTAAGTGTTAAGTGTCTGAGGCCGGATTTGAACTCAGGTCCTCCTGACTCCAGGGCTGGTGCTCTATTCACTGCGCCACCTAGCTGCCCCCGACTATTAGTTTTATATATTTATTAACTGTTTATATGTCTTAGTTACTAACCCCTTATCAGAGAAATTTGATATATATTTCCCATTTTATCACTTCCTTTCTTATTCTAGATATAATAATTTTGTCTGTGCAGAAGCTTTTTGGTTCAAGTAACCAAACTTATGTATTTTATCTTTTGTAATTGCCTCTATTTCTTATTTGGTTAAGAATATATCTTGGGACAGCTAGATGGTGCAGTGGATAAAGCACCGGCCCTGGATCCAGGAGTACCTGAGTTAAAATCTGGCCTTGAACACTTGCCACTTACTAGCTATGTGACCCTGGGCAAGTCACTTAACCCCAATTGCCTCACCAAAAAAAAAAAAGTATATCTCCTAGGGGCAGCTAGGTAGTGCAGTGGATAAAGCACCAGCTTTGGATTCAGGAGGACCTGAGTTAAAATCTGGCCTTGAACACTTGCCACTTACTAGCTATGTGACCCTGGACAAGTCATTTAACCCTCATTGCCCCCTAATATATATATATCCTATCCATAGATGTGAGAGGTATATGAACTGGAGCATAGGGGTTAGTTTCACTGTAAGCCTATATCAGGTCTTTGGGTCAGCTACTGCAACCTTGCTACTGGTAGTGGGAAGTGGGGATGGGGAGCTAAGTGAACTCAGGATGAGTGTCAGTTAATGTTTTTTGTTTTGTTTTGTTTTTACCTCTTGGGTGTCCTAGATCATGGAGATTGTTGAAGTTGCTTTTGGCTCATAATTTCTGTTTTGGAGAGGTTTGAGAATTTTTGGGGTTCAGAGAAAGTATCTAGTCTTCCATCTAGTTATTTACAAGCTTAATATCTTATTAACTCCTTGTAATTACATTCTGGGCTTTCTAGATTGGGGGCAAGGGAAAATGGTTAAAGATCAATTTCCTTACATTAGTTATCTCTAACATGTGCAACAGTCAAGCCATGTGGATCTTAGTAGAAACTGTGGTTATGAAAAGTGATATATACATAATGTGCTTTTTGTGTGTGGCTATGATGTTAGTGCCATGAGTTGGTAAGTATTGAGTAAGCACTTATTCTAAGTGCAGGGGATACAAACACAAAAAAGAAACAGTTCCAAACCTCAAATAGCTCACATTCTAATGAGGAAGAAAAAATGTATACATATAAGTATATGTAGGACATATACAAATCAAATACATGGTAATGTTGAGGGCGAAAGCATTAGTAGCTGAGGGCACTAGTAATACAAGTTATATAAAAGCCCTCTGTTGAACTTCTTAAAGTTAGCCAAGAGTGGAATGGGGGCTTCCTGAAGAGCTATCTAAAGCAAATGACATTAAGAACAAGGTGTAAGAGTTTTTTTGCTTCTTGGAACACTTTGGCAGTCTGATGAAGCCTATGGAACCCTTTTTTAGAATGATGTTTCTAAGTAACTGCAGGAAATGTTAGATATAAGTTAGAGATTAGTGAAAATAAAGATGCATTTTTTTTTTCATTCCAGTTCACAGACCTCTTGAAATCTAGCTATGAATCTCTCGGTCCATGGGCCCCAAACTAAGAATCTCCACTCTAAGAATTCCCAATGGCCATTTAGTAGCACACAGTTAGACTTCTTCTTCTTTTTTTTTTTTTGGTGTGGCAATGAGGGTTAAGTGACTTGCCCAGGGTCACACTGCTAGTGTCAAGTGTCTGAGGTTGGATTTGAACTCAGGTCCTCCTAAATCCAGGGCCAGTGCTTTATCCACTGTACCACCTAGCAGCCCCATCAGTTAGACTTCTAGTCAAAATTTTTGAGTTTTGTGTTCTAGTAGAATGTAAGCTTTCTGTGGGCAGGCAATATCTCACTCTTGTATTTGGATCTCCAGTACCTAGCATAGTCCCCAGCACATGAAAAGCAGTGAATAATACTTATTGATTCTGGGCAAGGTCTGGTATTGTGGTATGATTGTAATTCATATTAATACTATACTTAATTACCTAGGTTTCCTTTTTTGTTTGTTTGTGATTCACGGATCTTAGCCCTGCATTCTCATCTTGAATCCCAGTTTGAATGACTGTGATTGTGAATATCCAAAGATAACATGAAAGGATCTTTGCTCAGAATACTATTTGAGGCTATATTTTAAATAAATCAATGTATTGATTAGATGAGTTTCTTCTTACTAGTATTACTTCAGGTTTGATATGGTTTTTTAAAAGGTTGTAGAATGATCCAAAGACAACTCTCTAATGTTCATGACAATATTTTTGGTAGGGGTGGAGGGGTAGAGGGGAGAAGGTCAGGTATGGATCTGTGATTTTAATAGTTTGGCAAACTCAAAGTATGAAAATTTGCTCCTCTAATGGAGATCAGCAGCTTTCCCTAGCTTATAGTTTTAGAAGGTTACCTGTGTCACTGAGAGGATTAAGTGACTAAGTGTCCATGTATCATGACAAATATTGTGCAGGGATGTGCTGATAGCTTGAACAATTGTTAAATTTTCAGTGTGAGCATTTACACCTTGGAAATCAGTAAATGCTATAAAACAGAACATATGGAAGAAGAAAAAGTTCATGGTTCCACCTTGAAACAAGATAATTAATTAGCAGGGAGACTGTGATATATTCCAAATGGAGTATAGACAAAGAACCAGTAGAGTTATTGGTGTGTAACTATGTCCCACAAGGAACTTTCTCCTACAGAGGGATATTGTGGAAAAAAAAGGAAAAACAGAGCAGAGATGTTGGCTCAGCTATTGTGAGGTAATTCTTTTTTTTAAATTGAATAGAATTTTATTTTCCAAAATATAAGTAAAAACAAATTTTAACATCAATCAAAAAAAAATTGTGTTCCAACTTCTCTTCCTCCTCCATTCCCACCCCCCACCCACTAGAACTCAAGCATTTCAAAATAAGTTATACATGAGTAGTCATGGAAAACATTCCCACATTAGCTAGGATGTGAGAGAAAACAGTCAAAAAAACTCCCAAAACTTTGGACTGAGGAATTGTCAAAGAGAAAAAAAAAAATTTTTTTTTAAATGTGTTTCCAGGGGGCATCTAGGTGGCGCAGTAGACAGAGCACCGGCTCTGGAACCAGGAGCACATGAGCCCAAATCCGGGTGAGGTAATTCTTAAAAGGCAAAGAATAAAGAAATAACCATTAGAAAATGACAGAGAACAAAAGAAGGGAAAGTAGGGGCTTGAATTTCTCTACCTAACTTAGAATTTACCAGAAGATTCAGCCAAAGATAAATTGAGATGTCAACTGAAATGATAGGACTTGATATGATATATATGTATGTGTGTGTATGTATATATACACATATACATATATAATAATATATATGTTTGTACATATACATGTAAACAGAGAAATGGAAAGAAACAGGAAAAAAACACAGCTACAGAGACTTTGTCCAAATTAAATGTACTTGTGGCTATAATACAAGTATCATCAAAAAGTATTTGTTGCTGTTGTTGTTTGTCCTTTGTTTTTGACAAGGACCAATGACTTCACGGGGTGATGTCTTAACTTGTTTGTGAATTTGGGGTAGGTATCACCCCTTATCTCACCACTGTGTTTGAAGCCTGTTGGTTACTCTCAACCTGGTTTAGCCTGTCTGCCAAGACGGTTTTACTGGGGTTTGGCTGCTGCACATGCTACAGCTTCTTGGAGCCACAGGTGAGAACTGGGTAACAGGTGGACACCAAAGATGAATGAGCAGCCCTGAAAAGGGCTCAGCAAGTCTTCACACTAGAGGTGCTAATCTTCCCTGAATATCCCATGCACCTTTTGTGAGTCTATTGATGTTAAACTCTATTCTATATTTAATGCCAGCTGAAAATTATTGAATTCCTGGTTCAAATAACACTTAGTTATTTTAGTTGTCAATAAGCCATTTTCAACCAAATATTGTATAATTAATTATTTCTAGTTTTATGATTTGTCTTTTATAGAATTTGCTGTATGCTAAGGGCCACCAAGAAATAGCAATATGTACATCTTAGATGATTGTTGATTCCTTACTACAAGATCAGGGGGCAATTCTTCATGTGTTACACAGTAACTTTTGTAGTAAAAGATCTTAAACAAGTAGTGGTATCCTAAAGATCTAAAACAAGTGGTAGTATCATCTTTGTTAGGAAATATGTTACCTTGTGCTTATCCAACCTACTGATTGAGCTATGAGTTAGAATTTAGAGTTTGTGTGGCTCTACAACTCAGTCAAGAGAACTGTGAATTTGAATTCTAATTTTGAGTAATCCATGCTTTTTGTGAAATCCTTATTCTTCTTCTTATTGGATATGGGGAATATATAACATTTTAATTTAAAATCAGTCAAGGCCAGGGGCAGCTAGGTGGCACAGTGGATAAAGCACCGGCCTTGGATTCAAGAGGACCTGAATTCAAATCCGACCTCAGACACTTGACACTTATTACCTGTGTGACCCTGGGCAAGTCACTTAATCCTCATTGCCCTGAAAAACAAACAAACAAACAAAAAAAGAGTCTACCATGTGCCAAAAACTGTACTAGGCTCTGGGAATACAAAGATTAAAATGATTAAGTCCCTGCCCTCAAGGAGTTTGCATTCTCTTGCAGGAGACAAGTTTATATCTGAGTATTTAGACAAGGTAAACTGAGAGAGGGAAAAGTTTTATCTCAAAATCCCTTTTCACTATAACTAGCCATCAAATAACTGAAGAAAACTATTATGCTGATAGATAATGCAGTAGTACTTATTTTTAAAGTTTTAAGAAATAATCTTTCCCTCACCCCACAAAAAAGAAAATACTGTAATAAAGAATGGAAGGATTTCAGTGATCTAAAAATATCTAGAGTATTCTTAGAGGAATTCCATTTACTGAAAATTATTTGAGCAGCTAGAGTTCCTCTTGCACTTTTTGTTTTGTGTGTTCTACTTCCGGTTAAAAGATGTCATCATATATCACTACTAGTAAAACCAAAGGATTACAAACTGAAAGGAAGTTTGGATCTTCTCCTGAGATTTTAGAACACACAAGGAGTTAATGGCAGAGCTGGGCATAAACCCCAAATCTCTGGGTCTCCATAATCAACTCCTTTCTCCACAATACTATTATCCTTCCATTTGATCCTCTCAATAGCCCTTTGAGGAAGATGATTTAGGTTTTTTGGGGTTTTGGGGGGTTTTTTTGTTTTTGTTTTTTGATCGGGAACTGTGATTAATCTAGATAGGAAACTTGCTAGTTTAAAAAACTCCTTTTACTGAGGCTAGCTGGCAACTCAGCTGTAACTTAGAGTCTCAGATAGTCTTAGGCCCTGAGCTATTAAGTGGCTTGCTCTTGGTCACATAGCCAGCATGTATCAGAAGCAGGACTTGAACCCAGGTCTTCCTGGTTTTGAAGCCAGTCCTCTAATCAATATGCTATTCAGTCTTAAGAGGATGTTATCAGCTGTAAGAATAAGAGATTACTGTAGCACTTTGTCCATTCAATATGCTAATTTTCTTTACACTATTGGGAAGTATAAGCAATTTCCTGAAATTTGTGGATAAACTGGATTTTTTTATGATATCTATGAGAATCTCTCTTGAATACACTACTCTGAACACAGATGGGAGAATTCACTGACAATGTAAGACTGACTTTTTTTTCTTCCATTATTTAACTGAGGAAAGTATGAATAGCTCAGGTAGATTATTTGACTACAGAGACGCATTAGGATTCAGAGCTGGTAGGTCCTTAGACATAATGTGGACCAATCTGGTCATTTTACAGATGAGAAAAATGAACTCCAGGGAAGTTAGAAGACAATTCCTAGGTTTCACTGATAGTAAATCCAAGAGTCAGGATTCAAACCCAACTTCTGTTACTCCAAATCTAGTGCTCTTTCGATTAAACCACAGTTTCCACCAGAAGTTTTTCCACACTAATAAACTTGACTGTAGCTTTGCCATTTCTGAGTTCTTGAGATTACTTAGAAGAGCCTCTTTGTAATATAAATGAAACATCTAGAAAATCCTTGTTTTCCCTGAGTGAAAACCATACCTAATAAGGGTATGGCAATGAATTCAATCCATATTTTAGGGAATATGCTCTTATAGGTCCCCTACTTGACATTTCATAAATGCCTGAAAAGAAGTTTAAACATCTGAAAAATAGTGTTATATATATAGCATTCCAAAACAATTGGAGGTTGTTGGTTTTGGTTTTTGTGTATGTGTTTTTTCTTTATGGGGTAGAACAGTATTCATCAAAACACACTCATAGGATTTAGAGGCAGAAGGTACCTTAGAGATAATTTAATCCAACTACATCAGTTTAGGAATGAGGAAACTGAGGCCTCCAAATATGGACATGCCCATTTATACCTAATGGAGAGGATGGAGTACATCTCTTGAGCCTAGGTAGTTCTTAGCCCATTCACACCTTGTTGAAGGTGAATGATTATGCATCCTGGGGAATGATTTGATTGGCTCAGGCTACTGTGGCTTGGAGCCCCTCTTTTGTGCTGAGCAGACAGATCTACAGAAATCCCTTGGATATATAAAGGGAGAACTAAAATCAGAACCTGAGAGCTGACTTTTGACCACCCCTTAAGCTCTAGATATAGCATGAAAGAGCTTCTTGACTCAGAGGTGGCAACAGCTAAGAGCAATAAAATCATACTTTGAAACTTGATTCATTTTCAGTGAGATATGAATACTCAAATGGAAGCGATATCAGTCCTTTCAAGGAGTTATTCATTAGTATGCCCATTCCCTCCCTGAGAAGATGTCATTAAAGTTCTAAACAACAACTTTTTTTTTTTTTTTGCAGGGCAATGGGGGTTAAGTGACTTGCCCAGGGTCACATAGCTAGTAAGTGTCAAGTGTCTGAGGCTGGATTTGAACTCAGGTCTTCCTGAATCCAAGGCCAGTGCTTTATCCACTGCTCCACCTAGCTGCCCCGTAAACAACAACTTTTAACCTTTTACCCTCAGCAAGTTGATTACCATTCTACAGATGGAAAATTCTATCTTTTTCCCTATTTTGAAAATAACATTTGTCCATTTCCATTCCCGTGGAAACTCTTCTGTTGTCCAAAGGCTTTTCAAGTATCACAATAACTTAGCTAGCACATCTGCAAGTTTTTTCAGCATCTCAGGATATATTTCATCTAGGCCTGGAAAACTAAACTCACCAAAGGCAGATGCAAACCTCCTTTTTCTCTCCTCATGTATCTTGTGTTTCAATTACATATTAATTGAAAAGGGAGGGAATGGAAAAACTGACTGCACACCAACCAACTTAGATAACATAGAGAACAGCTACAATGCAGTAGTAATAGACATGCCTACTATTTCATGGAAGACAAAATTGAAAAGACCCAGCAATAAAACCAATGACCTCTATATAAATGTCTATGATATCTATATTTTTAAAAGCATGGATAACAATCAAGGTTAACTAGAAAGACTAACACAAAGAAGCAAATTTGGCTTAATTGAAATGGTGGGATAAGAAATTTCTGGAACATGGCTCTGGAAGGTTATATCTCATTCAAAAGAAACAGAATAATTTAAAAAGTCAGAGTCAAGTAGCATCATATATTTAGAAGATGTAAGGAAATACAAGAACCAGGGGTTAGAGAAAAATGATGGAGAGCATCTGAGTGAGAATCAATGGAGAGAAAAACATAAATGATATTGTCATGGGAGTTTATTACAACCCCCCTGGACTGAAATAGATGAGGAGTTTGGGGAACGGCTTACAAGCATGGCTCAGAGACAAGATGTGGAATTTCCATTCTCCAGACATTTGTTAAATCTCTCTGACAAAAGCAGAACATCTAATGCCTTCTCGACTTGCCTTAATAATAATTTATTTCATCCTTAAAAGGTGGAGGAAGTAGAGAATTGCTATTCTGAACCAATTTTCTTGATATAGAATGTTGGAACTTTGGGTGGGGTAGGAGAGGAGGAAATAACCATTATATATTAAAATTTATGATTTAAAAAGGAGAGAAAAGGTAGGCTAGTCTGACATATAGTCCAGCTTTTGGGAGAGTGCATTTCAGAGGGGATGCCATCTGGAGGAATGGGAAACTCAAATATTAAATTCTAAAAGCACAAACAGAAACAGTTTTAATGATGAAAATTGAGGTGGGGGAGGCTGTCTAAATAGACCAATGTGGATGCAAAGGGAACCCAATGACCAACTTATATTTTATTTTATTGTATTTTTTTTGTGGGGGAATGAAGGTTAAGTGACATTCCCAGGGTCACACAGCTAGTAAGTGTCAAGTGTCTGAAGCCGGATTTGAATTCAGGTCCTCCTGAATCCAGGGTGGGTGCTTTATCCACTGTGCCACCTGGCTGTCCCACCAACTTACATTTTAAAAAGACATGTACAGAAGTGGGTGCAAGGGAAGGTAATGGAGAATAAATACAAATATGTGACAGTCCCAAAGAATGTCAGAAGTCTTAAAATCTAGAATGAGCTGAGGCTAGGGAAGAATGCCAAAAATGACAAAAAGATTTTGGATGTGTACATATGTGTGTGTTTAAAGCAATATTGTAAAAAATAGAAGAATCAAGGAAAGGATGGGATCAAAAAAGGGATAATGCTTTCTATTATCAAGAGATACTGAAGGAAAGCAAAAAGGCATGAAGGAACAAAGACAGGAAGGAAAGAAGGAAGGAAAAAGCATTTATTAATCACTATGTTCTTACACTGTGCAAAAAACAAGGGATACAAATAGAAAACAAGACAGTTCCTGCTGTCAAGGGGCTCACATTGTAATTAGGGAAGGTAACACAGAGAGAGATTTATTTGCAGAATGGATAGAGAGACCCAGTGGTCCTTAGGGTTCATCAACAGAACAGATGGCAATGACTGGAGGTCTGCAGGGCATAACAGTAGGCCAGATAGAAAGCTCTATATAGCTGGTAATCCAGATAGCTGGATGGCATGAGAAGGAAAAATTATTTAAGTCTCTTTTGTTGCTTCTGATTCCTTTGTCAAAGAAAAAAGAAATTTGGACTAAAAAAAATAGAACAAAAATGGTCAATTTGGAATGAAAATGCAAGATAAATAAAGAGGTAATAACAGAGCACATAGCTATCCTTGAGTTGTTTAAGTCACCAAGTCAAGATGAATTATATTCCAAGGTCCTAAAAGAATTGGAAGATGTTATAATTGACCTGTCAGTGATCTTTGAAAGATTTCAGAGAACATGATATTTATCAGAAGACTGGAGAACAAATGTCCCAGTTTTTAAAAAAGAAAGAGTATAGATTACATGCTATGTAAGCTAGTGAGACTGACTTTTATTCAATTCAATTCACCATAACTAATTATAGGGTACTTACTTTGTTCAAAGCATTGTGGGGATACAAAAGCAAAAAAAAAAAAAAATCCCCGTCTTCCAGGAGCTTATATTCTACTAGCTTTACTCCCTACCTCCTCTACTAGGAACCTCACACATTCCCACACTTTCTCAACCATGCCTCCTATCCTGGCCTGTCTTTTGTTCTCTATCTCTGTTCCCTATCCCTCTCCCCACGTCATGCCACTCTTTCTCCCTTGGATGTTGTTGTTTGTCTTTTGTTCTTGAAGAGGACCATGACATCAGGTGATGTTCTGACTTGTACTAAATTGTACTTAAGTGAGGGAGGACTTTGCCAGGTCACCAACCTCACTCCTCCAGAACCATCTGGGTCCAGCGGCAAGATACATATAAGGATGACTGGAGATGGGCCTGGAAGTTTTTTGTTTGTTTGTTTTTGGTGTTTTTTTTTTAAAGGCAATTGGATTAAGTGACTTGCTCAGGGTCACACAAATAAGAAGTGTCTAAAGTGAGATTTGAACTAAGGTCCTCCCAGCTTCAGGGCTCTATCCATTGTGCCACTTAGCTGCTCCTCCCACCTTGGCAAGCATCTGGAAGGTGTTTCATTTGACCCCCAAGAGCACTCATTCATTTTCTTTTGTTTTTTCTTTTTTTTTTTTAAGCAACAAACATTTATTTTATTTTTTCCAGTTACATGTAAGGGTAGTTTTCAACATTCATTTTCATAAGATTTAGAGTTCCAGATTTTTCTCCCTCCCTCCCTCCCTCCCTTTCCTCCCCACTCCACAAGATCGCAACCAGGTTATATATGTACAATCCACAAGTGCTCTTTTTATCAGTTCTTTCTATGGGGTGCATAGTAAGCTTTCTCATTAGTTCCTTGGGATTATCTTGCTGAGAGTAGTTAAGTCATTCACAATTGTTCATTGAACAATACTGCTGTCACTCTGCATAATGTCCTTCCAGCTCTGCTCACTTCACTATACATGGATGTTCATTAGTCTTTAGAGGTTTTTCTGGGATCATCCTGTTTGTCATTTCCTGTAGCACAAGACCATTCCTCTACAATCATATGGCACAGCTTTTTCCATATTCCTCAATTGACGGACATTCCCTTGATTCTCAATTCTTTCTTTCTTTCTTTTTTGTTTTTTAGTGAGGCAATTGGGGTTAAGTGACTTGCCCAGGGTCACACAGCTAGTAAGTGTTAAGCGTCTGAGGTCAGATTTGAACTAAGGTACTCCTGACTCCAGGGCTAGTGCTCTATCCACTGCGCCACCTAGCTGCCCCGATTCTCAATTCTTAGCCTCCACCAAGAGTTGCTATAAATATTTTTTGTACAATTTTTCCCCCTTTTCTTTTTTTCATGATTACTATTTTTAACTGTTTCCCTTCCATCCTATTCCCTTCCCCATGATATTTATTCTATTATTCATCTTCTTTCATCCTATCCCTCTTCAAAAGGGAGTTGCTTCTGTTTGTCCTCTCCCCCACTCTGCCCTTCCTTCTTTTGCCCCTCTCTCTTTATCCCCTTCCCCTCCTATTTTCCTGGAGGGGTAGAGAGATTACTCCACCCAATTGAGTGTGTATATTATTCCCTCCTAAAGCCAATTCTAATGAGATTGAGGTCTTTGAACCAATTCTGATGAGTGTTAGGCTCATTTACTGCCCAGATGAAATAGATTACTCCACCCAGTTGGGTGTGTGTGTTAGTCCTTCCTTGAGGCAGCTCTGATGAGTTTAATGTCTTTGAGCCTTTTCTGATGAGTGTAAAATTCATTTACTGCCCTGCTCCTCTCCCATCTCTTCCCCCACTCCATAAGCCTTTTCCTGTTTCTTTCATGTAGGATTTCACCTCTGTCCTTCCCCCTCCCCCAGTGAATTCCTCTCACTCCTCAATTTAACCCTAAGGATGTCATCATGGGGCAGCTAGGTGACACAGTGGACAAAGCATCACCCCTGGACCCAGGGGGAGACCAGCCAAAACCCAGCCTCAGACACAAGACAGTCACCCACTATACAACCCCAGGCATGTCCCCCAACTCCAATTTTTTATAGTTCTTTAGGGTCTTGTATTTGAAAGTCAAATTTGCCATTCAGTTCAGGCCTTTTCATCACAAATACCTGAAAGTCTTCTTTTTCATTAAAGTCCCGTTTTTTCCACTGAAAGATTATGCTGAGTTTTGCTGGGTAGGTGATTCTTGGTTGTAATCCCATTTCCTTTGCCCTCTGGAATATCATATTCCATGCCCTCCAGTCCTTTAATGTAGAAGCTGCTAGATCTTGTGCTATCCTGACTGGGGCTCCATGGTGCTTGAATTCTTTCTTTTTGGCAACTTGCAATATTTCCTCCTTGACCTGAGAGCTCTGGAATTTGGCTATAATATTCCTAGGAGTTTTCCTTTTGGGATCTCTTTCTGGAGGTGATCAGTGGATTCTTTCAATTTCTATTTTAGCTTCTGCTTCTAGAATTTCAGGGCAATTTTCCCTGAGAATATCTTGGAAGATAATGTCTAAGCTCTTTCATGGTTTTCAGGTAGACCAATAATTTTCAAATTATCTCTCCTGGACCTATTTTCCAGGTCAGCAGTTTTTTCCAGAAGATATTTCACATTGCCCTCTATTTTTTTATTCATTTGGATTTGCTTTATTGTGTCTTGGTTTCTCACAAAGTCACTGGCTTCCATTTGTTCAATCCTCATTCTTAGGCAATTATTTTCATCAAAGAGCTTTTGTACCTCCTTTTCCATTTGGCCAATTTGACTTTTCAAGCTGTTGAATTTTTTTCTCATTCTTTCCTGCATCATCCTCATTTCTCTTTCCATTATTTCCTCTACCTCTCTAACTTTATCTTCAAATTCCTTTCTGAGTGCCTCTATGGCCTGAGACCAATTCATATTTTTCTTGGAAGCTTTAGATATAGGGGCCCTGATGTTGACATCTTCCTCTGAGGGTGTACCTCGGTCTTCCTTGTTACTGAAGAAACTTTCTATGGTCCTCACCTTTCTCTGTCTGCTCATCTTGCCTTTCTTTTCCTTGACTTTTAATTCCTTAAAGTGGAGCACTGTTTCCAGGCTGCAGTATCCCAAGCTTAAGAAGTCCCAGGTGGTATGATTTAAGGAGGATCAGGTTCTTCACTCACCTGGCCTGTTCCCTGGTCCTAGATGACCCCAGGCCAACTTGCTAATCAATCAGCTTGGTGTGTTGTGGTTGTCAGCTCTGAGGAGCCTGTGCCCCTCCCCCACCTGGGCCACTGCTACTCAAGCCTACCTCCTGGTTCTCAGCAGGGGTGAAAAATCCAAGTTCTGCCTCAGCACCAGCATAGACCCCTGTTGTCTCCCCCCTGCCCAGGGCTCAGCCCACTCACCAGACTGTGAGCTTAGTTCCAGATGACACTGGCACTTCAGCTGATTCAGAGAGTCTGGGGGATCTCCTTCTCTGGTGAGGCCTTCCTGGCACTGGATCTGTGTCAGGGTGACTGTGGGGTTGGGCTTGACTCCTCCTTCTGATCTTCCAAGCTGTTCTTGGTTAGAAGATGATTTCTGCACATTCTTCTGTGAGTTTTGCTGCTCTGGGCATTTTCCTATGGCATTATTTGGATGTTTTTTTGACCCCTCATTCATTTCCAAGTCTGGTTCCAGACCCTCTATGTCTGAACCCAGCAAGGTCTCAAACATCTCCTGGCAAAATTCTAGATTATATTAATTTAGTGAGCCTCTAGAAAAAAAATTATCACAAAGAATCAACATGGTTTCTTTCCTTCCTTCTTCCATGCATCCCTTTTTCTTTCTTTCCCTCCCTTCCTCCCTCCTTTTCTTCTTCCTCCTTCCCTTCCTTTCTTCCTCCTTCCTTTTTTCCTTTCTTCCCTTTCATTTCCCTCCTCTCTCTTCCTTCCTTCCTTCCTTCCTTCCTTCCTTCCTTCCTTCCTTCCTTCCTTCCTTCCTTCCTTAGTTAATTGACTGGTAAATCAGAAAATTGCTATAGCAAAAGTTTATCTAGTTTTCAAGAGTGCAGCTGAGATGGGCTCATGCTATCCTTAAAGGTAAGTTGGAGAGAAGTGGTCAAGATCAGTAGTCTCCAAAGTGGGGCCATGCATGACTCCAAGGGGAAGTGGGAATGAGAGGGAACCCTCTACTGTTCTGCCAATTTGGGGTTTGTCTCCAACATAATCACACTACACACTTTACCCATTATCATTCAGTACTCCCTCACTGTATCACTCCCCTTCTCCTCTGGTAGCTTTGCCAGCTTTTGGCCCCTCAGTGTTGGTATAACCTAACTGCATCTAAGATACCTGTAGTAGCTGCAAAATTACACATGCACACCCACTCCACTGTCCCTACACCTGGTTCTTCATATCAACTTGTGAGTGTGGCAGGATGCCCTTAGTGGGTGGTCTCTATGTAGGCATACATGGGTTACAATCTGCTTCTCTGATTTTATGTTACCTTTCTATCCAAGCTCATCCTTTGCCTAAATTTCCTAATTATTTTCTATGACATCTCATTATTCTAGTCACCCAGATTTACATTATTAATGTCATCTTCAACTTCTCCCTTTCCCTTATCTCACAAAGCCAATCAATTGCCAACTCTTGTCATTTTTACCTCTACCACATCTCTTGAAACCATCTCCTTTCCTCTACTCAAATAGCTACCATCCTAATTTTGGGCTCCATCTCCTCTTTCCTGGGCTACTGAAATAGTCTCTTACTATTATTGTGCTATAAGAAATGACAAGTAGGATGACTTTAGAAAGGCCTGGAAAGACATGTATGAAATGATGTAGAGTGAAGTGAGCAGAGCCAAGAACATTGTGCACAAAGACAATTATTTGATGAAGAACTGTGAATGACTTGACTACTCTCAATAATACAGTGATCCAAGACAATCCCAAAGGACTATTGATGAAACATATTATCCACCTCTAAAGAACTGATATTGATGGAACAGACTGAAGCATGCTATTTTCACTGTCTTTCTTTTTTTCTTTTAATCAAGTGCTCTTTTAGAAAATGACAAATATGGTAATGTTTTACATAATCATACATGTATAACCCATATCTGATTGTTTGCCACCTTGGGAAGGGGGAGGGAAGGGAGGGAAAGAGGGATAAAAATTGGAATCCAAAACTATAAATAAAAATTTTTATTACAAAAAAGAAAGTCCCCTAATTGGTCTCCTTGTCTCAAGTATCTACCCCTTCTAATCCCTATACTATATAGCTGCCAAAATTATTCGTCTAAAGGGTAGATCTGACAATGTCATTCTCCTACTCAATAAAATGCAATGTCTTCTTGTTGATCAAGATCAACATAATTTCATCTTTATCTCATTTTTTGTTTCTATTTTTCGTGTAAATTTTATAATATATATATAGTTATTTGTATAGTAGTACATTCTATTAAAATTTTTAAATAAGTAAATGTACACATAGAGTGAAAGTACATATGAAATAAATGATTATTTCTCTCATATTAATAACAATTTACTATTGGGAAGATTCAGGTTTTTTTCCCTTCCTATTTCCTCATTTAGAAGCCATCATCTCAAGGACATTGCTGAATTGAGATTGGATTAATTTTCTCCCGCAATCTTGTTCAGATCCCACCCAAGTGAGGAAGCCCATTGTGTTTTACTCAGGCTTCAAGAAGGGAGGGTGTAGATCCTTTGTCTAGATTGCCCAAGGCTGGAGGTGGTCTGGGAGCAAGAGTGACATGATCAGTCACTTCTGAGCCTCTCATTAGAATAGGTCCACCTCTCATTCTAATAGTTATCCTCTCATTAATTGTTAAACAATCAGAGTTGATTGCCATCTGTCAGGAACACCCACTTTTCCAAAGTATATAAGTGTCAAGAAGCCACTATCATCTGTCTTTGGTTTTGGAGAAACAGGCACATGACCATTTTATTAATTATTCACTAGCAAAATAAATAAAATTATGAATTACCCAGAAATTATGTCTCTCAAACTTTTTATAATTCACATATGTATTTGGTAAAAAGTTTTGCTGAATGGAGTTCATGATCAAAAAAATTTGATGACCACTTACTGGCCTAGACAATAGTATAATTAGGTGGATTCAGAAATGATTAACTGACTCAAATCAAAAAGTCCAATGATGTCAGCATTGATAGAGGTCTCCATCTTAAAACCATCTCCTTCCATCTACTGGAATAGTTACCACCTTCAGTGTTCCACAGATGTCTCCTTGACCCTGTGCCGATTAATATATTTTAATCGATGAGTTGATATAGTCATAGACCACATGGTTATCAAATCTGCTGATGACACAGAGGTGGAAGGGATAGCAAATATAGCACATGACAAACGAAGATCCAAAAAGATCTTGAATGACTTGAACATTTTTGTTGCTGCTGTTCAGTTGTATCCAACTCTTCATAATCCCATTTGGGGTTTTCTTAGCAAAAATATTGGAGTGGTTTGCCATTTACTTCTTCAGCTCATTTTCCAGATAAGGAAACTGAGGCAAAGAGGGTTAAGTGACTTGCTCAGGGTCACACAGCTAGTTCATAGATTTCCTTAAAAGCATATATTATCTTGATCTATAGGACTATTCTCTTTTATCTCATCTATTGTTTCTGAGTAAGGTCATATTTCAGTCATGGTTCACATCTCACTGATACCAAGGAGGTCAAATTTACCTCGTGTTTAGTTTACCTTGATTTTTATCCATTCTCTGTATATTTGCTTTGGGGCATCTCAGGCCATGAGTTTGTTATAGCTGCTCTTCCTGGATATCCCTTCTTCTGATATTCTTCTTTCTATATGATTCTTGTTATGATCTTTTTAACTTAAAGAGAAAGTGGTGGACAATTTTCTCCTTCCCTTTCTATTTTCAGTTTAAAGCTTCTTTGATTAGATTCACGAATCTACAAACAAATTTTACTGGTGTTCTTTAGATGAACTCTATCCCTTGTCAGGAACTCATCATTCCTCTATCTTAAACTGTGGTGCAGAAATCTATATTCCTTTCTCACATTCTATCTTTGTGACGAGCTGTTTAAATCTGCCTTTCTTTTCTGAAGGCCTTATTTTCAATTAGCAGTCGTAATGAAACCCAGAGTCTCATAGTTTCTTTACCAGGACTGCTTACTTTTTCTAGGTTCTTTCTGAGGGTCTCCTTCATTTCTATGTATGGGACAGGGATAGATACTAGATCTGTGATTTCATCAACATAGGGAATTCCCATCTACAGTGCAGCCTAGTTCCTTCCTTGAAATTTATAGTTTTAGAAAGCTGCCTACATCACTGAGAGTTTAAGTGACATGCGCAGGGTCACAGTTAATATTTATCAACAGCAATATTTAGGACCAGATCTTCCTGGTTGGTTCTAAGCTTGGCTCTCTAACAACCACATAACACTGTCTTTCAACAGAAATGGTTATTGGACTCTGGGTTTGACATACTTCAGAAGGCTCTCTGTCATGTCCCAATTATATGTCCTGGGAAGTTAGTGTATCTTTTAACCTTTCTTGTCAAGCTGAATTGGTACTCCTCAACAGGGTACCAATAAAATTGCTATCACCACAGCTTGTCTCAGTCACCTCCAGATACAGGTTAGGAGAGCCTGCTGCCTCTTCAAATTCCTTTTTCCTCATTGTTTTCACTTTGAAAGACTTTCTAAAGCAGACTTTCTCTGATAAGATGGAGACTAAAGAGGCATTCTTCTAGCCTTTTTACCTTCTCTTTCAATTTCCATTTTGTGCACATGTGGTGGTTATTTAACACTGGCAAAAATACAAACAAGGTGTGTTTTCTGCAGGTCACTGGAAAAAAACTGGCTGGAACTAAGAGCCTCAGTTCTCTATCTCTTTCATGGCCAATTTTCATGGCTAAGGGCCAGGCCATACTATTTGCTAAAGGAAGTAAAATGGTATGCTTGGTGGCTGGAGTGTCCTGAATGAAGCTTTATCTATAGCAGCCTTTCCCTGACTTTTCCTGGGATAGGATACCACTTGCTGGCTTTTTAAAGTGTATGATTCGCAGATTCCTGACTCGGCCCCAATGCAAACAGAACTTTCTCTCCAGTTTTGTCTAAGGTAGTCATGTTGCTAAAATTTTTTTTTAAATCATATAGAAATCTAATTTCTAATCAATTCTTCAGTAAGTCTTTTTTCCCCTCTTGCCCTCTTTCATCTCTGACAAAACTTCAGAAATTATCTACCTTTTTCCTGTCTCAGTGTTCTTTTGGCTCCACTGGGGCTAGCGAAGCCTTATCTATTGGGATTTTCCCTACTTTTTCTCTCTCAATATTACTGGCTCAGCTGTTCAGGAACATTTGATCCAAAATTAGCTGTTTTCTGCTAAAGATTTACTGCAAATTATAACTGCTCGTAGATAGATAGATAGATAGATAGATGTGTGTGTGTGTGTGTGTGTGAGAGAGAGAGAGAGAGAGAGAGAGAGAGAGAGAGAGAGAGAGAGAGAGAGAGAGAGAGAGAGAGAGAGAGAGAGAGAGAGAGAGAGAGAGAGAGAGAGAGAGAGAGAGAGAGAGAGAGAGAGAGAGAGAGAAAAGAGAGAGAGAGAGAGAGAAGCAGAGCATTTGTTAAGCATTTACTTTGTGCCAGGCATTGTGCTAAACAAATGATGCAGATACAAACAAGCAAGCTAGTCCTTGTCTTCAAAGAACTTTGGAAGAAAACAACACATAAAGGGTGTTGGAAAGTGGGGGTGGGGTGGGGTGGGGTGGGAAGATATAGGAAATTATGTGGAGAATTGGACTTTGGCAAGAGAAAGCAAAAAGCTCACCTACCAGAGCTGGAGGTGGAGTTGAAGTTTCTGGTGGGGTGGAGATAGTCTGAAAGCAAGCCATGGGGAAGTGGAAACAAACAAACAGTTCAGTTAACTTGCTGGATCAAGGCCTTAGCAAGAGAAGGAAAGAAAGGAAAAAAGAAAGAAAGAAAGAAAAACAAAGAAGAGAAGAAAAACTACTCATTTATCAGTCAGAGGAGCCAGAGTTGGAGTCCAAGTTTCTGATTAGGATGATATGGTCAGAGAGTAAGGCTATGTTTCTGTGAGTCTTATGTAGTAAATCAAGCTCTAAACATTTCTTTTAAAATTTTTCTACTCTAACTACTGGCCAGATTCTAGACACTACCCGTTTCTTGCTTCTGTCTTGAGATTGAGAACTGGAGGGGAAAAAAATCTAATCCAATTTCTTTTTTTATTTAACCACCAGAGGGTGCTGTTAGCCACTAACCTGATTTTATCTATAGGATCATAGATTTAGAGCTACAAGATACCTTAAAAGTCCTTGTTCTCATTGCCCAACCAAAAAAAAAAAAAAAAGTCCTTGTAGTCCAATCCCTCACTTTTATAGATCAGGAAAATGAGACTAAAGGAGGTAAAGAGGGCAGCCCAATGGCAAATAGCTAATAAGTGCTAAGGTGGGATTTGGTTTTCTTGACTCCAAGTCTAAGCCTATTTACAATTTCTCCAATAGGAATGATCAAGAGCTTGGAATTCCACACTCTCCTGGGGAGTTATGACACTATAACCCACTGAGAAAAAAGAGGTAGGGAAGTGGTTTTCACAGAGTGGAAACCTTTTCCCAGCTCTTCTCCTTTGTAAGTTCTGTCTTATTCTTATATTATATAGTTAAATGTGGATTTAGTCAATCAGAATCATCTTTGAGCACTCATCTTCTTTGTTTGCTGTTCCACAGCTATTAGCCATATAATCTTTTTTTTTTTTATTAGCCATATAATCTTAGCATTAATGGAGCTACTGCTCCCAGGAGTGGATTCCAAGGAACTTCAGTGATGCGCTGGAAATAGAATAGATCTTATGGTCTATCGGACCCAGATTCAAATACTGCCTCAGGTTTGCTGATTCTGTGACCTTAGGTAATTCATTCAACCTCTGTAGGACTCAGTTACCTCATCTGTAAAATAAGAGATCTAGATTAGATGGCCTCTATGGCTCATTATGCAGTTCTAATTCTATGATCCATATAGAATTTTACCATTATTATGGATTCAACCAAAGTAATGACAATACATAATAAAACATCTACTTGTGCCTATGTACCCACAGCTTTCCTAGTCAATAGTCAATAAACATTTATTGTGTCTACTATGTGCCAAGCATATATTAGGGGCAGGTAGGTGGTATAATAGATAGAGCACTGGCCCCAAAGTCTGGAAAACTTACCTGGCTGAGTTCAAATATGACCTTAGACACTTACTAGCTGTGTGACCCTGAGCAAATCACTTAACCCTTATTTGCCTCAATTTCCTCATCTGTCAAATGAGCAGGAAAAGGAAATAGCAAACCACTTCTGTATCTTTGCTAAGAAAACCCCAAATGGGGTTACAAAGAGTTGGACATGACTGAAAAACAACTGAACCACATGTGCCAGGCACTCTGCTAGATGTGGGATACACATTCGAAAAAGAAAGACAGTTTCTACCCTCAGGAAGCTTGTGATCTAGTGGGGAAAGACAACACACAAAAGGAGGCATAGTGAAGAGGCCAAAGAATTTGAAAATCAGTGCAGCCAAGCCAAACAATTCCAAAATGAATATAGCCAGGTGGGAAGTGAAATGTCTGAGGAGATACAGAAAGTTTCCAGATAGTACATAAGTTGCTTCAAAGGCAAGATTTCTAGGCCTGCTTAGTCCCACCATAGTCTCTCCTCCTGTGAGCAGGATGTCATTTGTCCTTCATTTCTCAAAGAGGACTGTGACATTGAGCGGTCATATGACTTGAGGTAAATTGGAGGGAGGGCTCCTCACTTTTTCCTCCAGAGTCATCTGGGTCCAGTGGCAAGGTATACAACAGGATGACTAGAGATGGCCCCTGACGTTTGAGGCAGTTGAGGTTAAGTGACTTGCCCGTGGTCACACAGCTAGTAAGTATCAAGTATCTGAGACTGGACTCATGTACTCCTGACTCCTGGGCTAGTACTCTATCCACTGTACTACCCAGCTGCCCTATGTGAGCAGGGAAAGGAGTGTAGGAGATATACCAGTTGCTTTTTCAAAATTATTATTTTTTCAATCAACTGAAGAAATGTAACCTTCTATCCCTCTGCCCTCTTTCTACCTGCACACCTGATCCTTTCCCCTAGCACTGAGAAGAGAAGAAAACCAAACTTCTGTTACAAATATAGTCAAGCAAAACAAATTCCTGCATTGTCAATCTGCACCTCCCCTTCTCCTCCCCCCACTCCCCCAAATATCTCAATCCTCATTCCACGTCTATCACCTCTCTGTTGGGACATACTAACCAATGTCCAACTCATGATTCTAATAGGGCCAATTCTTAGGTAAAGACTAAAGAGCTCTGGACTCAGATTCTTGACTGCTTGGCATAGAGATGGACTTGGGCTCCAAGGGACTCAGCAGAAGACAAGTTCTTATAACTGGTACTTTTTTTCTTGGTTAGTATCCTTTTGTTGACAGGGACTGAGGTCCCTTTTATCTCTCAGTTTACAATATTTTTTTTGTGTGTGGGGCAATGAGAGTTAAGTGACTTGCCCAGGGTCACACAGCTAGTAAGTGTTAAGTGTCTGAGGTCGGATTTGAACTCAGGTCCTCCTGAATCCAGGACCAGTGCTTTATCCACTGTGCCACCTAGCTGCCCCTCAGTTTATAATCTTGTAATCCTATTTGCTTCTTATCAGTCATGAAGCTGTGGAAATGGACACAACACTTGGCTCTGGTGAGGAAGAACCTGAAGAATATATACAAGCCACTTTAGTGCCTTTCCTTGACCTGCAGTCCCCAATTCTGGGTGGTGGAACTTATGTTACCTATCTTCTGTCCCTCAGAGGCCAGAGATCTGGTCTGTGGGACCTCCCCATTTCTTCCAGTCTCATCACTTCTGTTTACATTCCTCTCTCTCTCCCTCCCCAACCTTGCCCCCCATCTGTCCCCACCCTCCAGAGGGCAACAGGGGCAACCTTACAACAAAGGGGAAACCTATGTGCTATGTGCAGATCATGAACATGGTTCTCAGATAGAGGAAAACATTTCATCAAGAGAAATCAGTAAGTCAGTGCCTGAACCAGGACTAGAACCCAGGGCCTCTGGCTCATATGACAATGTTCTTTTCATTCTAGCACTCTTTCCTTAATAGCTTTTCCACCGCATCTTTAACACCCAGAAAAGTTGCTAAGAAAGTTTTGGAAGTCCATTAAAACTTTTATTATTACTCAAAACAACACAAACACTAATACCCATGAACACTACCATATACAACAAAGAAGACAAAATGAGAATTGTACAGGAAGTCACAGATCTTTACTACATAGAGCTTGCTTTAAAAAAAAAAAAGTATAGGGGCAGCTAGGTGGTGCAGTGGATGGAGTCAGGAGGACCTGCGTTTAAATCCAGTCTCAGACACTTGACACTTACTAGCTGTGTGACCCTGGGAAAGTCACTTCACCCCAATTGCCTCACACACAAAAAAGTATATTAAACAGATTTCTCATATTGGCTGTGTCCAAAAATGTGTCTATTTCTGTAAATTAGTCCATTTCCTCTCAGGAAGAAGATGGGTAGCATTCTTCTTCCCCATTCTTCTCAAATCATGTTTCATCAATTGAATTGATTAGAGTTTCAAAGTTGTTCATTTTTACACTGTTATTGTTATAGTATAAATAATTTTCTTAGCTCTACTTACTTCGAATTCACTTTATTCAGCTTCACTCTTATGGAAACATCATGCCCCCATGGGTATCTTCTTCCCCACCTTTCCTCTTTCTTGCCTCCTTTTGTGTATTGCCTTTCCCCATTAGAATGTAAGCTCCTTCTAGGAAGAGACTATCATTTTTGTTTTTGAATTTGCAGGTGCTTAGCACAGTGCCTGGCACATAGTAGGTGCTTAATAAATGTTTATGGATTGACTTCACTCTGCCCCAGTCCATACATGTCTCCCCAAGTTTCTCTGAAACTCTTTCTTCATTACTCATAGCACAATAGTATTCCATCACATTCATGTGCCATAGTTTGTTCAGCCATTCCCCCTTAGTTTCCAGTTAATTGACTCACAGAAAGAGCTGCTGTAAATGCCTTTGGCCTATAGAACCGTTTCTTCTTTTTTTGATATGCTTGAGAATATAGATTTAGTAGAAGTATTTCTGGGTCAAAGGATATGCACAGTTTTGGGGGCTGCTTCCCAATTACTTTCCAGAATGACTGGACCAATTCACAAGTGATCCATCAGTGGATCAGTGTACTTATTTTTACACAGATCCTCCAACATTTGTAATTTTCCTTTTTTGTCAACTTTGCTAATCTTGTAAGTATGTAGTGGAACTTCAGAATTTCTTCATTTTTTGTTTCTCTGATTATTGGTGATTTAGCTATATATAACTTTGGGCAAGTCATTCAACCCTGTTTGCCTCAGTTCCTCAACTATAAAATGTGCCGGAGATGGAAACAGCAAACAACCTCAGTACCTGTCAAGAAAATCCAAAATGGGGTCATGAAGAGTTGGACACAACTAAAATGACCCAACAGCAACATAGAAAGCTTAGATTTCTCCCCTTAAGAATTGCTTGTTCATATCCTTTGACCATTTATTAATAGGAGAACGACTCTTCTTATACATTTTAATCAGTTCAAATGTATATATCTTGGATAGGAGATCTTTATCAGAGACACTTGCTACAAAGATCTTTCCCAGTTAACTGTTTCCTTTTTAATCTTAGCCACAGTAGATTTCTTTGTTCAAAGCTTTTAAAATTTTATTTCCCTGTATCCTATTCTCTTATACTTGTTTTTCTCTTTTTGCTCTTTGATCCCTCTTTACATAGAAGAAAATGGGTGTGGAACAAGAAAATGCTCAAGACCAAAACTCCATGCCTAATAACAACAGCTTCTCTTCTACTACTTTTCTTGCCCTCACCCAGACCCCAGTCACAGATTCTTACCCTTTCCTCTTTAAAATCTCTCTTCATGATCCCCTAAATTATTTATCCTCCTTATTTATTACTTTCCCTCTCCCTCTTTCCTCCCATTTTCTGACTGAGATTTCTATACTAAACTTTGTGTTCACACATGTGCATGTGTGCGTGCGTGCGTGTATGTGTGTGTGTGTGTGTGTGTGTGTGTATTCTGCCTTCTTTTGACTGGTTCAAGTCAAAGTGAGGTTCAAGTGATACCTCAACTCCAACTCCTTCCTCATTTGAATAAACTTCTACTTGTGCTTCTTGATCATGTGAGATGATCTATTTTCTCCTCTTTTAAAAAATTCCTCTTTTTCCCTAGTGGTCCATTCTTTTAAGATGATAAAAACATAAAACAACAAAACAAAACACTCCCAGGCCTACCATCTTATTTGATTCCCCCTATGACCTCTGTGTGAATTATAAAGAATTCAAGAGACATAGTTTCTGGGTAATCATTTTATTTTTCATTTTTTGCAGGGCAATTAGGGTTAAGTGACTTGCCCAGGGTAACACAGCTAGTAAGTGTTAAGTGTCTGAGGCCAGATTTGAACTCAGGTCCTCCTGACTCCAGGGCCAGTGCTCTATCCACTGTGCCACCTAGCTGCCCCTGGGTAATCATTTTATTAATCATGCTAGCAAATAATAAAAGGGGTCAACAGAACTCTGAAATGCCAAAGACCCCTCATGGAACCCACTCTACATATTGCCATGTTTCTGAGGTGACAATCAACTTTGATTGTTTAACAATTAATTAGAAAAATGAATATTATAATGAGAGGTGGACCTATTCTGATGAGGGGGCTGAGGGACCTGACTGATCACTCTCCTTTGCAGACCATTCCCAGCCTCAGGCAATCTAGACAAAGGATCTACCTCCACTCAAACCTGAGTAGAGGACTTGTGGTGGAGTCTGAAAAAGATTGAGGAGAAAGTTAATCCAATCTCATTGACAGCACTTTCCTTCAGATGCTGACTTGGCCTGGAAGAGAATGAGGATCTAGCAAGGGAAAAAAAACAACAACCCTGTATCTCCCCAATGATTGGTTATATAATAATCATTTCTGTCATATGATAACACTATAGTTCATAGAGCACACTTGTATTATTTCTCCTCCCCCCCAACCTGATTAGAATGCAAACATTTCATCCTTATAAAGTCTTTCCCATCTTTATCGCTTTTATATTTCTTTTGACTCTCATGTTTATGCTTCAAAGTTTTTATTGATCTCTAATATTTCCATCAGGAATGCCTGGAAGTCCTCTAAAGGTCCCTTTTTCCCTCTGTAGGATTATACTCAGTTTTTCTGGATGAGTTGTTCTTGGTTGTAAGCCTCTTTCTTTTGTCTATTGAAATACTGTATTCCATGTTTTCCACTCTTTTATATAACTACAAAATCTTGTGTGATTCTGTCTATGGTTCCTCAGTACTAAAGTCTTTCTTCCTGGCTACTTGCAGGAAATCTTTTTTCTTTTTCATTTTACCTGGAAATTCTGGATTTTGGCAATGACATTCATGGGATTTTTCAATCTGGCCTTTCAAGAGGTAAGTAGTGGTTTTGACTTTACCCTCGGGGTCTAAAATCTACACAATTTTCTTTCATGATTTCTTGAAATATGATATCCAGACTTTTTGGGGGGTCATGGCTTTCAAGCACTCCACTGATTTCTAAGTTATCTCTCTTTCATATGTTTTCTGGGTCTGTTGTTCATTTTAATATTTCTTGTCTTATAGATTCATTAATTTATGTAATGCCTTCAGGGCAGCTAGGTGGCACAGTAGATAAAGCACTGGCCCTGGATTCTGGAGGATCTGAGTTCAAATATGACCTCAGACACTTGACACTTACTAACTGTGTGACCCTGGGTAAGTCACTTAACCCTCATTGCCCCGAAAAAAAAAAGAAAGAATTATGTTATGCCTTCTGCTCTAAGCAATTAATTCTCTTTACATGTCTCTCTTCCATATGTCTCCTATATTCCCAACTCTCTTCTCTTGTTCTTTCATTTAACTTATCATTTTTACTCTAAAAAACCTGCATTTTTTTTTTTTTGGTGAGGCAATTGGGGTTAAGTGACTTGCCCAGGGTCACATAGCTAGTAAGTGTTAAGTGTCTGAGGCTGAATTTGAACTCAGGTCCTCCTGAATCCAGGGCCGTTGCATTGCTTTTTCTAGGAATTCTTGTTGATCTTGTGAGCAAGCTATGTTTTTCTGTGAGGCTTTCTTTGAAGGTTATGATTAAGCGACAACTTGGTATGATCCTAACCTCTCCCCCTTTTCAGCCTCTTTGTGGGATGGTACTGTTAGGATTAAGTTCTCTACTTCCTTGCTCCTCATTTCTTATTCCTTGCTCTGTGTTTTCCATTCTTTATTAGGCAATTTAGAAAATACTCTGACCTTACTTGTCCTATAGATAATAGGCCGGTCCTCCATTGGCACCATACTGGCTCTTTGTCTTAGACAACATATATGTTTGAACCCTGAGAGGGTTTGAGCCTTTGACTGGAGCTAGGATTATACTCCTCTTCCCTCCTTCTCCCATGTGATGCCTACTATGGACACTGAGGTCACATAACAAGACCGTCCCTGTTAGCAATTGTCCTCCTCTCTCTCTTGTGAGTAGCAATGTTAGTTAAAGCTATCTCTGGGATGTGGGATGATACATTTCAGCTGAACTTCCTTGTAGCACATAGGTATTTTGGAGTTATTTTTCTTTGGGGTTTATATCTTGGGCAAACCTGGCATCATAATAGCTCTTTATCTTTTTTGTTTATACATTCTTGCAGAAATCTACTCTAGGAAACCCTGAGTTGCTGAGAACAATAGGAGCTGAATCTGTAATCTCAGAGACCACTCTCTTGAACTGAGTCCAAGATCTGTTCTGGATGATTCTTTGCTTGGGGTTTTAGTCATAAAATCCATACTCCGGTCTCCTTGAGGATACCCCTTACTGTCAGTCTGGAGTGGGACAGGAGCTAAGCCCAAGATCAATTCTAAGTGCTGCTGGCACTCAATCAATGCTGCTGGCCTGTCTTGGACATCTGGGTATTAAATCCCTGCTCCTGGCCCTTGTAGGAGAATTCAGGCAACTGACCTGTGCCTGTGCTCCCTCTTTAATACTTTTTTTTTTTTGGTGAGGCAATTGGGGTTAAGTGACTTGCCCAGGGTCACACAGCTAGTAAGTGTTAAGTGTCTGAGGCTGGATTTGAACTCAGGTACTCCAGGGCGGGTGCTCTATCCACTGCGCCACCTAGCCCCCCCCCCCCACTTTAATACTTAAAAGAATAGTGCCTGGGAAAAAATGTTCACCAACTAAAATCAACCTTTGAGATTTAGTAAACTGGTTGATGCTTGAGAAACAAATAGGTGAAAGAGAAGGAATCTTATTTCCCACAATCAAAAAGGAGGCAAACAGGCTAAGGTGGTCAGAAGGCTACGTTATATATTAAGAAGAAAAATGATTCATCGAGTTGAAGTTTCTATTTTTTCATTCTTTTCTGGAAGGACTTGGGCATTTTGAAACAATGGAAATATGACATATAAAATAATAATTTGTCAAGTATAAATTGAATTTCTATTCCTCAGAAACCTCTAATTAGATGGAAATTACTCTGTATGCAAAAACAAGGCTCAGTGATAAGACTCTAGGCTGACTTTCTTTCATTTTACCTAATAAAGTGGATCTGTGATGTTTTCCTCCTAAGGATGTGAGTAACATTTAGATCCTATTATTTTGCCACAAGAATAGCAAATGTGACTGAGTCAAGATAGATGCCAAAGCTAGGAAATAAGTCCTGAAGTGGCATTTAATTTCTCCTTAGTACATTTTACCGCTTTGTTACCAATGCATTGCCACTAAAGAGAATTTTATCCTATGAAAGGAGAAATTTGTCCTTTAGGGTATGACTGTCTCAACACCACAATCTGTGAGAAGCCAAACATTTCTCTTATGATTTATTACTTATTGATTATACACTTATTAGTATTGTGAGGACAGTAAAGTTGTATTATTTCTTGAGGCCTCTGGCAACACTCAGGGAGTGCTTGGCTCCCAACTATGCCATTCCCCTACTCTGAATGGGCACAGGAAATAACCCTTAGTAATTTGAATAACTCTGCCCAGTTGGTCCCTTGGGTCCTGAATAGATAATGGAAAGTGGGGGAATGGAAATTCTGTTAAGAATCTAGACATATGGGGGTTGTTGATGAGGCTGGAGGCATATTTGCTGGGCACTGAGGGGGGTAGTTTATAGGCCTGATAATTGGGATGGAGACAAATTTAGGAGATACAAGGGGAGATATGTTCTTGACTACTAGTCACTCTTCTGTGAGGTCAGAGGTTTGCAATTTGTAGTGCAAGGATTAGATCTAAAGTTCAGTACCTTGTTTGGAACTATCTCTAATTGCATTAGAGTTATAGGGAGGCCCAAACAAGGGAGCTCTGGATAATCCCATGGAGTTATAGGATCTACTTTTAACTGGGACATTGCAGACTGAATGTATCAGAAGATATCAGGCACCATCTACAGGGAAGTGAGAAAAATTGAAGGTATAATGACATTTGAGCAGGATAGCAAAAGAGGACCAAGGCCATAGGCTGAGGAATTGCAAGCCTAATGATGCTATGTAAGGTATCAGAGTAGTAGTGCTAGGAAATGAATACAGGTATTGTCCTATAAACAAACCTGTTAATTTTTTGAGATTTGTAGACCATATGTTTATAAGGGGAGTTAGTAACAACACAGTGATGGTCTGTGGGAAACAAGTATGCCAGTGTACTATTGGTGGAGTGGTGAATTGGTCCATCTATTCTGGAAACCAATTTGGAACTATGCCCGGAATGTTACCAAATTATGTATACCCTTTGATCCAACTATACCACTACTAAGACTATGCCCCCAAAGAAATCTAAGAAATAGAAAAAGGATCAATACATACAGAATTATTTATAACAGCTCTTTTCATGATAGCCCCAAATTGGAAACTAAGAGGATGACTTATTGGGGAATGGCTAAATGAATGGAGTTATATTAATGTCATGGAATATTATTGTGCTATAAGAAATGAGGATACGGAAAATGTGTTTTTAAAATAACTTTTTATTAATTTGTAAAAATATCTCCATAATTGTCCTTCCATTATCTCTCCCCTACCAGCCATCCCATATAATAAATAATATTTTTAAAAACAAAAAAGGAAAATATCCAGCAAAATTGATCAATACATTAAAATTTTCTTAAAAAATATATAGTATATACTATACTCACAAACTTCTTATATCTGCAAAGGGGGGTGGGGTGGGGAATTGGGGTATTTTCTCATATCTCTTCTTTTGATACATCTTGTCCTTTGTAATTTTATAATATTCACTTTTTCGGGGCTGCTCTTTCTATTTAGAATGTTGTAGTCACTGTGTATTATTTGCTTAGCTCTACTTCAGTTCATGTAAATCTTTCCGTGCTTCTCTATAGTCATCATATTTGTAATTTTTTACATCACAGTAATAATCAAGAAATGGCCAATTTCAAAGGAAACTAGGGAGACCTTTATGAATTGATGCAAAGTGAAAATAAATAGGATGAATTATATAGTGATAAGATCATAGAGGAAAGGGGCAGATAGGTGGCGCAGTGGATAAAGCACTGGCCCTGGATTCAGGAGGGCCTGAGTTCAAATCCAACCTCAGACACTTGACACTTACTAGTTATGTGACCCTGGGCAAGGTGCTCAACTCTCATTGCCCCACCAAAAAAAAAAAAATTATAGAGGAAAACAACTTTGAAAGAATTTGCAACTCTGATCAACGCATGATAAAACAAGAATATAAAAGAATGAAGACAAAACAGGCTACTTGCCTCATGAAAGAGACATGTTTTCAAACATGAGCAATGTGGGAATTAATTTTGCTGGATTATAAAAGTAGGTGGCACAGTGGATAAGCGTGGGTAAAAGGAAGACCTGATTTTCAAATCAGAACTTAGACACTATCTGTGTGACCCTGGGCAAGTCCATTGTCAGCCTCAGTTTTTCTCATCTGTAAAGTGGGGATGACAATAGTACCTACCTTGCCAGCGTTGTTGTGAGGATCAAAAGAAAAAACCAAACATGTACAGAGCTTTACAAACTTTAAAGAGCATTATAAATGGTAGGTATACTATGTACTAAGGGCTTTATTTTTAGGTGTCATGAGAGGACATTTTCATTTTTAAATGCTTGATAATTGAAAAAAATTAAAATGAATTATATAAAAAAAAGACAATAGACTTAGTGGTGTCAGTTCAGTTCCCAAATTATCTACGTGGATGGAGGCAACAGGCTAAAGAATTGAAAAATCCAATAAGGAAATTATTCTTTACACACACACACACACACACACACACACACACACACACACACACACATACACACACACACACAATCATGGATCCCTTTGGCAGTCTGTTAAAGTCTCACAATACTTTTTTTTAATGCATTAAAAAAAACAGGATTACTAAGGAATCTAATTATTTTGAACAACAGCTATCTTTTTTTTTTAAGTTAATGGATCCCAGATTAAGTATATTTAGGGCCTTTGTGTTATGCAAAAGCCCTTGAAACAAGGATTATATTGGTTACGGTGTAGTAGAAAAAGCACTAGACTGGAGTTAGGAGGTCTAGGTTGTACTCCTAATTCTTACACTTACTTCACCCTCACTTTTCTTCTCTAGAGATAATTAGATTAGAGGATCACTTGGGACCTTTCCAGGTCTATAATTCTAATTCCATTATGAGTCCCCATTTCAGGTTAAAAAAAAAATCAGTCTCATCCATCAGATCAACCCACCACTTTCTAACTAACTTAACTTTTCAGTATTTCTCTAAATGGATTCTCTGTTCCTTTCTTCCTATCTTTCTACTTAACCATACCTTTAGTGTCCTTTTCACTAGCCCTTCCTTTACTTCAAATTCTACCATCCAGGAATACTAAGTTCCCTCTCTCACCTTTCTTTTTACTATTGCTTTACCATTGAGAAAACTGAAGCCAATGGAAGCTCAGTTATTTGTCCATGGTCTTACAGATGGTAAGTCGCAGAATTAGTCCTGAAAGTAAACTCATGCCAAATCCAAAAATCTTTCCACAGGTAGCCTAAGTGGTTTCTCTGCTTCCAGTTTCTCCCTCATCCAATATATTCTATCCATCACTGGCAGAGTAATATACATCTCTGATTACATCACTACCCTACTAGAGTCTTTTCTTTGTTTAAAAATTAAATATTAAAAAATTCCTCTATGGTCTATTCCCAAACCTACTTTGCCAGATTTACTGAACAAGTAAGTACCCGATGTACAGGTTATGTATTATATACATTCAGGTTATGTATCATATACTCTTTTCTCTAGCCAAGCCGGACTACTTTAAGTTCCTAGAATTTTTCTACATCTTTATGTCTTTGCTCCCATTCTTTTTTTGTTGGAATCACATTTATCTTTCAAAGTCTAGTTTATGCCACCTCCCTGAAGTCTTCTGTAATCTCTTCAATAAGAAATGATCTCCCCTCTCCTTTGAACTCCCCATATCACTTTGTAGTTTTCTTGTGCCTCTTTCACATTCTATGCTGTACAGAATTATTTTTTTTTTGGCTGTTTTTTGTTTGTTTGTTTGTTTTTGGTGGGGCAGTGAGGGTCAAGTGACTTGCCCAAGATCACACAGCTAGTACGTGCCAAGTGTCTGAGGTCAGATTTGAACTCAGGTCCTCCTGAATCCAGGGCTGGTGCTTTATCCACTGCGCCACCTAGCTGCCCCCTTCTACAGAATTATGATAAATGTCTCACTCATGACAACAATAAATGTTTGGTTATTGGTTTTAACAAAGGCTTCCAATTTCTTAGCCTAGCATTCAACACCCTCTACAATCTGGTTCCTACCTATGCTTTCAACTTCCTTTCCCCAGCATTCAGTTACTCTACTTGAATTTCTCTATTCATTATCCCCATTGGTAGCAAGATTTAGGGCTGGCACCCCCCTCCCAGCCCCCCCATTATGTAGCTTACATGGGTATCAATCCTCTCTGTCTGCTACTGGCTCATTTTCTTATTCTTTCTCTTCTCTTGTTCTAAAGTAATTAAGAGGCATGGTTATTTCTTCATAAATTATTTAAAATTGCAATCACTCTCATTAATCAATTGGCTCTCAGACCCACCCCAGTTCTTTAAATATAATTTATTAAACCAGAGAAACCACTTTTTTACATAAGCTTTCATTTATTTTCCCCCTCTCTTAAAGCCTCTCATCTCCTAGGCTTAAATAAACATCAAGGTAACTGGTTACACAATTTATTAATGGTACTACAAAAAATAAAACAAATAATTATTTATAATGTAGCCTTTCTGAGATCACAGTCAGAGTCACCTCTAACCATCAGTACTACTGTGAATTTCTCAATTCTGGAAATAGCATTTAGCTGTTTTAGGTCGCTACTTAAATTCTCTTCTCAATAATCATCTTCAGAATGCTTCTTTGTAAGAAAAGAGTAAAGAAACTTTCCTCTGGATAGAAGTTTTCTTAGTCCTTATTCTCTGGGTTTCTCAGTATCTCTCTAGTCATTACAGTTAAAACAGAATGACAATTAAATTGCCAATATCTCGATATTCTATTCTCTCTTAAAGATAAGAGTTTCCATAGTGCCTATGTGAGAAGCTGGTGGTATAAATATCAAGAGGGTCCCTTAGAGGAGTTTTAAGCTTTAGTAGCTATTTAAGCTATTAAACTACACTAAGACTTTTGGGATACTATCCATCCATATACAATCCATACATTAAACACACACACACATACATGCACACACATATTATGCACGTATACCATGCACATGTGTATACATACATGTGTGTATACATACATATTCCATTACATTTATATATGACATTTGGTTCATTCCCTAATCATCGAGCACATGGCATGTTTGTTTCTAGCTTCGAGTAACCATTGGTAATGCTACTGTGGATATTTTATTTATGTAAGTCTTTTACTGAAGTCATAATCTATTTGGGGGTATGACCTGGGTAATAGGATCTCTGGGTGAAGAATATATAAATAATTTAGTAAATTTCATTTAAAAACATTTCAAAATTACATTTTACTTTCAGACCCATATTCTCTTCATCCCATACCAACCCCCCCATTGAGAAAACATATATGTATATATATGTATATATATAGTATATATATGCATGTATATATATGTATATATAGTATATATGCATGTATATATAGTATATATATATGCATGTATATAATACATTATGGTATAGTTTGTAGTACATTATAATAGTCACTGTTTTTTTAACTCAGCTTTATCTTCTATGTCAAATAAGTATACACATACATACATGTATACATTCACGTATACATTCTAGAAGTATACATTTCTATTCCTGCCTTTCCTCATGTTGTTCTTCCTTCCTAGAGTATTCTCCATTCTTATTCTTTGCTTTTTAAAACTTGTCTCCTTTAAAAAAAAATTAGCTATTTCATTTATTGTCTAAGAACTAGACAAGTAAAATCCAACAGCCCTCACCCAAGATTGCTTGAGTACACAGAACTTTTTTTTTTTCAGGTTAAACATTTTTATTTATATTTTTCGGTTCCAATCTCTATCTCTCCTTCCTTCCCCCTTCTCCCCCTCCCCTAAGGTGGCAAACAATCCAATATGGGTTATACATATATGATCATGCAAAACATCATATTTGTCACTTAACGAAAGAATGTGAAAAATAGCATGCTTCAGTCTGTTCCATCAATATCAGTTCTTTTTTTTTTTTTTTTGGAGGTGGATAGTATGTTTCATCAATATTCTTTTGGGATTGTCTTGGATTTTTGTATTGTTAAGAATGGTAAAGTCATTCACAGTTTTTCATTGAACAATATTGCTGTCTCTTTATACAGTGTTCTCTTGGTTCTGCTCACTTCCCCATACATCATTTCATACATGTCTTTCCAAATATTTTTGAGGTCATCCTGTTTGTCATTTCTTACTGCACAATAATATTCCATCACCACCATATACCAGTTTGTTTAGCCATTCCCCAATTGATGGACATACCTTTGCTTTCCAATTTTTAGCCACCACAAAAAATTGCTATAAATATTTTTGTGCAAATAGGTATTTTTCTCTTTTGGGGGATGCCTTTGGGATATAAACCAAGTAGTAGTATTGCTGGATCAAAGGGTATGCATAATTCTAAAGCCCTTTGGGCATAGTTCCAAATTGGTCACATTTAAACATAATAAGTATGTCTGAATCACACCTACAAAACCATTTTCTGAAAAGTTAAACATAACCAGCTAAAGAGTTATACTTTAATGTTGATACTTTGATACCAACATTGTCCATTGTATTTGACCTGTCTAGTTGACTTTTTTTTTTTTTGCAGGGCAATGGGGGTTAAGTGACTTGCCCAGGGTCACACAGCTAGTAAGCGTTAAGTGTCTGAAACCGGATTTGAACTCAGGTCCTCCTGAATCCGGGGCCAGTGCTCTATCCACTGCGCCACCTAGCTGCCCCATCATTTTTCATTCTTAATGTCACTGTAATATCTTGTTACTTTTTTTTTGATGGTTTGGTCATTCCACGATGGGACACATATTTCTAGTTGTTATTAATAATGCTGCTGCAAATATTTTTACATATGTGGATCTTTTATTGTAGTCATCCTATTGGGGGGGTAATAAATTGAATAGTAGGATCTCTGGGAGAAAAGGGCATGAAGAATTATATATATATACACATATATATATGTAAATTAAAAAAAAAATTTTTACTTTCAGTTCTACATTCCCTCCCTCCTATGTTACCTTTGCTCCACCCCCACCCCCAGCATTGAAGAAGAAAGAAAAACAATTCCCCTGCTACAAACATGTATAATCAAGTTGCTTTGGCTATGTCCAAAAAATATGTCTCAATTTGTACTCTGAGTCCATCACCTGTCCATCAGGATGTGGGTAGCATGACTCATTTTGAGGCTTCTGGAATTGTGGTTGGTCATTATGATGATAAGAATTCCTAAGTCTTTCAAAGATATTTGTCTTACTGCTATTATAGAAATTCTTCTTCTAGTTCTACTCATTTCACTATGAATCAGTTGATAGAAGTTTTCCTAGGTTTTTTTGAAACCATCCCCTTCATCATTTCTTATAGCACCATATCACATTCACATACCATAACTTGTTCAGCCATTCCCTAGTTATTGGACACTCCTTCAACTTCTAATTTTTTGCCACCACAAAAGAGCTATAATAAATACGTTTGCACAGTCAAGGCACAGTCCCAAAGCAATTCAGACAAGGGCGGGGGGTGGCAAACTGTACAAAGACATGAAGACAGAAAATGGCATGTCAAACTCAGGAAATAGCAAGTAGGTCAGTTTGACTGAAACAAAACATGAAGTAGAATAATGTGAAGTGAATTTGGAATATAAGTGAACCTACCTCACACTTTCCCTTTTCCCCACTTCCTCTTAGAATCCTTAGCTGCCTTCCAGGTTAAGCTGTTGTCTCCACTTCCTTTTCTCAATAGTTGTTTATGCTTTTTCCAGCCTATAATTTCTGGGTTTACTTATCTATATTCTGTCTCTCCAGCAGAATGTAAGCTCTCTAAGAACAGAGATTCTTTTTGTTTTGTCTTTGTAGTCTAAATACTTTGCACATTGTGGTTGCTTAATAAAGCTTGCTAGAATAAATTGAATCTTTGGCAATTTAATTGGTGTGAGGTGAAACCTCTGAGTTATTTTCATTTGCATTTCTCTTATTTAATCTTACTCTTCCATCAAGGTACATGTAGTTAAAGTCCCACTCACGTCCTTTATGAAAGAAACCCTTGCTGAACACTCTACCCATTAATGACCTCTCCCTTCCTGACCTTCGACAGTCAATAACTACTCATTCAGCCTTTAACCTTGGTTTCTTCACCTATAAAATGAGATAGGACTCCATGATCTCTCATATACCTTTCAGTTATAAAATACAATGATTCTATATGCTATCTTATATTGCTATTACCTTTTCATGTATTTCTGTTGTCTGGCCAATTAGAATGTAAACTTCCTGAGATTGGGAATCGAGGCATCCATAATGCCTACCACAGGACTTTACACAATAAATGTCAATGATGAGGCTGTCTAAACAATGGCAGAAAGTGTAATATATGGTCTGATTAGAGTTATTTCACATACATTTCTAAGACAATGTTCATATATTTTGTATTAACTGCTCCTTCAAGTCAAATAAATTAAACCAGCATTAATTGTTTTTTTTATTGAATAGAATTTTATTTTCCAAAATATGTAAAAACAAATTTTAACATCAATTTTTAAAAAAAATTGTGTTTCAACTTCTCTTCCTCCTCCATTCCCACCCCCCTCCCCACTAGAACTCAAGCATTTCAAAATAAGTTATACATGAGTAGTCATGGAAAACATTTCCACATTAGCTAGGTTGTGAGAGAAAACAGTCAAAAAACTCCCAAAACTTCAGACTGAGGAATTGTCAAAGAGGAAAAAAAAAATTTTTTTTTAATGTGTTTCCAGGGGCAGCTAGGTAGCACAGTGGACAGAGTACCGGCCCTGGAACCAGGAGCACCTGAGCCCAAATCCGGCCCCAGACACCCAACACCCACCAACCGCATGACCCCGGGCAAGCCACCCAACCCCAATTGCCTCACCAAAAAGAAAAGAAAAAAATGTGTTTCCATCTATTTTCAGATACTATCACTTCTTTCTCTGTAGATGGGTTGCCATTTTCATAAGTCCTTTAGGGTTATATTGGACCATTGCCTTGCTGAAAATAACCACATGCTTCCCAGCAGATCATATTACACTATTGCTGTTATTTTGTATACAGTACATTTCACTCTGCTTCAGTTCATGTAGGTCTTTCCAGGTTTTTCTGATAGTATCCTGTTCATCATAACCTAAATAAAGTACCTTAAACTTAACAAAGAATTTTCTTCATATTAGCCCAGCAAAGTAGGTACCATATGTTTTGCCATTATATTCAATCATCATAACTATTTCCCTCCATCCTATTCCCTTCCCATGATATTTACTCTATTTTCTATTTTCTTTTAAACTATTCCTCCTCAAAAGTGTTTTACTTTTGACTGTCCCTTCCCCTACTCTGCACTCCCTTTTTTTTCACCCTTCCTTCCTTATCCTCTTCCCCTCATACTTTCCTGTAGGATTAAATAGATTACTCCTCCCAACTGGGTGTGAATGTTCTTCCCTCCATGAGCCAACTCTGACGAGTTTAAGGTCTTTGAGCTAATTCTATGTTCCAAATTTTCTTCCTCCCTCTCTCCTCAACCCTCCCTATGAAATCAAGCAATTCAATATGTCAAACTTGTGCTATTAGGCCGAACATCTTTACCTTCCTTGAAAGTATTTTGCTTTTTACTACTCTCTCCCCGAATCTGCCCTTCCCTCCTTCCCCTCTCTCCCCCCCTTATCTCCCTCCCCTCCCTCAGGGCAAAAATGTATTACTATACCCACTTGAGTATGTATGTTAGTCCTTCTTTGAGTCAATTCTGATGATATTAAGGTTCACTTACTCCCCAATTCCTTCCCCCTCTTCCCCTCCCCTCCATAAGCTTTTTTCTTGTTTCCTTCATGTGAACAACCTCTCCCCAGACCATCTCTGCCCTTCCCCCTCCCCCAGTCTATTTCTCCTACACCTCAACCCTATTTTAAGGATGTCATTATGGGTTAGTTAGGTGGTACAGTGGACAATGCACCAGCCCTGGGCCCAGGAGGCCCCGATCCCAAATCCAGCCCCAGACATAAGACACCCCACAAAGAACAAAACATAACATCCCTTCATATTCAGTTCAGACCTGTGTTCTCTGTTAAATCCTTACTGAGATAGTTCTTATGAGTTTGAAGTATTATCTTCCCATGTAGGAATATAAATAGTTTGATCTTTTGTTGTTTTTTTGTTGTGTCAATGGGGGTTAAGTGACTTGTCCAGGGTCACACAGCTAGTAAATATCAAGTGTCTGAGGCTGGCTTTGAACTCAGGTCCTCCTGAGTCCACGGCCATTGTTTAACCACTGCACCACCTAGCTACCCCCAATAGTTTGATCTTTTAATGTCCCTCATGAAGTCTTTTTCCTGTTTATCTTTTTATGCTTCTCCAGGATCTTGTATTTGAAAGTCAAATTTTCTATTTAGTTCAGGTCTTTTCATAACAAATGCCTGAAAGTCTTCTTTCTCCTTGAAATTCCATGTTTGCCTCTGAAAGAGGATGCTTAGTTTTTCTGGGTACGTGATTTTTGGCTGTAGTCCCAGTTCCTTTGCCCTCTGGAATATCATATTCCATGCCCTCTGTTCCTTTAATGTAGAAGCTGCTAGATCTTGCTTTATCCTTATTGGAGCTCCACAGTATTTAAATTCCTTTTTTCTAGCTGCTTGCAATTTTTTCTCCTTGAACTGGGAGTTCTGGAATTTGGCTATAATATTCCTGGAGGTTTTCCTTTTGGGATCTCTTTCAGGAGGTGATCGGTGGATTCTTTCGATTTCTATTTTAGCTTCTGCTTCTAGAATATCAGGGAAATTTTCCCTCACAATCTCTTGGAGGATGGTGTCTAAGCTCTTGCTTTGGTCATGGTTTTCAAATTATCTCTCCTAGATTTATTTTCCAGGTCAGCTGTTTTTCCACGGAGATATTTCACATTGCCCTCTATTTTTTCATTCAATTGGATTTGCTTTACTGTGTCTTGGTTTCTCATAAGGTCACTAGCTTCCATTTGTTCAATCCTAATTCTTAGGCAATTATTTTCAGCAGACAGTTTTTTAATCTCCTTTTCCATTTGGCTTTTCAAACTGTTGACTTTTTTCTCATGACTCTCCTGCATTGCTCTCATTTCTCTTTCCATTCCTTCCTCTCTTTCTCTACATCTTCATTCTATCTCTCCTACTTTCTCTTCAAAGTCCCTTTTGAGAGCTTCCATGGCCTGAGACCAGTTCGTATTTTTCTTGGAAGTTTGGATGTTGGAGCTTTGACCCTATTATTATCTTCTTCTTCTGAGGATGTATTATGGTCTATCTTTCCCCCAAAGAAGTTTTCGATGGTCTTCTGCTTTCTCTGCCTACTCATCCTGGCTTACTGTTTCTTGGCTTTTTACTCCTTAAAGTGTAGTGCTACTTCCAGCACACACTGTTTGTGCTACAGTGTGGCCCAGGGGGTGATTGGGCTTCTTCTCAGCCTGCCTGGCTTGTGAGTAATGATAGCTGCTCTTTGACCTGGAAACAGAGATCTGATTTAACTCTGATTCTCTATGGTCAGAAGCTTGGCGTGCTTTTACCCCTCCCCAACTGGGCCACCACCATCACCTTTGTTTCCAAATATATCTCTGCTCCCTCCACTACCTAATATATCATCCCTTAAATATATACATAAAAAGAGAGGAAAAGGAAGAAGCAGTTCAGCAAAACTAAGCAAAATATTACGACAGAGTGACAGCGTATACAATGTTGCACGACAGCCCTCCACTTCTGAAAAAAGCGGAAGGAAGAAGGTAGTTAGGCATAGTGGTGGACACCTATAATCCTGGCTAGGAGAAGAGGTTGAGGCAAACAGATTTCTCGAGTTCCGAAGTTCTGAGCTTCAGTGGGCCATGTGGACTTTCCAAACAAAGGAAGAGTAAAAGAGGGAATGTGAAAGAAGGTTTGATGGTTGGCACTCTGCTGAAGTAGCCTTCTATCTGTCTCTGTTCAAATATAAATTGAGGAGCCACTGCACTCCCTAATGCTGCATACTCCAGGGGAAAAAAGGGAAGGGGACAGAGAAAGGAGTACCCCAAAGGTTTTGATCCCCTGTTCTATCTGAGGAGAGGGTGGGAGTAGAGCTGAGAAGATGTTGCTCCCCTAGGAGAGAAGAGAACAAGGTCAGGGGACCCTCAGGAGTCCTGTGCCCTAAAGTTCTACTTATAATTTCTGATTGACGGGTCATGTGTTCCCTGGCATGTTCCTTCTTGCCAGGATCTGCACCTGCTGCTCAGCTCCTCCCCCAATTGTGAGGCAATATTTCTTTTCTTCTACAATTCAACTTTTGCTAGCTCTGAAGGTTAACTCAGGTGCTGGCCTCTTTCCAAAGAGGTAGCCAATTCTCAGTCAAGGATGTCTTGCTCCACTAACAATCATAAAGCTGCCTCCTCAGTCCACAGGCTTCCCTGAAGGCTGTAGTTTTGAATCAAGAGTCCTGCTCTAAAAATGAACAGAAAACTACACAATGAATTCACGACCTGTTGGGGACCACTGAAACCTATTGTAACAGATGGAGGCAGGTGAGGGAGGAGCAGCATATTCTATATCCCACTTGCCCCACTTCCAAATAGTTTGATGTGATGTTATGATGTATTTTATGTTGCCAAATATAGCTGAACAGGCAGCTTTGAAACAATGTCCCCATTGATTATCCAATAGCCATCATTGTATCTACCATATCATGACTAATCAAGCAACTCCAAACATCCTATCAGGCAGGAGGACAACAAGGGTTAGCGAGGTAAAGTTAAAACTATGGGATCAAAGAGTCATAGACTATAAATGCTAGAAGGGACTCCAGAGAGAATCTACTCACCCACTCATTTTACATATGAGGTAATAGAGGCCCCCCAAAGAGTAAAATGACTAGTCCAAAGTCATTCAGCTAGTAAGTAGAAGAGCAAGAAATAAGAACAAAGTCGCTTAAATTCCAGTAAGACTCTTTCCATGGCTCAATCACCAATTTACTGGGGTCAAGTGAACTCTAGGTGTTGGGTATAAGTAATAGGAGGTCTGGTTTCCAAAACTCCTGCCTATGTGTAACCATGTTCCCTTTATTCAAGATAAAATGAATGAGTGAGCAAATGAACATTCAAGACTTTCCACAATATGACCTCTATCTAATAGGCTAATTACTTGTAAATAGGAGTCATGCTCCTTATTAAAAGAAGGAATGCAGCAGAGAAGGGAAAGATTTTGGTTAAACCACGTTAGTTCATTCATTTACAAGTATTTACTGAATACTCTTGCCCTATAGTCCTGTTCTAGTACCTCCTCATGGCATGGAGATTTTTAAAGTGCTCTTCTAGAAAAGGAGGAAATCTGGTAGATTTCTACTAAATTTGAAAGCTTTCTAGGATGGGCCCAGCAATGGTTGTTATAAATCCTTTCTCCAAAGGCCAACATTGCTAAGGCCACTGGTGATTTTTTTTAGCCACAGAAAATCTTAAATAACCTACAATCCCCATACTCTTATTAACAAACTCTCCCTTATTCTGGATTTCTTCGCTTCACATTCTTTCATCTTCATGTACTAACAGAAGCTTGACCCTCTCTAGAAGATGCTGCATTCCTGGCCACTGCTTCTTCTCATAACCTCTAATAATTAGTTGAATAACTTGGGAGTATTTAACTGGGAGAAGAGAGGGATCATGCTCTGTTATGTGTAAGAAGGATTAAAATTATTGAGCTGGGTTCCAGAAGGCAGCACTGGTAGCTCTGGGGGTGAGATGGGGAGAGAAAGTTAAAGACAAAGGTAGACAGATAGATGGCTGGGTAAATAGAGCATTTATTCAATATCTATTATGTGCCAGGTCTGGACAGCTAGGTGGTGCAGTAGATAAAGCATTGGCCCTGAAGACAGGAGTTCAAATCTCACCTTAGACGCTAGCTGTGTGACCCTGGGTAAGTCACTTAAACTCAATTGCCTTAAACATCCAAAGCCATCTCTACTCATCCTGATCTATATCTTGCCACTGGACACAGATGGCTCTGGAGGAGAGAGTGAGATTGGTAACCTCGCACAGTTCTCCCTCACTTAAATCCAATTCAGTGGAAGTCATGACATCACCTCCTGATGTCATGGTTCTCTTCAATAATGAAGGACAACAACAATTAGATGCTTCTATAGTTGAACAACAACAACAACTATGTGTCAGGTACCATGCTAAGTATTGGGGTTATGAAAACAAGAAAACAAATTCCTCTCAAGGAATTTACATTCTAATAGGGAAGATAAAAGGTAAAGGGGAGCTGGAAAGGTATAAGGAAGGTTACCTGGGAAGCCAATCAGGCAGGTAGAGTAGATCCATGTGGAGACCTGAAGAGACCTATAGATTCTATGTGAGGAAAAGCTTCCTAACAATTAGAACTGTCTCAAAGCAGGATGAGAGTACATCAGGGGGGCAGAGCCAAGATGGCAGAGAAAAGGCAGTGACTTTTTGGAGTACTCAAAATACCTTCAGATAATGCCATAGAACAATTTCTGGAACAGCAGAACCCACAAAAGGATGGGGTGAGATCATTTTCCAGCTAAAGACAGCTTAGAGGATTGGCAGGAAAGATCTGTTGTACTGGGGTGAGAGTGGAATGCAGCAGTGCTGTGCAAATCCAGCTCCAGGCAGGCTGTGCCACAGAGGAGCCTGGGTGTTGGCAATAACTGTTCTGGAACTCAGCCCACGGATGGTGAGGGAGTTGAGCAGTTGGCCAGGGGAGATTACAGGGGCCTCTGCTGGCACTGAGGCAGGACTCTGTTGTATTGCCCAGGCTCGGATACTCAGATGGCAGCCCAGGTGCAGGAGAAGCATAGGCACACTAGAGCCTGCAACTGTAGTGGAATTGGATTCTCTTCTGGGTCAGAGGGCAAACAAGTCTATGGTTGCTTGCAGACCAGAGCACAGAACAGGGAAGTGGTGAACCTGCCTCTCCTTAAATTGTACCACCTGGAACCCCCTGAAGCCTGGAACAGTGTGCCCTGGAGGCAGTGCCCCACTTTGGGAAGGAGTTAAAAGTCAAGAAACAGGTTGGCAAAATGAGTAGACAGAAAAAGATGCTGACCATAGAAAGTTTCTTTGGTGACAAGAAGATCAAAGTACACCCTCAGAAGATAACAAAATCAAAGCTCTTACATCCAAAGCTTCCAAGAAAGTACATCAGGAAGTAGGTGGTGGTTTCCCTTCACTGGGATTCTGCAAGTAGGGGCAAAAGAACATTTGTCCAGAATGTTGTAAAGAGGTTTCCCATTTGGGTTTCCTTGAGCTCTGAGCTGTTGAGATGCAGGGCTGATATTTATCCATGGAACCTAAATAAGTGACTTCAGCAAAAAATGTTAAGTGCCTACTATAATGTGAGGCACAATGCTAGGCACTAAATTTGAGTGGCTTAAAAGGTAAACCTCTTAATGAATACTAATTTTTAGTGCCTTTTTAAAAAATTGCTCAGAGTGCTTACCTTATTTTTCATTTGTTCTGATGCCCTAGGAAGTGGCATAATTACTTCCACTTCACAGGAAGCCTTCCCAGGTAAACCCCACCCTATTCTGATCATCTCTTTTAATCCACAACCTTTAAGCACTTATGGATTTCATTTGTACTATTTTGCATATTTTATGATTTAAGTTGCTTTAGATATGCATTTTATCCAGCCCTAAAAAGAGTGCCTGCTTCTTAAAAGCAGGGCCATCTAACTTAGTCAACTTTTGCACTGAGCATCTGCTATACAAGCCCTATTGCATACACCTTACACTTACAAGATTTAGAAATATATAATAGAATGCTAAATTGTGTAGTATCGAATATAAGCATTATAGGGGTTCAGAGAAGGGTGATATCAACATGGTCTTGAGTAGCTGGGAAATTTTCATGGAGGCTTCAAGTGCCTCAAGGAATTTACCATCTCTATTTGTTCCATTGCCTTTATCCTACTCTTGAGTTTTTATCTCATGCTGGTATTATTTCTCACCTTTCTACGGTCCTCTAATCTTTCTGTCTATTTAAAGTATCCCACACATGGATTAATCTTAAAACAATGTTCTCACCATTACTTTCCTATTAAAGATCTCTTAATGGTTCTCTACTTATGAAAGAAGTACATCATCTCAGAGTTTAGAAGGGACCTCAGAGGCCATCTCTCTCACATTGACTCTCTCTCAAGCCTAGAATGTTCTCTTCCTCTTTCTTCTTCTTAAAATTCCTGGGTTCCCTCACGACTCAGCATAGAAGCTACCTTCTGAAAGAAGAGTTACCTAGCTTTTAGAACCTCTTTCCCCACCCCTCGCTTCTATGCCTTCTCCTATAATATTATCTTACATCTACTCTGTGTTGGTCATGTATATGCCTATTTATGTCCATGTTTTCTCTCCCACTTTGAAAAAGAATACACAATCTATCTGACAAGTGGTCACTCAGCTTTTGCCTGAAGTCTTCCAGTGAGGGGTAGCTATTACTTCCCAAGGCAGCCCATTACACTTGTGAAAAGTTTTATTAGGAAGCTTTAATTTTACCTCTTTAAAACTTGTTCCCATTGCTACTTCTACCCTCAGGGACCAAACAAAACAAGTCTATTCCTCAAGAAATTGAAGATAGCTATCATGGCCCTTCAAGTCTTTTCTTCTGCTGGCTCAACATCCTCAGTTTCATCAGGTGATAATCATATGGCATGGTCTCAAGGTCCTTATACTCTTCCTCTGGATGCTTACCAGCTGGTCGTTGTCCCTCCTAAAATGTGAAGCACTGACCTGTGCACAATTACAGCAGATGTGAACAGACCAGGGCACAGTATAGCTGAATTGTGTCCTCTTTAGTCCTGGACATTATACAGACCAAGGCTGCATTAGCTCTTTTGGCTTTCATATCACACTTATATTGACTCATATTAAGTTTGAAGCTTACTTAGACCTCCAGATCTTTTTCAGAGAACCACTATTTTCTGTCTGGTTTATACCTCTTCTAACTTGTATCGAATCCAGATTTCTTAGCCTGACATCCAAAGCCATAAATAATCTGGCTCCACCTCATTAAACCTTATCTTTGACTATTGCTCAACATGAATACTTTGTTTAAGTCAGACCAATTGCCTCATTGTTTTTTGTCTGCTATCCTTAAACACATCATGCTTCTCTCCCTTTCCTTCCCTTCTCCCCTTCCTCCCTCCTTCTTTCACCCTTCCTTATTTTATTTCCTCCCCCTTCCCTCCCTCCCTTCTTTTCTTCCCAAAATTTCTTAAAGTACTGTCTTCCATGATTCACCTCCCAGTGACTTTAGTTGACATTGATCTCACAACTCTGAATTAATTACATTTATCTGTTTATATGTACCGCACAATTAACATGTGATGACACAAAGAACAAAGTGTCTGTGGATGAAGGTGGTACAATGAGCACTGTCTTTGTCTTTTTATGTTTTCTTCTAGGGTGCTATCTCTGGTCCCTGCCTGAGAATTTGTGGATTTTACTTTAGAAAAAGGTGGTGTTATCTTGCTTCTTAATTTAAACCAAACCAAACCATATCTTTGCCTTAGTATTTGTGGTTGCCCTTTGTTTTGGATTGGTTGCAGCCTTGCTTGTGGGATGGTTTCTTGGCAGATGGCCTAAGCCTGTATGGCCTTGGTAAAACTTATCTTATGTAGGATAAAGCCCTTGAGAAATAGGTCAGAAATACTGCAAAGCAAGCAAAAACTATAGATGTAGTTTATTTCATGTGTGGAATTTCCCAAATAGGGGTTTTGCTTTTGTAATTGCATTAGACACAGTAACATTTTCTTAAATTACAAATTAGAGTGGAATACTTATATAAATATTTATAGGAACTCTAAAGGGACGAGATGGGGTTTGAGAAGAGAGCTAATGTATAGTTACAGGTGAGCTATTCAAACCTTCTAGGACTCAGGGTTGATCTAATAATTACTTTTTAGACTTCAATCTAGGGGATTTTCACCTGGGGCCCATGAACTTGAAAAAAAGCACATTTTAATTACTATTTCAATGCAATTGGTTTCCTTTAAAATCTTATAGTTTTTATTTTGAGAAATTAAAAATATTCTTCTGAGAAGGGCTCTAAGGCTTTAACCAGACTGTCAAATGGATCTGTGACACAAGAAAAGTTTAGGAGCCTGTCTCATCAGTGATCCTGGGATCACTGGGACCCCATGGGATTTTGGAGAAGAATGTATGAGAAGTACAAAGACAGCCATGTTTCACCCTTAGCAAGATCAGCTTGCTGTAGAACGTGGGTATGCCTGAATAAAAGTTAAATCAATAATATAAAAGCATGTTTGTTGCTACATCTTTGCAAAGGGGAATAGAATATCTTACTTTAGCATGGATCTCACTGTGACTAATTTTATCATCCAGCTTATTTTTGCAGAGCTTTCCTATTACCCTTATTGTATCAAACCAATGATAAAAATGCTCTTAGAGTCATTGGATCTTAGATCTTGAGCTTTTGGGGGCCATGTGGAGGCCATTTAATTAAACTTCCTCATTTTACAGGTAAGGAAACTGAGATCAAGAGAGATGAAATGACAAACCCAAGGTCACACACAGAGGGAGTAAGAGAGGATTTGAACTCAGGTGTTATGACTTAATGATTTCTTAAATTTCAAAGTAGGGTGGAATGCTAATACAAGTATTATAGGAACTCTAATGGGAGGGTGGGGGTTTTGACTCATTTAATTGTTGTATAACCTTTTTGGTGCCACAGAGGCAGAGGAGATATTATTTCACCTAGAAGAGAAGGTAGGCACAGTAAATTGGCAGGGAAGAATATTTTGATTAGAAGCAGATGGAAAATTTGATGTCAAAATTTATATTTTACATGTAATTTGGGAAAATAAAATTCTAAATATTGAAAATAAAATTTTTTTTTTAAAGAAGCAGATAGGGGTATTACCAATGTCATCAGGTTGAGACCAAATAAGTCACAGCTTCTGAGCGAGATTATTGATTCCACAGATATATTAAATTTTGATCAGGGGAGCTAGCATCAGCTCACACATGCACTGACCTAATGAGGTATCTAGGCCCATGTTCAAACTCCTCTTTTTTACCTTGGTCTAAATTCTAAGGAAACAGAAATATTGTTTAGTTATTTCATGCATGTAATTCTTGTATTCTGGGGACAAAAATATTTGTCGCAACAGGGTCCATCAGTGCAGATTGCAGCCCTTCTATGGCTTCCCATCCTGTATAATTCTCATGATTGTTCTATTAATCCTCCACAGAAGATCTACCCAAATAAGGAAGACTGAACACCTCCCACTGGTTCATTTGAGATCTTGAAGGTAGCGGTATAGTATTTGGGCTCTCAACCTATCTCATCTTTAATTTTCACTTTGTGACTACAACTCCTGTCTTCTAGTTATGCATAATATCTAGCATTTAAATAGTGCTTTACAATTATTTCATTTACACCTCACAATAACACAAAGTTGTTGTGAGGATCAAGTGAGATTAACATTTGTAGTTGGTTGGTTGGTTGTCCTTCATTCTCAAATAGGACCCAAATGACATCACTATATCAGAGTCAAATTACAGTGTGTCTGACTGTAGGACTAATATGAACTTGGAATGTTCTACTACAGGTTGGCACAAATAGTCCATGTGAACATTTGGGGTGGATGCTCTAAATTTGTGCATGCTGAGTTACTTCAATTCTGCTTTGCTTATAGAGCATAGCACCTTTTTTGATGATGGCACACCATGCTGGGTGGTCCTGTGCCAGTGTCTCCCATGTCACACAATTAGAATTTTTTTTGTGGGGCAATGGGGGTTAAGTGACTTGCCCAGGGTCACACAGTTAGTAAGTGTCAAGTGTCTGAGGTCGGATTTGAACTCAGGTACTCCTGAATCCAGGGCCGGTGCTTTATCCACTGCACCACCTAGCTGCCCCACAATTAGAAATATTTATAGAGTGATTGGCAAAGTGCCCAGCACATAGTAGGTGCTGTATAAATGCTTATCAACCCTCCCCTTACCCCCTCTCTTTTCCTATAACCTGGGGAGGTAAGTGCTATTATTCCCATTTCACAGACAAGGAAACTGAGGCCAGAAAGATTAAAAGGACTTGCCCAGGGTCATCCAGTTAATGTCTGAGGCAGGATTTGAATTCATCTTTCTTACTCCAGGACCTTCCTTCTATCCACGTGCATATCCTTGATGATATCTTCTACACCCATTTTCTTATATGCAAGTCATGGCTGGCAAGAGCAATAATAGTAATTGCGATAGCTTGTATTTGTATAGGAGGCCAACCATGTCTTCATTTCTTACCAGGCTGTGCTCTAGCATGACCTAGAAACCATTCTATCTTGGAAGAGCACTCCAGCCCTAGCTTTCACACCTCACTCCCTTGACTTCTTTACAATTCATTAAACTTAATTCTCTACTATGCAATAAACTCCAATGGCTCCCTATATTGCCTCTAGAATCAAGCACAAAATTCTGTTTGCCATCCAAAGCCCTTTATAACTTACCTTCTCTTGGTTCTGGGTATTGTCTTTGGCTATCCTCCTCTGTAAGCTCCTTCAGGGCAATGACTATTTTTTTCCCTTGTATTTGTATTCCCTTTTCCTACAACAGTGTGGGGAGCAGCCAGGAAGATACCTGAGCTTTCCCATGTTTCCCTCAAAAACAACATTAAATCAAGCCTCTAAACAGATTCTAGAACTACAGAACCTACAAAAAGAGAGACACAGCCCTCCTACTTGAGATAATTAAGAAGACCTCAGGAAAGATTTGTTTCACCTGGGTGAAAGGGGAAGGAGGCTCAGCACTGCTTGGCAGCTCCACACTGCTGTAACTCGAGACAGCTGAGAGTGGGGCAGCTGAGAGCAGTAAGAAGCTTGTAACTGTGAACCCTGTGCCCCAGGAGCAGACTTCAACTTTATAAGTTTAAAAATAGCCTACAACATGAGCAAGAAACAAAAAAGGACCCTTACCATTGACAACTTCTATGGTGAAAGGGAAGACCAAAACTCAAACTCAGATGAGTTTGTAAAATGCCTACAAGCGAAGACTCAAGTGGGAAGATAATCTTGTCTCAAGACCAAAAAGTCTTCTTTGAAGAGCTCAAAAAGGCTTTTAAAAACCAAATGAGGGTGGGGCAGTTAGGTGGCACAGTGGATAGAGCACCAGCGCTGGATTCAGGAGGACCCAAGTTCAAATCCGGCCTCAGACACTTAACACTGTGTGACCCTGGTCAAGTCACTTAACCCCAATTGCCTCACTAAAAACAAAACAAAACAAACAAAAAAACAAAAAGGAGAGAGGTAGAAGAAAAAAATGGAAAAAGAAATGAGAGTTACACTGCAAAAAGAAACACAAAAATTGACCAAGGAAAACAATTCCTTAAAAAATAAAATTTTCCAAATGGGAGAAAAAATTGGCCAAATGCAAAAAGAGATGCAAAAGTTTACTGAGGAAAATAAGAGCTTACAAATTAAAATTGGGCCGATGGAAGCTAATAATTCCATGAGACACCAAGAATTTGTCAAGCAGAATCAAAAGAGTGAAAAAATAGAAAAAAAATTGTGAAATAACTCACTGGAAAAACAACTGATCTGGAAAATAGATCCAGGAGAGATAATCTTAGAATTTTGGACTACCTGAAAGCCATGATCAAGAAAAGAGTCTAGACACCATATTCCAGGAAATTATCAAGGAGAATTGCCCTGAAATTGTAGAATCAGAGGATAAAATCATCGTTGAAAGAATCCGCCGATCACCTCCTGAAAGAGACCCCAAAAATGAAGACTTCAAGGAATATTGTAGCCAAATTCCAGAATCATCAGGGGAAGGAGGAAATCTCTAAGCAGCCAGAAAGAAACCAAGTAAATATCATGGAACCACAGTCAGGATTGCATAGGACCTGGCAGCTTCAACAGTAAAGGATCACAGGGCTTGGAATATAATATTCAGGAAAGCAAAGGAGCTTGGATTACAACCCATAATCAATCACCCAGAAAAACTGATCATTCTCTTTCAGAGGAAAAGATGGACATTCAATGAAATAGGAGACTTCCAAGGATTCCTGAGAAAAAGGCCAGAACTGAACAGAAAATTTAATTTCCAAATACAATACTCTAGAGAAATATAAAGAGGTAAACAAGGCGGGGTGGGGGGTGGGGCTCGGAGAGGGGGAGAAGGTTGTTCAATGATGTTAAACTGCTTGCATCCCTTTGAAGGAAGATAATACTTTTAACTCTTGGGATATGTATCTCTGTTAAGGTATTGTTATTAAATTGACTTTGATGTGATGAAATAAAGAAACTTAAGGGGCAGAATAAAAGAAGATTAGGGGGAGAAGAGGAAGGGGGAGGTGGAATGGGGTTAATTACATCATATGAAGAGGCACAAAAAGAACCCATTACAAAAGAGAGAAAGAAAGGAGGGGTGAGCATTGTTGCAACCTTACTCTCATCAAATTTGGTTCAGGGAGGGAATAAAATGCACTCCCATTAGTATAAAGGAACTTAGCTTACTCTTTAAGTAAACAAAAGAAGGGAAAAAGGGTGGAATTGATAGAAGGGAGGGCAGAAGCAGGAGGAAAAGGGGGCAAGAAAAAGAAGGGCAGCTGATAAAAGGGAGGACAAACTGAGGGAGCCAGTAGTCAGAAGCAAAACACTGGTCAAGAGAAACATGGTGAAGGAAGAGAAAAAAGAGTAAAAACAAGGGGAAAAGAGCATGGAGGGAAATAAACAGTTAATAATCTTGTTTTTAATTTTTTTGCAACAAACATTTATTTTATTTTTTCCAGTTACATGTAAGGGTAGTTTTCAAAATTCATTATCATAAGATTTAGAGTTCTAAATTTTACTCCCTCCCTCCCTCCCTTTCCTTCCCACTTCACAAGATCACAACCAGGTTATATATGTACAATCCACAAGTGCTCTTTTTATCAGTTCTTTCTATGGGGTGCATAGTAAGCTTTCTCATTAGTTCCTTGGGATTATCTTGCTGAGAGTAGTTAAGTCATTCACAATTGTTCATTGAACAATACTGCTGTCACTCTGCATAATGTCCTTCCAGCTCTGCTCACTTCACTATACATGGATGTTCATTAGTCTTTAGAGGTTTTTTCTGGGATCATCCTGTTTGTCATTTCCTATAGCAGAAGACCATTCCACCACAATCATATACCACAGCTTCTTCCATCATTCCTCAATTGAAGGACATTCCCTTGATTCTTAATTCTTAGCCTCCACAAAGAGTTGCTATATTTTTTGTACAATTTTTCCCCCTTTTCTCTTTTTCATGATTACTATTTTTAACTGTTTCCCTTCCATCCTATTCCCTTCCCCATGATATTTATTCTATTATTCATCTTCTTTCATCCTATCCCTCTTCAAAAGGGAGTTGCTTCTGTCTGTCCCTCCCCCACTCTGCCCTTCCTTCTTTTGCCCCTCTCTCTTTATCCCCTTCCCCTCCTATTTTCCTGGAGGGGTAGAGAGATTACTCCACCCAATTGAGTGTGTATATTATTCCCTCCTTGAGCCAATTCTAATGAGATTGAGGTCTTTGAGCCAATTTTGATGAGTGTTAGGCTCATTTACTGCCCAGATTAATAGATTACTCCACCCAGTTGGGTGTGTGTGTTAGTCCTCCTTGAGGCAACTCTGATGAGTTTAAGGTCTTTGGGCCTTTTCTGATGAGTGTAAAATTCATTTACTGCCTGCTCCTCTCCTATCTCTTTCCCCACTCCATAAGCCTTTTCCTGTTTTCTTTCATGTAGGATTTCACCTCTGCCCTTCCCTCCCCAGTGAATTCTCCTCACCCCTCAATTTTTTGTTTTGTTTTGTTTTGTTTTGCAGGGCAATGAGGGTTAAGTGACTTGCCCAGGGTCACACAGCTAGTGAGTGTCAAATGTCTGAGGCTGGATTTGAACTCAGGTCCTCCTGAATACAGGGCCTATGCTTTATCCACTGCACCACCTAGCTGCCCCCTCACCCTTCAATTTAAACCTAAAGATGTCATCATGGGGCAGCTAGGTGACACAGTGGACAAAGCATCACCCCTGGACCTAGGGGGAGAACAGCCAAAACCCAGCCTCAAACACAAGACAGTCACCAACTGTACAACCACAGGCATGTCCCCCAACTCCAATTTTTTATAGTTCTTTAGGGTCTTGTATTTGAAAGTCAAATTTGCCATTCAGTTCAGGCCTTTTCATCACAAATACCTGAAAGTCTTCTTTTTCATTAAAGTCCCGTTTTTTCCACTGAAAGATTATGCTGAGTTTTGCCAGCTAGGTGATTCTTGTTTGTAATCCCATTTCCTTTGCCCTCTGGAATATCATATTCCATGTCCTCCAGTCCTTTAATGTAGAAGCTGCTAGATCTTGTGCTATCCTGACTGGAGCTCCACAGTACTTGAATTCTTTCTTTTTGGCAGCTTGCAATGTTTTCTTCTTGACCTGAGAGCTCTGGAATTTGGCTATAATATTCCTAGGAGTTTTCCTTTTGGGATCTCTTTCTGGAGGTGATCAGTGGCTTCTTTCAATTTCTATTTTAGCTTCTGCTTCTAGAATTTCAGGGCAATTTCCCTGAGAATATCTTGGAAGATGATTTCTAAGCTCTTTCATGGTTTTCAGGTAGACCAATAATTTTCAAATTATCTCTCCTGGACCTATTTTCCAGGTCAGCAGTTTTTTCCAGAAGATATTTCACATTGCCCTCTATTTTTTTTTATTCATTTGGATTTGCTTTATTTTGTCTTGGTTTCTCATAAAGTCACTGGCTTTCATTTGTTCAATCCTAATTCTTAGGCAATTATATTCTTTTTTCTTCTTCTTCTTCTTCTTTTTTTTTTTTTGGTGAGGCAATTGTGGTTAAGTGACTTGCCCAGGGTCACACAGCTAGTAAGTATCAAGTGTCTGAGGCCGGATTTGAACTCAGGTACTCCTGATTCCAGGGCCAGTGCTCTATCCACTGCGCCACCTAGCTGCCCCATTAGGCAATTATTTTCATCAGAGAGTTTTTCCATTTGGCTTTTCAAGCTGTTGACTTTTTTCTCATTCTTTCCTTTATCATCCTCATTTCTCTTTCCATTTTTTCCTCTACCTCTCTAACTTTATCTTCAAATTCCTTTCTGAATGCCTCTATGGCCTGAGACCAATTCATTTTTTTCTTGGAAGCTTTAGATATAGGGGCCCTGATGTTGACATCTTCCTCCGAGGGTGCACCTCGGTCTTCCTTCTTACTGAAGAAACTTTCTATGGTCCTCACCTTTCTCTGTCTGCTCATCTTGCCTTTCTTTTCCTTGACTTTTAATTCCTTAAAGTGGAGCACTGTTTCCAGGCTGCAGTATCCCAAGCTTAAGAAGTCCCAGGTGGTATGATTTAAGGAGGATCAGGTTCTTCACTCACCTGGCCTGTTCCCTGGTCCTAGATGACCCCAGGCCAACTTGCTAATCAATCAGCTTGGTGTGTTGTGGTTGTCAGCTCTGAGGAGCCTGTGCCCCTCCCCACCTGGGCCACTGCTACTCAAGCCTACCTCCTGGTTCTCAGCAGGGGTGAAAAATCCAAGTTCTGCCTCAGCACCAGCATAGACCCCCTGTTGTCTCCCCCCTGCCCCAGGGCTCAGCCCACTCACCAGACTGTGAGCTTAGTTCCAGATGACACTGGCACTTCAGCTGATTCAGAGACTCTGGGGGATCTCCTTCTCTGGTGAGGCCTTCCTGGCACTGGATCTGTGTCAGGGTGACTGTGGAGTTGGGCTTGACTCCTGTATCAGCACAGCAGCTCCCTCCTTCTGACCTTCCAAGCTGTTCTTGGTTAGAAGCTGATTTCAGCACATTCTTCTGTGAGTTTTGCTGCTCTGGGCATTTTCCTTTGGCATTATTTGGATGTTTTTTGGAGCCATCGTGCCATGAGTTCAAGAACTCAATGCCTTTACTCCGCCATCTAACAGTTAATAATCTTAACTCTGAATGTGAATGGGATGAACTCTCCCATAAAATGGAGGCAAATAGCAGAGTGGATTCAAAATCAGAATCCTACAATATGTTGTTTACAAGAAACACATTTCAAGCAGAGAGAGAAACACAGAGTAAAGGTAAAAGGTTGGAACAAGATATATTATGCTTCAACTAACATCAAAAAAGCAGGGGTAGCTATTCTTATCTCAGACAAAGCAAAAGCAAAAATAGATCTAATTAAGAGAGATAAGGAAGGAAATTACATCTTGCTAAAAGGTATGATAGATAATGAAGTAATATCAATACTAAACATGTATGCACCAAGTGGTATAGCATCCAAATTCTTGCAGAAGTTAAATGAGTTACAAGAGGGAATAGACAGCAAAACCCTAGTAGTGGAGGATCTGAACATTCCCCTCTCAGGATTAGATAAATCTAACCACAAAATAAATAAGAAAGATGTTTAAGAGGTGAATAGAATATTTAAAAAGTTAGTTATGATAGAAAAGAATATACCTATTTCTCAGTGTTACATGGCACATGCTAAAAAATTGACCATGTATTAGGGAATAAAAACCTCATAGTGAAATGTAGAAAGGCAGAAATAGTAAATGCATCCTTCTCAGATCATGATGCAATAAAAATTACATGTAATAAAGAGCCATGGAAAGGTATACTGAAAATTAATTGGAAACTAAACAATGTCATCCTAAAGAATGAGTGGGTAAAAAAAAAAAGGAATCAGGGGGTCAAACAACAAATTACAGAAATAATCAATAACTTCAAGAGAATGACAATAATGAGACAATATACCAAAACCTATGGGATGCAGCCAAAGCAGTGCTTAGGGGAAATTTTATATCTCTAAATGCTTATATGAATAAAAAGAGAAAGAGGAGATCAATGAATTAGCATGCAACTAAAAAAGCTAGAAAAAGAACAAAATTAAAAATCCCAACTAAATACTAAATTAGAATGCTTGAAAATCAAAGGAGAAATTAATAAAATTGAAAACAAGAAAACTATAGAACTAATCAATAAAACTAAGAGCTGGTTTTATGAAAAAAACCAACAATAATAGATAAGCCTTTGGTTAATTTGATTTGAAAAAAAGAAAGAAGAAAACCAAATACCAGTATCAAAAAATGAAGGGGTGATTTCACCACCAATGAAGTAGAAATTAAAGCAATAATTAGGAGCTATTTTGCCCAACTGTATGCCAATAAATTTGACAATCTAAATGAAATGGATAAATATTTACAAAAACATAAATTGCCCAGGTTAACTGTAGAGGAAATAAAATCCTTAAATAGGCCAATTTTTTTTTTTGCAGGGCAATGGGGGTTAAGTGACTTGCACAGGGTCACACAGCTAGTAAGTGTCAAGTGTTTTGAGGCCGGATTTGAACTCAGTACTCCTGACTCCAGGGCCGGTGCTTTATCCACTGCACCACCTAGCCGCCCTAAATAGGCCAATTTTAGAAAAAGAAATTGAACAAGTCATCAATGAACTCCCTAGGAAAAAATCTCCAGGACCAGAGGGGTTTACAAGTGAATTCTACCAAACATTTAAAGAACAATTAATTCCAATACTATACAAACTATTTGGTGAAGGAGTTCTACCAAATTCCTTTTATGACACAAATATGGTGTTGTTGATACCTAAACCAGGCAGAGCCAAAACAGAGAAAGAAATTACAGACCAATTTCCCTAATGAATATTAATGCAAAATCTTAAATAAGATATTAGCAAGGAGATTATAGCAAGTGATTACCAGGATAATACCCTATGACCAGGTGGGAGTTATACTAGGGGTGGTTCAACATTAGAAAAACTATTAATATAATCAACCCATCAATACCAAAACTAACCAAATTATATGATTATCTCAATAGATGCAGAGAAAGCATTTGACAAAATACAACACTCATTCCTATTAAAAAACACTAGAGAGATAGGAATAGGTGGAGCTTTCCTTAAAATAATAAGCAGTATCTACCTAAAACCCACAGCAAACATTATATGTAATGGGGATAAGTTAGAGGCATTCCAATAGGATCAGGGATGAAACAGGGGATGTCCATTATCACCTCTATTATTTAATATTGTACTAGAAATGTTAGCTTTAGCAATAAGAAAAAAAAAGCAATTAAAGGAATTAGAATAGGCAGGGAGGAAACAAACTTTCACTCTTTGCAGATAATATGATGATATACTTAGATAATTCTAAAGAATCAACCAAAAAAAAATGCTTGAAACAATTAACAACTTTAGCAAAGTTGGAGGTATAATATAAACCCACATAAATCATCAGCATTTCTATACATGACCACACAAGCTCAGCAGCAAGAGATAGAGAAATTCCATTTAAAGTAATGGTAGACAATATAAATACTTGGAGCCTACCTCCCAAGACAAAACCCAGGAATTCTAGGAACACAATTACAAAACCCTTTTCACACAAATAAAATCAGATCTATGTAATTGGAAATTATCAATTGCTCATGGATAGGCCGAGCTAATATCAATACAAATAACAATTCTCTCCCTGAATTAATTACCTATTCAGTGCCATACCAATCAGACTACCAAAAAATTATTTTATAGAGTTGCATATTTATAGAGTTAGAACAAATAATAACAAAATTCATCTGGAAAAACAAAAAATTAAGAATATCAAGGGAACTAATGAAAAAAAAATGCACAGGAAGGTGGGCTAGCTGTACCGAATTTGAAGCTATACTATAAATGGTAGTCATCAAAAAACTATTTGGTACTGACTAAGAGTAGTGATCAGTGGAATAGGTTAGGCACAGGAGACACAGTAGTAAATGACTATAGTAATCTACTGTTTGGATAAACCCAAAAACTCAGCTTCTGGGATAGGACTCAGTATTTGACAAAAATTGCTGAAAAAACTGGAAGATAGTATGGCAGAAATAGGCATAGATCAACACCTTACACCTTATAGAAAAATAAGGTCAAATGGGTTCAAAATTTAGACATAAGGGCGGATACCATAGGTAAATTAGGAAAAGAAGGAATAGTTTACCTGTCAGACCTATGGAGAGAAAACAATTATAGTCTAAACACAGAGATAGAGAATATTAATGAAATACAAGATGGAAGACTTGATTACCTTAAATTAAAAAGCTTTTGTACAAACAGAGGCAATGCAGTCAAATTAGAAGGAAGGCAGAAAACTGGGAAACAATTTTTACAGCCATCATTTCTGATAAAGGCTCATTTCCTAAACTATATAGGGAACTAATCAAATTTATAAGAATCAATCATTCCCCAATTAAGAAATGGTCCAAGGATATGAACAGGCAGTTTTCTGATGAAGAAATCAAAACTATCTATTGCCATATGAAAAAAAATGCTCTAAATCTTTTTTTTTTTTTTTTAGTGAGGCAATTGGGGTTAAGTGACTTACCCAGGGTCACACAGCTAGTAAGTGTTAAGTGTCTGAGGCCAGATTTGAACTCAGGTACTCCTGACTCCAGGGCCGGTGCTCTATCCACTGCGCCACCTAGCTGCCCCTCTAAATCATTATTGATCAGAGAAATGCAAATTAAAACAACTCTGAGGTACCACCTCACACCTATCAGATTGGCTAATATGACAAAAAAAGGAAAATAATAAATATTGGCGAAGCTGTGGAAAAATTTGAACACTAATGTATTGTTGGTGGAGCTGTGAACTGATCCAACCATTCTGGAGAACAATTTGGAACTATGCCAAAAGGGCTCTGGGACTGTTCAACCCTTTGACCCAGTGGTACCACTGCTAGGTCTGTATCCCAAAAAGACCATAGAAAAGGGAAAAGGACCCACATGTATGGCAGCTCTCTTTGTGATGGCAAAGAATTAGAAATTGAGGGAATGCTCATTAATTGGGGAATGGCTAAACAAGTCGTGGTATATGAATGTAATGATACTATTGTGCTGTAAGAAATATGAGCAGGAGTTCAGAGAAACCTGGAGGATTGATGCAAACTGAGAGGAACAGACCCAGGAACAATATTGTATACAGTAACAGCAACATTGTGTGATGAACAATGAAGACAGACTTGGCCTCTTCTCAGCAGTACAATGATCCAAAACAGTTTCAAAGAACTCATGATATAAAACATGCAGAAAAAAGAACTTTGAATTTGAATGCAGATTGAACCATACAGTTTCTACTTTTGGACCTGTTTTTTTTCCCCTTCTTTTTTGAGGTTTTTCCCTTGTGCTCTGATTCTCTTTCACAAGATGTTTAATGTGGTTGTACCTATACAACCTATATCAGACTGCTTTCTGTCTTGGGGAGGAGGAATGAAGTGGGGTGAGAAAAAAAAATTTGGAAGTAAAAATCCTGTTGAAAACAAATGTTGAACAACTATCATTTTGTAACTGGAAAATAATAAAATACTTAAAAAAAGAAAAGTAGTGTATTATCTTCATTTTTACAGATTAGGAAATTGAGACTTAGATGTTAAGTAATTTACTCAGCATCATGCAGATTTCTAGTAAGTAGAAGTCAGGATTGAACCCAGAACTTCTGACTCAGCCCCACACTTTCATTTTACCATGTCATGACAAGATTATAAACTTTTTAAGAGGCTTTAATATTATTTCAGTAATCAGTACACAATAGACAGTAAGTAACTGATTATGTTGCCTAAATTTTACATGTAACTGCAAATAGTTTTAACTAAGTAAACCATTAGGCTGAGAAAATTGTCACATGGCACAGTGGGATTTTCTAATCACTGAATGAATGTAAAAACATTTATTAAGCACTTACTATGCTAATATGCAGTAGGAATCACTGATGGACCATTGGCTAGTCAATGATACATTGATGAGCCTTAGCTCTGACACAACTGCAATTATCCTTAATCATGCATGCTCAGATAAAATTTCAATAAAACAGTTTAAAAAACTTTTTATTAACAGTTAATTTCTGTTAACAAAATTGGCATCACTCATTAACCTCAGCAGGAATGTGAAAACAAAACAAATTCCATTTCTACAAAGTTGGCCAGTGTGTAGACTTTATTATGGATGCACATATAAAAAAAAAAATTATACTGGTTTATTACATAAAATCAATTACAATAGTGCAAGAAGATGCAATTAAGTGAGAATGAATGACAAACAGTGTAATGAGCAGCTGAACCAATCTGGGATGGCATCCTGATAGTTTAGAATTCATTACAGACAAGATAAGATCAAGAAAATTTAGAGCCTGAGGGTGGCTTAGACATAGTCCAATCCAATGCCCTTACTTTGCAGATGAGGGAACTGAGAGATCAGGGATGAAGTGACTTGCTTGAAGTCACTCAGGGACTTAGTGGTAGAGCTGGGATTCTTGTCTGGATCTTCTGATCACAAAGCCTAGCGGTCTTTCCACTACACCATGATGTAGGCAAGAGGTACACAGCTAAGTCACCCCTCACCAGAATACTGTTTCTAGTTTATGCTGTGGAAGTGCCAAAGCAACTTTCCAGGATCTGTCAGCCATGGGGAATAAATATTACATACCTACTTGGTTTAAATTTCAGTTGCATCAGTGCTCTTAGAAACCCATTTCGCTTTGGAACCTTTGGACTTCTAGGCCTACATGGCTGTCAAAGTTTCTAAGGGGATTTTTCCTTGTCTCTGGTTATCTTGTCTCCAGAGTCCTTCCCTTAAGACACTATACGGTATATGTACAGCTAGCCCTAAAGCACTGAGGTGAGGCTGTGGTGCTTAAGCTTCATGAAAACACAGTATGGCTAGAATAGGTGCCCCAGATTATACCAAGAGGCAGAAAATAAGTAGGGAGAAATGCAGAGACTGGAGTTCTTTACTGGATTTTAACATTTCCAAGTCAACTAAAATTAACTCAAAGCATGCCTAAACACATCACAAGTGAAAAAGGAAATGATAACTTTGGAGTCCGTGGCTCGGCATTGGTGAGACATTTATAGTTTTGTTTTGTTTTGTTGAGGCAATTGGAGTTAAGTAAACTTATCTAGGGTCACACAGCTAGTAAGTATTAAGGGGTCTGAGGTCATATTTGGAACTCAGGTCCTCCTGACTCCAGGGCTGGTGCTCTAACCACTGCGTCCACCTAGCTGCCCCATAGTTTTTGTTTTTTTGTTTTTTAAAGAAACTATATTCTAGGAGATTGTTGGCGAAAGATTTTCAGATCCATAGGATACAGAGCTAGAAGGAATCCAGAGTCCATTTAGTTTAGCCCTCTCGTTTTATATATGAGAGAACTGAGGCCTAGGAACTTGAGGCAGTCCTGTAACCAAGTCCTCTCATTCAAGTTTCTAAGACTTCCAATAATAGGCAATACTTTTGCAAACAATCAGAGGATGTTAATATCTACACATTGTGTTTTCTTTTGCCTTCTTGAAGTTATAGAGGCAGAAGATATGCTGTTCTTTCACCTGTATAAGACGATAGGCAAAGCAGGTTGACAGGGCAGAATAATTTAGGTTTTACTCTTTGTACAAAAGTACCTAATATATTTACCACTCTTTCTTCCCCAATCCTAAAAACTTTGTATAGGATATGTAAATAATTTTGGGATAGGCAATATCCGCCTGATAATGATAAGTCTTTTCAGGCCTGAATGAAGGCCTTCTCCTGATTCCGTTCAAATTAAAGGATGTTCTGGTTGCTCCCTAATCCCTTAGAGGTTGGGTCACCCATAAGCATAGCATTACCCTGTTTCTCTGGGGCAGTGCACGAGGTGTTAATTCTCAATTAATTTTCCCCCACTCCAATATGACCCCTTGATTTCTCCCTACCTTTTCTGTATTAAAAAATCTTATGGAGAATTTCCTTTCCTGCCTGAACAAATAGTAGCAGTTAGAGATGAGGAAAATGTTGATCAAAGATTTAAGAGGAAGACAATTAATTTCGATCTGCATTATAGTTTTAAAATCTTCTTGGTTCACACAAAAAATAATATAGAGGGTCAGGTCCATGATCCATCCACTGTCTTGGATACCAAGTGGAAACCAAGGGTCATTTTATGAAAATAATCATAAAAAATTAGTAACTAATTTGGACCACTCATTTTATAGATGAGAATACTGAGGCCTACAGAGGTGAAGTGTTTTATATGGTAATCAGCCGTATTAATCATGAGGACTTTGGTCTCTAAAAAATAAAGATGCAGCATTAAACCATCCCTTAGATTTATAGTGGAATATCATCCATATATTTATCTATACTTTTTTGCTTTTATTTTCAGTCTTTATGACCTCTCAAGGTAATGAAATCCTTATGTTTAATTTTGGCTATGGTAAAGCAGCTTTAAAAATATTTGTCATGGGCAGGTAGGTGGCGCGGTAGATAGAGCACGGGCCCTTGGAGTCAGGTGTACCTGAGTTCAAATCTGACCTCAGACACTTAACACTTACTAGCTGTGTGACCCTAGGCAAGTCACTTAACTCCAATTGCCTCACTTAAAAAAAAAAAAAAAGAAAAGAAAAAATATTTGTCATGCAACAACTCATATTCTCATAGCGTTGTATGGTTGAAGAAGTGCTTTTCAGCCCACAACAACCCTGAGGGGATAGCATCTTCATTACACAGATAAGGAAACAGGTGAAACTCAGAGGTTGTGACTTGACCAAGGTCACATAGCTCATAAAATTCAGAGCAGAGCCTTCAGACTCCAATATCCAGGTCTAAAACTACAGCTGTCATTGTTTGGCTTTGAGCTCTTAACTTCCCTTGTGGCCTCAGTTCTTTCATCTGTAAAAAACAGGTGGTGTTGGGAGGGAAGGGTTTGGACTAAATAAATGTCCCTTCCAGATCTTATATTCTATGATATATTCTAGTATTCTATTTGATGTATGTATGCATTATGTACACACATCAAATAGAATATATATATACACATACGCACACATATGTAATTTTTTAAGGGAGCCTACCATTCTAATATTCGTTGATTTTGTGACTATGTCTATGTCCTACTTGTCCACAATCTTCATCTTTTTGAGTCTATCCTCATGAAAGCTGCTATATTCCATTTGCTTTTTTGGCTGTGCTTTTCTGGAGTTCTCTAGTTCCAACATATCTTCCTAAGGGATTGACAACCAGGTTGCATGTGAAATACCAGGTGTAGCTATGCCGTGGTTTAAACAAAGTTAAGATGATATTTTACTGACTTGGAAGTAGCACATTGAACTGGTATCTTTAAGGAACAGGCTACCATCTTAAGTGGGACAAGTAAATTTAAAACAGAGCAGAGGTCTCCCCACATGATTCAAATAGAATATTACTGTTTTGGAGCTTTGAAGACTAGGTTTGAACCTAGAAATTTCCAGGAGGGAGCTGGGAACACATTTATTCCTTCAAATTTTAAAACAAAAAGGGTAGGCCTCAGTTAGAGTTAAACATGCTCTAAATAGTATAAAAAGTGTATTTACCACCCTCCATCTATTATCTTTGCTAAATAAGCCCATTTCTAATTTCAATATCTGATGACTTCATAGAGTCTTTTCACTTTCATTTATTTGTTTAAAATATACACACCTCATGAAATCCATCATCACGACCATTTTTCATGTAAATCCTCCAGTGAAACAAAACATTTCTTCTCTTTTAATAAATAACTTCTGAAAAGGTATACAACTTTCCAGTTAAAAAAAAAAAAAACAACAAATAAAAAAATTCAAACCTGACCAGAATGGGAATTACAAGATGTCAAAGCTACACAGAATTGGCACTTCCGAGAACTGGCACCAACAGACATGGGAACCAAACCAGCTTGGGAGATTGGATCAGAGAGCCTTGGCCAAAGACATTTATGTAGTTGCCAATATTGGCTAGAGATTTTCTGTGTATATGTGTGTGTTTGTGTGTATGTATTCATATATATATATACACACATATGCATATACACATGTATATACACAGATATGGTGGGGTGGAGATTTTGTTTTTAAATGCTTCTCTGTCTCTGGAAAATGTGGACCGTTACATTGTTCTATCCTCCAAGTTGCATAGAAATCAATTAAAATAAAACAGAGAATCTAAAGTCTGTCTCCTTTTGCAATGAATAGGATTTTTGAAAGTAGCCTAAAAGACAGTGAGGGGAAATCAAATGGTTTCAAGGCTTTTCTTTAAAAAGGTTCCAGTTCAATGTACTACTCTCTCCACTAAAATGATCTTTACACACACACACACAATGTATGTGTGTATGCACACATATATAGATACATATAGAAATATACACACATGTGCACACACACATACATATACAATTTCCAAATCAGGCAAGAGTCTTCTACATTATTTTTGTAAGGTAGAGATCTAACACAAGGAAGTTATATTTAATATCCTGGGCTGCTACTGAAAAACATCAAATAACTAAAAGTCTGATTCACCAAGGCTGATAATTGTTCTCACTAGACTGTCCCTCCTTTTCAGCTCATCTCTCAAATAAACATTGTGATATCAGAGTTCTCCTAAATGCAGGAGGGCACCATTGAGTCCATGGCCTTGAACTGGGAAGGTATCTACATTTTATTATTTCTTGAATATAGTCATAAACAAAGAAGAGGGTGCACTAAATACAACAATCCATCATATGAGATAAGTGCTGTTACCATTAGGTGAAAATTACAGCTGGGGTATGGAAAGAGGTGGGAGGAGAATGATTTTATTCCTTCAGGAAATACAAGGCATTTCTTACTTTAGTATGAGCTTTTGCTGAGGCACAGGTGAGGATTAATAAAGCTTCTGTTTCCTTCTAGAAGGGACTAAAAGGCAATTAGAAATAGTCAAGTGGAGACTTTTGCCTCCATGCTAAATGTACTTTTAGAAATGAGAGGAAGAAAATATTTTATGAGTATTTAAAATCCTTAATAGAGGCAGACTCTCTATTCTTCCCCTGCCCTCATCTCCTCTGTAACTCCCCAAAAAGGAGTAATAAGCTAGTGATTACTGATTTATTTCCTAAAGTCCTATTATGGACTGAATTCATTTAGTACAAACAATTGTCTGGGAAAATAAAGTCACACTTCTGCCACTTTCCCCACTCCCACCCCCTCCAAAAAAATAAACTGTATAAGAATAGAAAAGATTTCACATTTGAAAGATGAAAATGTTTTTATTTACATTTCATATGTGTTATGAGTCCTGGTAGTTGTGTAGAAAGAAGAAAGAATGAAAGTGACCAGAAATAGAAAGAGAATGGCCAAGCAGAAGCCCTTATCCACTGTAAAATGCAAAAATATAAGAAATGGTCAGTATGATAAGAGTTTAGGAGGGGAAAGGAGGAAGTGTTAATGGTTAAAAAAATACCTGTCCTAGATGTGCTTCTTTGTCAGGTCCTCCTGAGTTCATTTCTTAGCCTTTTATTTGGGTTATTGAATAAGGTTCTAGACCTAAAACAAGTGAATAAAAAAAAAAAAGCTAACAGCTTGTGGAATCATTTGATCTGTGTTCTGATGAAAAAGTCTCACTCTGTAATCTGGTGACACAGAGAAGGCTGTTCATAGCCACATATACATACTCCTCCAAAGTAGTCAATACATTTGCATATCAGAATTGATGGGTAATTTACAAAAGCCATGTTTTTTAGGTTGGCCATTCACAATGCACCAAACCAAAAGCCCCTAAATGCAGCTTAGGGTCACAGTATTCCTAATAACTGTAGGGTGAATTAATGTAAAGTACAAAGTAATATAAAGGCTTCTTTCTTTGTTTTCTTTCTTTTGTATTTTGGCTGAACAAATGACATTGTTTGCAGAGTTTTTAGGACCTTTTTTGTTCTATTCCTTGGGGTCAAACCAAGCCCAATCCCGCTTCTGAGGGACAGCCCTTCAAATGCATGAAGTCAGGTATCATTCTTTTTTTCAGGCTCAACCATTCCCAGTTGCTTTCAACTGATCATCAGATGACATAATTCCAATACCCTGCTTCACTCTGGTTGCCCTCTTGTGGACATACTCGAATTCATAACTTAAGTGGAGGTACGGGTCTAAGGAGTCTAAGAAGTTTATCCCTGCTTTTCAGGACAGGATATCATCCATTAATGTAGTCTAAGATTGTGTGAGCTTTTAAAAGCAGCCATGACATACTGACCTTACCATGAACTAAAATCCACACATTTTCCCCCCTCCAACAAGTATTGCTATTACGTTAGCTATAGTTTTTTTCTCTCCTTATATGAATTTTTTTTGGGGGGGGGAAGCACAGAGTTTTAATATTTATTTAGTTATTTCACTTCATTTTTGCAGCCTGTCAATCTTTTACAAATCTGATTCTGATTTGTCCAGTGTTTTATCTATCCCTAAAAGTTTTGTGCCATCTGTGTACTTGCTAAAAGGCTGTGTATGTTTTTCATTACAGAAGGAAGTTGCAGATGACAAGGAAAAGTAGTAGCAACCCCATCTCAGCCCAGAGGAAGGGAAATCCAATTATGCTTGTGACAGGCAAAATTATGCTAGAAGGGGGAGGTGGAGACAGTGGCACCCAGTGTGGCTATGGGGCAAGGGAAAGCAAAGAAAACTTAGTTTCCCCAAATGCAAAGTCCTCAGAACCAGGATTCTACATTCAAAAACAAAAACATTCTTTTCCTCTACAAGACTGAGGTCTGTGCTACTCTTAGATTTGTAAAAAAAAGAAGAAACAAAAAGCCGGTAAGTTACTGATATTTTGGGTAAGCTCATGTAGCTAGAGTTTTAAAAATATGTTGTAAAATTATTTTAGAAATTTATTTTCAATGTGAAATGTAGGCCGGTCTAAGGGATACCTGCGTATCTACTCTGAAGTAGTAAATAAGAAAGGTTTTTTATCATCGTTTTTTCTTTTCCAGGTTCTCCTAAATACAAAATATAGTATTTACTTCACACACAGAATGAAAGTGTTCCCTCTCATGACTTGAATATAACTTGGTGGTGACTAAGGCCCTGGGCTGAAAAAGACTTCATTCAAATAAACTTTCTTTCCTTTCAAATGATTCCCTGGCACAGGACTGCTGATCTAATCTTTTAAAAGATACTCTCCTGGGCCTTTGGCTCTTAATTCCTACCATGAACAAGTGTGAACAACCTTGTAAGGGCAAGTTTATAGAAATCTTAGAAGAATAGAGCAAGAGTTCCTAAAGTGAAGACTAAAAATATTTATGAAATCTTGTGTTGCTTAGTGTTCATATTTAAAGTGGAAGGGCAAACATCAAAGGGACCCAGATAGAAAGGAAGCCATATTGATTTTACATCTCCTCTGAACTTTCCCTAAACTCAAGAGATGGAGAAATTAGTACTTGGTGAATTTATCCCTCAGGACCTGTGTTCCCCACCCAACTCCCCAACTCTTACACGTGTCTTTTTTTTTTTTTAAAGGAAACCCACACAAATGATGGAAAAATACTCTGGGGAAATATTCCAACTCTGAGACGGCAGGAGTTATGTCTAAAGCAATCTACATACCACACATCACTTCTGAAAGGCAAGCAGAGAAAAGGCAGGTACACAGGCAGGCTTCATTGGACAGTAAGTCCCCCAAAGTCAATTGAACCCGTACACCGTTCAATGCATAATCTAAGCCAACCAGCCTTGCCAAACCAACCACCATTCAGATTCCTGTCTAAATCCAGCAAGTTTGTGAGCAGAAATTCCAAGGACATTGCCACATTAGAGGAGTGGTTGTGGTAAGTACTGACTTGTACTCTATTAGGCAGGATGAGAAACCATCATTGCGTCAGTGATATGTCTTATTCACTGTACCCCACATTCCTTGGGATTTTTCAATTTCGTCTCCTCAAAGTCCCGATTTCAAATTCTGCTTCTGTTCAATTTCCACCTGCCAAGAAAATAAATACATTTAATAGGAAAACGATATAACATAAAAAAAAGGAAGAAAAAAACCTCTTTAAACTCTAATTGAGGGGGCAGCTAGGTGGCACAGTGGATAAAGCACCAGCCCTGGATTCAGGAGGTCCTGAGTTCAAATCCAGCCTCAGACACTTGACACTTACTAGCTGTGTGACCCTGGGGAAGTCACTTAACCCTCACTGCCCTGCAAAAAAACCCAAAAAACCAAAAACTTCCAAAGGCTTTTCCTAGTCTTCCCTCCTTCTCTCTCCCTTTCCTCCTACTGTTATTGTGTTCTCTCTGAGGTTACCTCACATTTATATTGCATATATCTTCTATGTACATAGTTGTTTGTATATTATATCCCCTATTAGAATGTGACCTAAGTAGAATTAGGCCAGGGACCACTTTTTCCCCCTTTCTTAGCAGAGTGACTGGTGTATAGTAAATACTTAATAAATGCTTGTTAACTGACTGTGATGCTATGATTTGCTGTGGTCCCCAGTATCCTCTCCAGTGGGTAGGGTTGGATGTACAGATTAAATCCAATGATGAGAACACTAGGCAGGCATCATATCCAGGATTACTATACCCCAGTTCTTTTCCCAGGTTATCCTAGGGGCTTCCAGGAAAACACTCTACTCTTCTTTGGGTAGAGTCTAATTCAGTCAATAGATCTAACTGGGAGTAGAGAAAGGAAGAAGGGGAAACCACAGAACTATAGACTTAAGAGTTGAGAGACAGCTTAGAGGTTGATCTAGTTGAAAATCTCCTCCTCTGCTTTACAAGCTGAAAGAACTGAGAAGCCCAGCGAAGTTAAGTGAATGATCCAAGGCCACATGGGCAGAGAACTAGGATTCAAACCCAGATTCTCTTATCCCAAATTTATCCCTCTTTTTACTATCACATTGCTTCCTATAGTTGTCAATGTTAAACCATCCCTATAGCTCCAACCTGCCCACCTCTGCCTCAACCAGGATCAGAATTCGTTGAAAACCATTGTAGTTGGGGCAGCTAGGTGGCACAGTGGATAGAGCACCCGCCCTGGAGTCAGGAGTACCTGAGTTCAAATCCGGCCTCAAACACTTAACACTTACTTAGCTGTGTGACCCTGGGCAAGTCACTTAACCCCAATTGCCTCACTAAAAAAAATAAAGAAAGAAAGAAAGAAAACCATTGTAGTTCCTTTCTGTGGACTAAGGAAGGGCTTTAATAAGCAGCCAGAAGCATCAAGGGGGCCAAAGGGGCAAAATAGTTTTCTGCTACTATTCTCTCCATATGACAATTCACATATACATCTTTTTTGTCGGTATACAACGCAAAATATACTAGCCAACTGTATCCTTACAGGGATTCTCTTCTATAATATACCCCCCACACTTGGCTATCTGACCTCCACATGAAGACTTCCGTTTATGGTTGGTAACATGCATTATCTCATTTGCTCCTCACAATAATCCTCTGAGAATAGTAGAGTAAATATTTTCATTTCTAGCCCTGTGTTGTCTTGATCTCCATAATCTTGTTATGGGGCAAACACAGAAAAGAGGCAGCTAGGTGATGATGCAGAGGTAGACTGCTGGGACCTGAAATCAGGAGACCTGAGTTCAAATCTATCCCTCAAGACACTAGCTGTGAGACCCTTAGCAAGTCTTTAACTTGTATTTACCTCAGTTTTCTCAACTATAAAATAGGTATAATAATAACACCTAATTCTCAGGGTTGTTGTGACGATTAAGTGAGATAATATTTGTAAAGCACTTAGCACAGTGCCTGGCACATAGCAGGCACTATGTAAAAATGTTAGCTTCTATTATCATTATTTCCAACATGGTCCATTTCCTAAACCCAGAACCTTGGGCTTCCTTTCTAACACTGCCACCCAGCAACTCCATGGGTCCTTTTTTTTTTTTTTAAACATCCTGGCCCTAAGGTCTTCAAATTTTTTCCCCTAGTTTTCCTCCAGTTGTTGATCCTTATTGCTAGATCCTGGCAATAATTACCTCCAAATGCACATACTCAACCATGACAGCCCATTGAAGACAATCATCACTGACATTTTTCTCACATAGTATTAACCATCCTAGTGTTTAGGTTGTAGGGCACAGAAGCAGGAGCACCGGACTTAGCATCAGAAGACATAGGTTTGAACCCTGGTTCTGATTATTGGATGAACTTGAGCAAGATGGTTAATCAATATGAGGGCCAGCTAGGTGGTGCAGTGGATAGAGCACTGGCCCTGGAGTCAGGAGGACCTGAGTTCAAATCTGGTCTCAGACACTTGACACTTACTAGCTGTGTGACCCTGGGCAAGTCACTTAACCCCAATTGCCTCACAAAAAAAAAAATTAAAAAAAAAATCAATATGAGCATTTCCCCATCTGTAAAATAAGTATAGTGCTACTTCCTCAAGCCCACTTGATTCTCAAAATATTGTTGTGATGCTCAAATGACATAATATATGACAGTATTTTATAAACTGTAAAGTATTATACAAATGAAAGGTTTTTATTATTACAAATCTAGCACAAGGGAAAACATAACTTTAAGGAAATATTTTAACCCCAAAGCCATGAGTACAATTAATAAGCCTTAACTGGAAGCTAAAAAAATTATAAAAAGGGAATCAAGGGGCAGCTAGGTAGCACAGTGGATAAAGCACTGGCCCTGGATGTAGGAGTATCTGAGTTCCCTCCCAAAGAGGGGAATCAAAATAAAAGTCCAACTCTACTGAGTCCATGATCAAGACTGGGAAGAAGCCTCAAAGAAATGGTTATGATCTGTTTTGCTGTTTCTTAGTGTGATGTTTAAAATCTAAATTGTGTGATCACCTTAAATTAGAAGCTTTAGCACTAGTCTTTGGGCATTAAACATTTATTAAAGCATACAGGTATTCACGTAGAGCTCAGAAAGTTAAGAAAAGGCCTATCTAGCCTAGAGTTCCAGCCTGGTATGGTTCTTCCTCAAGTCCTCCACCACAAGCCTGCTTCAATCACGAACTCCCCAGCAAACTGATTGTGGAAGCTTTTTATAGATCTGGAGTATGGGCGGTCCTTACACACTGCTTCAAGCTGTCATCCAAATCCATTGGTCACTGGACTTGAAGGTTAAGTTCCAAGTCTAGTTTCTGAGAACAATACCTTCTTAAGGGCTAGTCAGGTGTGATTACAATCTAGTTAACTTGAAGTAGGCTAATCAGCAGTCAATCACTCTCACTTAATTCAATCAGTTTAGATTAATCTCCAGGTGGGCCTTTGAGTATCTGCTAAATCCCATTATTTTATCACATTAGGCAGCATCTATCTTTTTATATAACTGATAAGAGGTAAGTCCTCTCAGCATCAATATATTACCCAGCTTCCATATTTTTAGAGGTTTATTTGTAAAGAAGAGACTTTCCTGAAATATTTGCTTGAAAATCAACCACTGTCCGGGCAGCTAGGTAGTACGGTAGATAAAGCACTGGCCCTGGATTCAGGAGGACCTGAGTTCAAATCCAGCCTCAGACACTTGACACTTACTAGGTGTGTGCCCCTGGGCAAGTCATTTAACCTTCATTGCCCCGCACCAGAAAAAGAAAAAAAATCAACCACTGTCTTACAGATGTAGTTCAGTTTTTCTCCTTTAAAAGAATATTTTAAAATTTAAAAAAAATGGTGGTGGTGGTAGTAGTTATTGTGGTGATTTAAATTTCCATAATATAAATTTTCTCCTACAAAAGCTATTAGGTTATTCTCCTCCTCCATAGCATAGAAAAGGATGAGCATTTTCTCAGAGCAGAGAAAATACTAGTTCTCTTGTTTCTATTACTTACTTTTATATAACTCTGAGGAAGTTCCATAACCTCTCTGGGCCTTAGCTTCCTCTTCTGTAAAATGGAGCTGTTGGCTTGGATGACCCCTAAGGTTCTTTCTGATTTCAAAATTCGGTAATTCTAAGTTCTGATCTAACTAGATAATAATCTCATTGAGGTCATGGATTATCAAAGAGTTTGTGGCCACATGAAATTGAATGTTTAGGGGGTGGGCAAATCTGAACTTTAGTATTTAAGAATAGCATACGTTTAAAGCTATGTGCCTTCTCCCAAGAAAAAGAAAGGGAGAACCTATTGCAAAAAACCAGGCAGAAAATTCCCTTTCATTATGATCATAGACCAACTGACTATTAGGTGCCTCCTTTTGTCCCATGAAGTTACATTTAAAAGAATTTCACCCCTTGTAAAATTCATTGTTCAGGTGCTCTTATAAAGACCCTTCCTTACAGTCTTGATCTAAATCCTATGGAAAATGAAAATATTAAGGCCTGATTAAAAAAAATAAAACATTCTGGGTCCACTTGATCATATTTTATTCTTCTATTCCAAGCCCTTTCTTTGCCCTAAAAAAACAACAGATTTCTATAAACTCCTGAGGTTTTATACTTATATGCTATAAGTGATGAGGGAATCACATTGTGAAACAAATATGTAGCAAGGACTTTTGTTAAGTCAAGTGATGTAAGGTTTAGAATATTGGGATGTCATCATGAGGATTTTTTTTACAGCAGCTCCAAGGATGTGTGATTTCATTGATGTGGATATACATCTTTTTTTTTCTTTTCTTTTTTTTTTTTTTAGTGAGACAATTGGGTTTAAGTGACTTGCCCAAGGTCACACAGCCGGTAAGTGTTAAATGTCTGAGGCTGGATTTGAACTCAGGTACTCCTGACTTCAGGGCTAGTGCTCTATCCACTGCGCCACCTAGCTGCCCCGTGGATATACATCTTAATGTTAGATAGTCATGCTTTTCTGAAGCTGAAAATATTCATCACCTTTGACCAACCTTCCAGTGATGAGTTTCTGAATGCAGTGTGGCTGGTCCCTAGATGACACATACATAGCCCATTGTTTGACCTATTCTTAAAACCTTTCCAACTTGGTAGGACATGGCCAATTTTATACTCTGCCAGCAGAGCCTTGGAGTAATCAGGGACACCTCCATATTAAGATAAGAGCTGCAGCCTAGGTCTTGAGTAAAATGGAGTTTTACTCAATATCCTTGGCATCTTATGATACTCAGGGTTCCAGGGCAATACATTAAAATACATGGACCCGCTCATATATGGACAGACTTCTGTGAGTTCTAGGGCTGAAAAAACACAGCCCACAAGAGGGAGCCCTTGTTCTTTTTGGTGGTTAGGGAATTTGGCCTCACAAACGTTAAGATATTGTGAAAGCAATTTGCCATACAAAGGCAAAGAATAGTTATAGTTACTGTTACGTGTAATCCTTAAATAAATACTTCCTCCTATCTTCTACCTAATCTGTCAGTAAAGAAGTCATCTAACCAGGCAGCTTTGTATGTATCTCAGAAAGCTATAATAAGGTTCTGCTCCCTCTTCATGGCTTTGACTTCTTTGCTGCTATACAATACATTTCTTTAACCACCCACTTTTATTTTTGTTAATGATGTCAAGCCAAAGTGGGCAGACTGAGTACTTCCTACCTTTATTTTCAGGTTCACACCAACCATCCCTGAAGGAACAATTTTTTTTTCATTTCATTTTATTTTATTTTAGCAACAAACATTTATTTTATTTTTTCCAGTTACATGTAAGGGTAGTCGTCAACATTCATTTTCTTTTCTTTTGTTTTCTTTTTTATTTTTTGGGTGAGGCAATTGGGGTTGACTTGCCCAGGGTCACACAGCTAGTAAGTATTAAGTGTCTGAGGCCAGATTTGAACTCAGGTCCTCCTGACTCCAGGGCTGGTGTTCTAGCCACTGCACTACCTAGCTGCCCCCAACATTCATTTTCTTTTTCTTTTATCTTTTTTTTTTTTTTTTTGGCGGGGCAGTGGGGGTTAAGTGACTTGCCCAGGGTCACACAGCTAGGAAGTGTCAAGTGTTTGAGGCCAGATTTGAACTCATGTCCTCCTGAATCCAGTGCTGGTGCTTTATCCACTGCGCCACCTAGCTGCCCCCAACATTCATTTTCATAAGATTTAGAGTTCCAAATTTTTCTCCCTCCCTTTCCTCCCCGCTCCACAACTGCTCTTTTTATCATTTCTTTCTATGGGGGTGGAAAGTAAGCTTCGTCATTAGTCCCTTGGGATTGTCTTGGATCATTGCATTGCTGAGAGTAGTTAAGTCATTCACAATTGCTCATTGAACAATACTGCTGTCACTATGCACAAAGTCCTCCCAGCTCTGCTCACTTCACTATACATCAGTTCATGAGTCTTTTCAGGTTTTTCTGGGATCATCCTGTTTGTCATTTCCTATAGCATAAGACCATTCCACCATAATCATATACCACAACTTTTCCCGTCATTCCTCAATTGATGGACATTCCCTTGATTCTCAGTTCTTAGCCACCACAAAGAGTTGCTATAGATATTTTTTGTACAATTTTCCCCCTTTTTTCTTTTTCATGATTACTATTGTTAACTGTTTCCCTTCCATCATATTCTCTTCCCCATGATATTTTTTCTATTATCCATCTTCTTTCATCCTATCCCTCTTCAAAAGGGATTTGCTTCTGTCTGTCCCTCCCCCAATCTGCCCTTCCTTCTTTTGCCCCTCTCTCTTTATCCCCTTCCCCTCCTATTTTCCTGGAGGGGTAGAGAGATTACTCCACCCAATTGAGTGTGTATATTATTCCCTCCTTGAGCCAATTCTAATGAGATTGAGGTCTTTGAGCCAATTCTGATGAGTGTTAGGCTCATTTACTGCCCAGATGAAATAGATTACTCCACCCAGTTGGGTGTGTGTGTTAGTCCCTCCTTGAGGCAACTCTGATGAGTTTAAGGTCTTTGGGCCTTTTCTGATGAGTGTAAAATTCATTTACTGCCCTGATCCTCTCCCATCTCTTCCCCGACTCCATAAGCCTTTTCCTGTTTCTTTCATGTAGGATTTCACCTCTGCCCTTCCCCTCCCCCAGTCCATTCCCCTCACCCCTCAATTTAACCCTAAAGATGTCATCATGGGGCAGCTAAGTGACACAGTGGACAAAGCATCCACCCTGGACCCAGGGGGAGACCAGCCAAAACCCGGCCTCAGACACAAGACAGTCACCCACTGCATGATCCCAGGTATGAACCCCAACTCCAATTTTTTATGGTTCTCTAGGGTCTTGTATTTGAAAGTCAAATTTGCCATTTAGTTCAGGTCTTTTCATCACAAATATCAGAAAGTCCTCTTTTTCATTAAAGTCCCATTTTTTCCTCTGAAATATTATGCTGAGTTTTGCTGGGTAGGTGATTCTTGGTTGTAATTCCATTTCCTTTGCCCTCTGGAATATCATATTCCATGCCCTCCAGTCCTTTAATGTAGAAGCTGCTGGATCTTGTGCTATCCTGACTGGAGCTCCACAGTACTTGAATTCTTTCTTTTTGGCAGCTTACAATATTTTCTCCTTGACCTGAGAGCTCTGGAATTTGGCTATAATATTCCTAGGACTTTTCCTTTTGGAATTCTCTTTCTGGAGGTGATCAGTGGATTCTTTCAATTTCTATTTTAGCTTCTGCTTCTAGAATTTCAGGGCAATTTTCCCTGAGAATATCTTGGAAGATGATATCTAAGCTCTTTCATGGTTTTCAGGTAGACTAATAATTTTCAAATTATCTCTCCTGGACCTATTTTCCAGGTCAGCATTTTTTCCCAGAAGATATTTCACATTGTCCTCTATTTTTTTTTATTCATTTGGATTTGCTTTATTGTGTCTTGGTTTCTCATAAAGTCACTGGGTTTCATTTGTTCAATCCTAATTCTTAGGCAATCATTTTCATCAGAGAGCTTTTGTACCTCTGAAGGAACAATTTTTGCTTTGGGTTCCTAACTTGCCTGCCACAACTCTGCCATTTTCAATTCCTCTTTCCTGTTGCACAAATTATATAAGAAACCTCAAATATTCCCTCCACCACGCTTCTATTCTTTTTTCTTTAGTGATGATGAGAAGGCAAACATAGACATCAATGGATGAATTAATTGAAAAAGAATTTATAGAGAAACTAGTATGTGCTAGGTACTAGGGATACAAAATATAGAAGTTTTTAATCCCTCTCTCCCTTCTTTTAAAACCTACCTTTCATTTTCAATTGTTTTTTTTTTCCTGTCCTATCCCATGTTACCAGCTATTTCAGCATGAGAGCGAATTTCTCCACCTGTCATTCTTGGCAAGGGAGGGGGTAAAGAGACATAGGCTGTGGGAAACACTCCTTCAATTTCAGCATCCTTGATTTCATTGTTATGGATAAGTCCCTCCACTGAGAGACAGACGAAAGCCTGTATTTTTTTTAAAACATTCTAACTTTTATTACTTATTTAAAAGGAACAGCAAGTGTATATACCAGATTTGCAGTTTCATGTACAACCATCTTTTTTTTTTTTGGTGAGGCAATTGGGGTTAAGTGACTTGTCCAGGGTCACACAGCTAGTAAGTGTCAAGTGTCTGAGGCAGGATTTGAACTCAGGTACTCCTGACTCCAGGGCCGGTGCTCTATCCACTGCGCCACCTGGCTGCCCCTACAACCATCTTTTAAAAAATTTTTCCTATTCTACCATGTTATGGAAATGGTTGTTTTATATCTTAAGTTCAGGATAAAATAAATTTTTTTAAAAATTAAAAATGCCAAACCATACACTCTTGCCATCCTCCTGATGGAACTCAGAATTTACCCTTAGGGTCATTTTTTGGTTTTGTCTGACTCTTGATGACCCTATTTGAGGTATTTTGGTAAAGATAATGGAGTGGTTTGCCATTTCCTTCTCCAGCTCATTTTACAGATAAGAAAACTGAGACAAACAGGGTTAAGTGACTTTCCCAGGGTCACACAACTAGTAAGTATCTGAGACCAGATTTGATCTCAGGAAGAGGAGTCTTCCTGATTCCAAACAATATCTACTACAACACCCAGCTGTCCCTTAGGGCCTAGGGCACTGATTACTGAGATTTTTTTACTTGCACAGAATCAGGCCACCACACCACTCTCTGGCCATTTCCAAATTTTAACACCTCATGAGTACCTGTTCCCTTTATGTGTTATCTTCTTGCATTTGGATGTTACCTGCCTATGGTCAAGGACTTCCTTGTTTATATCAATATCCTCTGGGCTTAGCACAGTGTTCAGCACATAGTAAACAATTTAAAAAATGCTATCTTTGTTCATTTATTCACTCATCTTCTACAACGAATTTATTATGAGCATCAAGGACTAGAGTTCAAGGCTCAGAATTATCAGCATATTTTTCTTGAGTAGGGCTTCATGATTTTTGTTTATTATTTTAATAATTGCATTTAATGTAAATTGTTTCCTTTGCCTTCCCTAGTAGGTATGTAATCAAAGGATACTTGTAAATAGTTCTTAAAAGAATTGTAAATTACCAACAAGTATGCATTTTATACAGTAACAACAATATTGGTGGGTTGTTTGTTTTTTTTTTGTGGGGCAATGAGGGTTAAGTGTGAGAGCCAAAATTTGATATACAGAACATTATTCGGGTGACTTGCCTTAATATTGGGGTCCTGGAAATATGAGGGACCTTTTAGGTTCTCCCTCCACTCTGAACTGCCCTTTTTAGATATTTCTCCCAGGCCAATAAGAAAGGAGCCTCTAAGCTTTAGTTCACAAAAGTATCACATTTTATTTCTTGGGAATTAATTGAACAACAAAGGTGAAACTAATACAAATCAAAGATAAGGAAATAGGAAAATAGAAATACAGATAAATATTCTTAACTCTAAGCTTAACCTATTCCCTGCCCAGACCGTTTCCAATTAAGCTAGTTCAAAGGAATTTAGGGGTTTCCCTCTAGGGCTGGTGCTCTATCCACTGTGCCACCTAACTGCCCCAACAATAATGGTTTAAGAACAACTTTGAAGGGGCATTCAGGAGGACCTGAGTTCAAATGCGGCCTCAAACACTCGACACTTACTAGCTGTGTGACCCTGGGTGAGTCCCTTAACCCTCATTGCCCCGAAAAAAAACCCAAAAAACCAAAAACCAACAAACAACAACTTTGAGTGATTAAGTCATTTTCACTATTATAAATCCTCAAATTAACTACAAAAGAAACCTCTACTCTTTAATACTCAGTTAAGCAAATTTTTATGGCCAAAAAATTCACTACCCTTAAGCCAAACTTTGGGTGATCAGCCCTTGTGAACTTAGCATGACTATTCAATCACTTAATCAATCAAGAAGTATTAGGGTACCTACTATGTGCCAGACACTCTGTTAGGCATTGGTGATAGGGCCTGGGTGTATACTGTGACAGGGACTAAATTGGACCTGTGATGTCACTCATTTAGGGATATTCTGGGAGAGGAAACTCCCTCTATCAATGCAGGTCAGCACTTTCTTTGCAACCTATAGTCACAGAGTAGCACTGGTAAGTTAAGTAACTTGTCTAAGGTCACAGAGCCAATATGTATCAAAGATGAGACTTGAAGCCAGGTGCTCTTGGCTTTAAACCAGTTCACTAATCACTGTGAAACACCCCCTGCCCTCAAGTTTACATTTTAACCCTCCTATCAGGATAGATAATATGCATATAAACAAACACATACATACCACATACTATATATGTATAACTTCACATATACATATAAGATTATATACTTGTAGATTTAGTATACTTACATACGAAATAAATGAGGTAATTTTTTTGGCAGGTGGGTGGGCAATAGCTGATGAAGGAATTAGTTAAGGCTTCACATAGAAAGTCATACTTGAGCTGAGTAAGTTTTGAAGGAAAGAAGAGATTCTAACGGATGCAGGTAACAACGGAGAACATTCCAAGGATGGGAGGTAACCATTGCAGTGGCATGGAGATGGAAGATAGTGTTTTGTACAAGGAACAGAACGAAGGGTTGGGGTTAAATTGTAGGGAGTGGGGAGGAGAGTGATTTCAGTTGGGAAAGTGGATCATAAAAGGTTTTAAATGAGAAATCTAAGAATCTGCATTTGATTCTAAAGACAATAGGAGGCCTCTGGAGTTTGTTAAGTAGGAGAACGACACAATCAGATCTGTACTTGAAGAAACTCATTTTGGCAGTAATTTGGAGGCTACGTTAAAGTGGAGAGAAATTTGAGGCAGAGAGACCAATTAGGAAGCTACTATCCAGGGGACATCCTCAGAAGTCAGACCCACAGATTATTATTGGTTCCACACTCAAAACATTTTCAGCTTGATAGGAACTGTTTGTGCTCAATTCAATATTCAATTGAATATTCAAGAACCTTAGGGTCTACCCCTCCATTTCATGATGAGGCCTTGAAGCAGGTAAGACTCTTGTGAAAGAAAGGATGGTGCACTGGCCCTGGAGTCAGGAGTACCTGAGTTCAAATCCGGCCTCAGACACTTAACACTTACTAGCTATGTGACCCTGGGCAAGTCACTTAACCACAATTACCTCACTAAAAAAAAAAAAAAAAAGAAAGGATGGTGATGAGGGTGGGGGGGGATAGGAATGTTTGTCAACCCGAAATAATGCTACCTTGTAGCTGTAGTGTGCAGAATAGTTGACCCATTTCCTGACATCAGTCTTGTCTTCCACAGAGATGGATCTGACAGTGGCTTTGGAGGCAGAGGTGGTTGGCATATTGAACTCAACATTTACATGGCGGGCAAATCTGGAAGGCACTTCACGGTCAGAGCCAAGTTCCAGGTGGCAGAAGAAGCAGTGAGGATGGCCAGAAGCTATAGAAAGAAAAACAGAGGTAAGAGATCTGATGTTGAATTAATAATAACTGAACTCATACCTATCCAGTACTTTAAGTTTATGCAACACTTTCTTTTCAACACCCCTGCTTAGAGAGTAAATGCATGATTCCCATTTTACACATAAGGAACCTGAATTCCCAGGAAGTCATGTGACCTGCCCAAGATCATACAGGTAACCAGTGGCAGGACTAAAACCCAGGTCTTCTGATTACATATCTGGGGTTCTTGCCAGTGTATGCATGTCTCCTTCATGAACAACTCTGAAGAGCCAATTTAAAGCTAGGAGAAGCTTGAGGACTGTCTGTAGGCTTTATGGCTGCACATATTTTGAGAGAAGTTCTCTCAACACTAAATAGAGAGGTTGTCTCAGCTCCGAGTCATGCTGTGTACGTCCTGCACCATTTGATGTAACAGTATCTGATTACAGTAACTTGGTTTCCTGGTAATAAAGCCCTGAGCTGAGGAAAGAGGTCATATCACATGCTTGTGTCATGATGGAGAGTGGAAAAAGCACAAATACTTAGGGGCAAGGGCTGTGAGATTAGGAGGAAGGACTAAAAGGGGCCAGCACTTAAAAATGAGCTAAGAAAGCATCAGCAACAGCTCTTTGGAGCCAAAGTATAGGTTTCCTTCTGTCGATGACTTTGGAAGGCAGTATGGGATGGGAGGAAGATGGATGGCTTTGGACTGAGAGAACCTGGCTCAGAATTTTAGAATCTTGGGTCTGTGGACTTCCTGTGTGAGCTCAAGAAAATGACGACCATCTCTGAGCTTCAGTTTTCTCACCCCCAAAATAAAAAGGGTTGGATTAGATAACCTCTTGAAGTCCTTTCTGGCTGTAAATCTATGATCATATGATCCTAAATTATATATTCACAGAGCATACATAGATATCTCTGCCGGCACATGGAGGCATCAGAAGAGAACTTTACTGGGTGTCAGACACCTGAGTTTTAGTTCCAGCTTTGTTGGTGCACCTTGGCTGAATTACTTAACCTCTTTGGGTTTCTGTTTCATTATCTGTAAAATGAAGCATCTGGACTATGTGACCCCTAAAGGCTTTTAGCTTTACCATCTTGTAATTCCAGTCTAGTTATAATCTGTCTAGATGGTAAGGTCTTGCAGGCAGTAACTGTCTTACACCCTTGAATCCGAGTAGCTTTACATGTTCGCTAATGATGATGATGATAGGAGGCACAGTTTTAAAATATTTTTGAGTTTAAATATGAGGGTGTGTACTTTTTTGATGATGCTTGACAGTCTTGCTTGTAAAGTAAGAATCATCTGAGTCAAGAGATTTGTTCTTCCCCTGCTTGCCATACAAAAGGCCTGGGGAACACAGGGTTCTGCCTGGAGCAAATAACAGTGTCTCTCCCATATACATGGATTTCTTGAAATCCGAGCCAAAGGGAGAGGCAGAATGAGTTTAATTTCTTTGGAGTGTACTGTCTGATTTTCATTAGGACCTTCATGGTTCCCTTTAGGTCCTAGGCACATGGGCCAGAGCTCAGTTTCATGGGACCCCACATGGGTCTAAAAGGAAAACAACCAAAAAAAATTTTTAAAGACTTAGTCTCTTTCATAACTCCCCAGTATGAATGCCACTCTACTCAACTCCAAATCTGGTTATCCCACACAGTACATAGGATGCAGAGGGCACTGTGGAGGAACTGACTAAAGGTTGTTGGGGCTCATACTCATTACTAACTATAGATAAACATAATCACAAGACTTTTAAACTGCTTCAACTTTAGCACTTCGAAGATTTCATATACCTGGATACTCCTTTCTGTAGAACAGATCACAACCTCCCAGACATGAGCAGATGGTTTTATGAATTACTGTGGCCAAAAACAAAGCATCACCTAGTGGTTAGCAGTCTGGGGATGAGCCTCCTTGAGCATGACTAAGGCTGCTTCTCAACCAGACATGCAATCTGTTTCTTGTTTAGGGTGGCTATACCAGAGAGCTTGTACTTTGCTGGTGGCGTCAGTTTCAAGAATCTGGTGCTAAGGTGATGGTGACTGATCTCGAACTATGATTTCACTGATATAGGGGAATTTAGGTGAGGAAATTCCCTCCATCAGTGAAAATAAGCACCTTCTTTCTAACTGAGTAGCCTGGAGCACTGGGAGGTTAGGTGACTCGCCTATGGTCATATGACCAATATGTATCAAAGAAGAGACAATCCAAGTATGCCTGTCTTAGAGGCCAGCTCGCTAGTCACTTTGCCCTCTTGCCTTTTCCAGCACTAGGGAAACAAAGACAAAAGTAAATGGTCCCTGCCCCTCTGGGAGTTTACATACTATTCAGTGAGACTACACACACAAAATTATATAAAAAATAAATATGACGGAATTGGGGAGGAAGCAATAACAAATAGAGGAACCAGTTAAGTCTTCATGTAGAAAATTATACTTGAGCAGAGTTTTGAAGGAATTGAGAATCTAAGAAGGAGAGTTAACAAAAGAAGCCTCAGAGCAGGATTTTATCAAAGAAACTCAGCAGGAATATACCTCAGTCCAACCCATTCAGGCCCAGAGACAGCAAGTGATTTTTCCAAGGTCACAGTTTGAATTCAAAATCAGGTCTTTTGACTGCATGTCCAGTGCTCCTTTTTCTTCTGTGCTACCTTTCATGTGTATGATAAAATATTGGGGGTAGTGTGGGGGGAGAGAAAAACACTAAAGGTGTGTTAACTTTTCCTGAATGACTTACTATGCTTGGGCATGGCCAGTTAGAGGTTATTACTGCCAGGATCTAGGAAGAAGGATCAGTAACTTAGAGACCAGAAATGAGGTAAAGGTCTGAAAGCCAGGAAGTCTGAGCTTGGCCCATAGAATCAGTAGTTAGTAGTAGTAAGGAGCAAGCTAAAGATTTAGGATCCAAGAGGCCAACCATGATGCTTCCAAAGGAACTTTGACTTCAAATGAAAGAAAACTGCTCACTGCCCTCCCCAATCTGTCCACCCAGGGATATGAGTTCATTTGTCTGGGAGACAGAAATTTGGAACTGCCTATCCTCACATTTCCAAAGCAAACGATTTGAGTTATCTCTAGTGGTCTGAATAGGACTTTTTTAATCTCAGAAAGTGAGAACATACACACCCACTCTCCAAGGAAAATATTACTTGGTGAAGTATTTGTTTTGCTCCATTTCACATATTTAAAATATCTTAGAAGTGTTTATAATGAGTAATACTTGGAGAAATAACTTGGAAAACTTTGATTCAGTCTTTAGGAAACTGAAGAAGGGTAAGTGTAGTACTGTTAAGTTTTAGCATTCTGAAAGTGAATTAATAGAATGTAGCTATTAGATGTTGCACTGAAGTTAGGTTACTGCCAAGTACTTATGGAATAAGGGAATCTATGATTCCCTAGCAACTGAAAGAATCATTCTCTAGAAGCACTTCCATTGCCTACTTGCAGATAAGACTGAAAACCATGAGTCATCTAAGTTCATGGCACTACAGTGCAAACCCTTATAAATAAATAAATGATCATTCTACAACCTCTCCCCCCAAAACGCATTCTGTTCTATAATGTGGTACACTGGTGGTAAAATTAATATAATCTAACCATTTTCTTATGTTGAGCACAAATTGTTACTTGTGCTGCATACATAGGTAAGTAACTATTAAGGCTGGCATGATATCAAAACTGGCTAAGAGCTGGAAAAATATATTATTTTCAATACCAGTAAATGAAGAGATTATGAACAGCATGGTGTAGTGGAGTGTTTTTTTGGAAAAGTATTACAAAAAATCTCTTCTCATTAAATGACTTGGGATAATAAACATATGTGTGTACCTTTTAAAGACTTGAATGAGTGATATCTTGCATGCTATTTTTCAAATATGTGTGGATGCTACCATGATTAACAAAACAACATCATTTATCAACATTATAGAATTCATAATAACTTTTATCATTATGTACATTCTCCTTCAATGAGTAGTAGTAATCCCACTGTGATGAACGGGTCTGATCTATTTTTTGAGATTAAAAAAATATAAACTTGAAAAGGTTGAGAACCATTTGTATAGTGGAAAGGAAACAGGATCCCTGGCTCTGCTAGCAGTTAGCTATGTGACCAAGATGTGGTAAGTGATGTCACATTTTAGTGCTCAGTTTTCCATCATAAAATGATATAATAATAATAATAAATCTTTTGGGCTTTGAATTTTTCAAATCACTTTTCTCACAATAACCCTGCGACCTAGTTAATTAGCATTTTAAGTGCCTACTATGTGCTAGGTGTTGTGCTAAGTGCTGGGGAAGTGAAAATATTATTATCCTTTTTTCACACATGAGGAAACTAACATGCAGAGAAGTTATATAACTTCTTTGAGGTTCACAGCTAGCTCTGTGGACCAAATAGTGTGGGTGACAGTGCTTTGAAATCATAAAGTGCCATTTAAATGTTAGTGATTATTATCTTTGAAATTAGACATAGTGTCCAATAGGGTTACAAAGAGTCAGAGATGACTGAAACAACTGAACAACAGCAATTTTTGTTGATACAAAAATTAGAAAGGAAGCATGTATGTTTTCTTTAGCTTTCATAGTATGGTACCAACATTACAAGTACTAATTGACCCACCTTTTCCTAATAACAGAAACATAGTGGATTTATTGCTAATTCTTATTTGGTCTGATTGAAACTAGAATTCTAGTTCCTATTCAAGGGAAAGATTCTTCCTATTCAAGGAAGACATTTTATTCTGGATCTTCCCAACATTAACAACTGGCTATTTGTTTCTTTTTTCTTTTCTTTTTTTTCTTTTGCAGGGCAATGAAGGTTAAGTGACTTGCCCAGGGTCACACAACTAGTAGGTGCCAAGTGTCTGAGGCCGGATTTGAACTCAGGTCCTCCTGAATCCAGGGCTGGTGCTTTATCCACTGCGCCACCTAGCTGCCCCAAGGAAGATATTTTTTTAAAAAGTATTAGGGTACTGTCAAGGGTAGCATTCATGCTTGCTCAGAATTAATTGGGAATAAAGCAGAAGGTCTTAACCTGGAGCCCATGACCTTATTTTTAATGTTTTGATAATGATTTTAATATAAATGGCTTCCATTATAATCTTATGCAATTAAAAACAACATTCTGAGAAGGGGTCCATAGGCCTTATCACATCACTAAGATGGTCCATGACAAAAAAAATATTAAGATCTCTCCAACAGTTCTTTGGAGGCTAGGATGGGAAGCAGTTTTAAAAAGAAGTAGATTTAGAAACATGGTGAAAAATGAGGTAGATGTTAGCAATAGTTTGGAACCTTGGGATCTCTTGTCAAATACCTGGATTATTACAACTTTAAGAGGTCCTTGTGAAGTTACATGAAGCTTCAACTGAGGCAGAAACAGAAGAAATGTTGCCATTAGATTATACTACAGGGACAGCTAGATGGCGCAGTGGATAGAGCACCGGCCCTGGAGTCAGGAGTACCTGAGTTCAAATCCGACCTCAGACACTTAACACTTACTAGCTGTGTGACCCTGGGCAAGTCACTTAACCCCAATTGCCTCACTAAAAAAAAAAAAAAAAAAAAAAAAAAGATTATACTACAGGCCACCTGGATTTGAGGAATTTGGGAAAGAGATAAAACTCCACCTTGGAGGCATAACTTGTAGTGATGGGTGAATTTAATTATGTGGACATTTGTATATTCTCTCATTCTCATTCTCTCTTTCTCTCTCTCTCCCCCTTCCCTCCCAATCATTTCATCCTTCAAAATGTAAAAGAGCCAACAATTAGACCTTTTAATCTGAATGTAATCCTGACCAAAAAGATATGATCAGTAAAATCTGTTGGTTGCTTAGTTATGAATGATGGCAACCCTTATCAGTTTTTATAGTTTGGGATAGAAAAAAGCTGAACATAATCTGACGTGAACCTAAGGTTTTTGGAGAGCAGACTTCAAAAGCGTTCAGAGAAAGGATAAAAAAGATTCTATGGACTACAACTCTATGAAATAACAGAATCCAAGAGAGAAATAAAGCTCTCAGGAAAGAAATTCTGAGGTCAGAAAAAGAACAATTCCAATGAGGAAGAAAAGGGAAAATGGAGACATAGGGAACTCATTGACCAACTTAGGCTTTAATGACATGTGTACTAAAAAATGGAAGCCAATGCAGGCAATCAAAGATAAGATTAAAAATGTGGCACAGGGGGGCAGCTAGATGGCACAGTGGATAAAGCACCGGCCCTGGATTCAGGAGGACCTGAGTTCAAATCTGGCCTCAGACACTTGACACTTACTGTGTGACCCTGGGCAAGTCACTTAACCCTCATTGCCCCACCAAAACAAAACAAAACAAAACAAAACCAAGAACAGTGTCAGAAGCACTTAAACTCAGCATGAGATGAAGCTGGTTTAGGATGTTTCTTGGATAATTTGATGGATTTATGACTTCATTGACATGAGCACTACCACTAGTTGTACAGACTACATCTAATTCTATCTTCCAATGAAACCTTTCCCTAGAACAATCCAGCTCAATTTCCAGTTCAGCTCTGGGGCTAGCTCCTTATCTACCTGGAGTGTTTGTCAAATGATGTATACTAATAGGCCAGGTGTAGATTACACCTGTTCAACTGCAGATGTGGACAATCAATATAATTTATTCGTTTGATTTGTCCTATGTAAATAGGATGAATTCAAGTTATTATGGCCAATACCTGGAATGCAGTAGGCACTTACATGTTTTTTGAGGTTTAGGAGGTACTTCAATTTAGTAGAACTTTGATGCAATCAGTACCATGTTATCTACAAAAAGGGTCATCTGAAGAACCTTTCCAACCATAGGGAATCTCTCTTTCATTGCCTCAGCATCGAACATTCTCCATGACAGGGACCCACACCTCTGATAAGCTAAGTCTCCCTGTTTCACACTTCACTCTATATTTATAATTGGAGGGTTGCTGAACAAAGTGATCTCTATTCCAGCTTTCAAGGGACGTTCTATGATTTTTACATATTCATGAAGACAAGCTGTTGAGTGATAGCCGGGCTTTTAATGCTGTGTTTTACTCTAGCAAATCATGTATTTTTTGTTAATGAAATAAAAAACAGTGGGATTATCTATTCTCTGTTCTTTTCAGTTAGTTTTATGAGTATAATGATGTGGTCTGCTGTAGACTGTCAGTTGCCTGTTCCCTTCTCATACTTTTATAGTGTTGGATTATATGGCCTCTGAGTTCACTTACAAATCTGGAATTCTATGATACTATAATTCTCTCTAGCTCATTGTTAACTTAACAGTGATAGTGGGGAAAAGATATACTAGAGGAAGTCAAGTGGCACAGTGTTTAGGGTGCTGGCCATGGAGTCAGAAAGACCTCAGTTCAAAGCCAGACTCAGAGACTTACTAGCTGCATGACCCTGGGCAAATCACTTAACCTTTGCCTGCCTCAGTTTCTTTAACTATAAAATGAGTATCATAATATCACCTACTTCCTAGGGTTGTTGTGAGGATAAAATGTGTTAATATTTATAAAGTGCGTTGTAAACTTTAAAGCGATATATAAATGCTAACTATTATTATTGTTAGTTATTATTATAAATGGGATTATTGACATTATGGCCATGGTAAAATGCTACCCAATTGAAAGATGCACTTCTTACAAAGAACTGCCAATTTTAACATAAAACAGGAAGGTAACTGATTTTTAAGAGACTCCAAGGCCTAAGGTTCCTGCCTATTAGCTTGTTTCCCAGGCTCACTCATGGTAAGCTACCTTGCTGATGATTTGTAATATGGCATCTCATTAAGTATCACTAGGGCTTAGAATGGGAAGAACAGTCATTTCAAGAAGGTCATTGCTCTGCTTGTCTCACTCTAAGACAAAAGCATCTCTGATCCCTTTTTTCTGATGGATGTTTCTTTCTTTCTTTCTTTCTTTCTTTCTTTCTTTCTTTCTTTCTTTCTTTCTTTCTTTCTTTCTTTCTTTCTTTCTTTCTTTCTTTCTTTCTTTCTTTCTTTCTTTCTTTCTTTCTTTGGTGAGGCAATTGGGGTTAAGTGACTTGCCCAGGGTCACACAGCTAGTAAGTGTTAAGTGTCTGAGGCCAGATTTGAACCCAGGTCCTGACTCCAGGGCCAGTGCTCTACCCACTGCATCACCTAGCTGACCTATAATGGCTGTGATTAGATTATCTGAGTCTGAATAGACAATATTACCATCTATGTCCTATTTTTGCACTATCTGATGGAGTTAAAGCCCCTCAAGTGCACTTTCTGTACATTATCTCTTTTCCCCAATTCCCTAAAGTCAGCTTAGTGCAATGGACAGTCAGAAGATTTGGGTTCAAGGTCTGGTTCTGTCAGTTCCTAATTGTGAGAGTCTTGTTTTACTCATTGGTACAATAGGGGTACCTGTAACTAAATACCTCATAGGGTTGTTACAATAACCAATGTGATAATGTATCATGGTTTAGTAGGCAGTTAGGTGGCATAGTGGACAGCTCTAGACTTGGTGTTAAGAAGACCTGAGTTCAAATCCTGCCACAGATTCTGGCTAAGTCACTTAACCTTTTCTCTTGCCTCAGTTTCCTCATATATATATAATAGGGATTTATAATGGCACCTACCTCACAGGATTGTTATAAGGACTGAGTGAGATAAAGTATGTAAATTGCTTTGTAAACCTTAAAGTGCCGCATAACTGGGGGATATTATTACTATGTGCCAGGCACTATGAAATGTATTGGGGATATGAGTACAAAAGTGAGTCCCTACCCTAAAGAAGCCTACATTTTAATATAAAACATATAGGGGAGTAGCCAAGGAAGGGAATTTTGGTCATCAACATAGTATGTAGAAGTAGGAATAGTCAAGGCAGCATGCATATGGCAGCAGGCAGGGCTTTGGCAGGATGCCTGAATTGGGTAGGTCCTGGTTATAAGAGTCCAACTGTGAGTCCAAGAGGTGCCCTTTCTATAGTGTGGCTGTACAATGAAGAGAAGACTGGCTACAATTCAGGAGACCTGCATTAGAACCTAAACTGCCACTCACTATCTATGGGACCTGAAGTTGGCCATGTGATTCTCTGGATCTCATTTTCTTTATCTATAAAATGATGGGTGTGTTTACTTAATGATCTCTAAAGATCTTTCCAACTCTAATATTCTTTTATTGTGAGCCCAAGTAAAAAACAGAGACAGGCTTTAAATGTAAGGAGTACTGACATAAACGATTCCTAAATTCAGAAAGGAAGGCTGGTCATGAATTGATTTTTTTCAGCCACACCCAGTACACAGACTCTGTCTGAGTCATCACTATCAAATAAAAGATGGTATTCCCCGTCTTACCCCCAATGCTTCTGTTGGAATTTCCTTGGAACCCAGAAGTTCCTAGGACCCAGAATCTGCTAGCTTCTATCAAGAGAGCTGACATTTTAGTGGATCAGACAAGAACAAGTTTTTGTTTGTTTGTTTGTTTGTGTTTTCCCTAAGCTGACTCAGTAAGACACTCAGTTAACTTACAAGGAATATTTAAAAATTTTAAGGAAGTAGTTGAACCATGAGGGGGCAGGCTAAGGTAGGGAAGTCAAATCAGCAAGCATTTACTGAGCACCTACAGTGTGCCAGAAACAGTGCCAAATGTTAGGGACACAAAGGAAGGCAAAACAAACAAAACCAAACCAGAATTTGAAGGAACAAGGAGATGTGAAATACTGATACCAGTCCTGTTAACAACTTTCATGCTGTTCATTGATTAGGGAAAGATCATCTACGTACCTGAGTTTTTGTCAGGTAGTCGATTTATCCTCCACACAATGGAGTTGAAAGCATGCTCGTACTTGGCAGTACCCAAAGTTACTCTCATGACTGGCTCAGAGCCAGAGATACTGGTTGATCCAAAACTGGCCCCCTTATTCACTTTGGCTTTTAAAGATTTCTCCCCTAGAACACTTTCCCTCCTGAAATTTTTCACCCACTCATTGGGCACTGGGTACCGGATCATCACATTCTCACAGGGAATCTGCGTGAGAGGGTCACGATTAGAGGAGAAGCCAGCTGACATCCTTAGCCAGCTCTGCAGCTCCACTTCTGCCCCATTGATGCTTGCCACAGTCCTGAGGGTGAAAGGCAAGGTCTTTTCTGCAAAAACTGTCCTAAACCGCATTAACTCAAAGCGGCATGCATCCAAGGGATTGAACAAGATCACTCGGGAACTGTTGAATACCTCCTCATCCACGCACCCATGGAATCGACAGTTATGCAGTTTTATCCACTTGGTGGTGGTGGTGGGCATGATATCCTGCCGGGAGACTATTTCGTTCCCTTTTACAAGGACATCATTGAGGCCCAGGTGGCACTCTGCAAGTCCAGAGAGAAAACTTAGCACATGAATATGTGTTAGGACTTGGTGGTGAAGAATCTGGTTGTCTCCTTTGCTCAAGATTCCAGAGAATTCATCTTTGACATCCACTGTAATCTCCTCCTCTAAATAGTTCAAACCCACTGTGCTTAGGTCCATGGATGACACTGGCAAACTCATAAGGTGGTCCTGAATCGCCCTGATGAAACTCAGGAAGTCTTCATAGCTGGTGGTTCCTAGCTTAATTACTTGCTCCCGTTCAGCCATATGGGCCACAGCTGGTTTAGGCTGGTATTTCTTCTTCTCTTTGTATGTAACACGGTCAATTCGCATACTGTGGATTCTCCCATTTTCATCGTAGTTCTGGAGCTTGGGTTCAGAAATCTCATGGCAGATCTCCAATTTGAACTCTCGGAATGGTTTCTCCAAGCCCTTCTCATAATACAACTGAAGGCAGCCACTATCTGTGAGCTTTACGTAGATTGGTCCCCAGTGCCTGGAAGACATAATGTTCTTCTTTTCAGGGATCCTCAGCATCATAGGCCAACCGTCTCTAGGCCGAGATAGGGCTGAGCTCTTCAGCTCATCATCCAGCCCACCCCACGATGCTGGGTCATCATCAGGCAGAGTGGTACTGCCAAGGTGATCGGGATCCCCAATCTGGAGTTGTTTGAGCTTCTCGACAGCATCAGAGTGTGTTCTTTTCTTGACTGAGTCATCAAAAGTGATGGCATCTGACTCCTGATATATGACAATGAGGGAATCCCTCTGGCTTTTTCCTGTGCTACTGGAGATGGAATTATTATGGGAACGCCTTTCTTGCTCCTCAAAGAAGGCACTGAAAGGGTTAATGGGAGAAGGCTGCACATCCTTGAGGGTCTCATTCAGGAAGGGGTTGGTTGCCCTCCAAGGTGGAGGCTCACTTATGGAAGGTGGCCGGTTTAAGGAGGAAATATCTAATTTCTGAACTTTTGAGAAGTCTACCAAGCTACTCTTGGGACGTTCTCTCTTCTTAAAAGATCCAGTTAAGTTACAATTCACATCTTGGACAGGAGTTGCAATGGATGCAGGGTCTGGTTTTAAAGTAGAGGTGTTTTGTGGCAGAGGGCAGCTGATTTCATTGTCATCAAAAGTTACCCAGCTGGGGAAACGAGCTGAGGTCACTGGGGTGGCAGAATGCCCATTCATGGCTGGGCCACTAGTGTGCCAGCCAATGGTTTCCATCTCTACTTCTTCATCTTCCTGGAGAGAGGAAGAATTGTCTAAAGGAAAAAGGAGAAAAAAAAAACATGTAAAAATGATCTATATATTTAATAATTATTTTCAGGACAGGGAAACTGATAGGATAGGGAATGAGGAGTTAATAGCATTTAATTTATAATTTGTGACATTTCATTGGTGCTCATTGTTCACTTGCATAGGTACGTGCCTAATCTGGGCAGTGACTTTATAGATTTACAGTATATGATGGCCTCTCACGTATATACACATATTAGTTGTATGATCCTAGACATGTCACATCAACACTTTCTGCCTCATTTTCTTCATCTATAAAATGACACAAATAGCACTTACATCATAGGGTTGTAGTAAGGATGAAATGAGACAATATTTTGCAAAGTTCTTAGTACAGTGCCTGGCACATAGGAGATATTTACTGAATGTGTTCCTTTTCTCTCTTCTCCTATACTTAAGTAGTGCTGAGAATAGGAATTATTCATTCTGGGAGCCTTGATAATATTACTACTATAGCAACAATATATTGCCATTAAAAAAAAAAAGACCATGCTGGTAAAAACCAAGTATCATAGAGCACTGGCCCTGGAGTCAGGAGTACCTGAGTTCAAATCTGGCCTCAAACACTTAACACTTACCAGCTGTGTGACCATGGGCAAGTCACTTAACCCCAATTGCCTCACCAAAAAAAACAAAACAAAACAAAAACCAAGTATCTCAGAACTGCATTCTTCTATGTTCTCCTTCTTATTTTACAAAATGCTTATGAAATAAGTACTTTATTTTCTTTACTAAATTCAAGTTCAGAAAGACAAGCTTCTGAAACCTGAAAATGATCTTCTTTTGCAAGAGAGCATAGAACTTATCTTACTGAAGAAACCAAGTTTCTTGTTAAGTTATACTTGAACTGATTAGGAGTCTACGGCCCTCAATGTATCATTACCCTAGCTCCCCACAGCTGTTCTCTCTCCTCTCCCTTTTGTTTTATTTTATTTTCAGGGCTGGCCCTGCTAGAAAGTGGAATAGAGGCCATTCATGTGATATGATTTTAAATGGACCAAAAGTTCCTTCTACCCAAGCATATTTCACCCACCTACTGCCTCTAACACTCCTGATTCCCAACCTAAAAGTGTCACTTTGGATCACAACAACTGAAGACACCTGGCAAATTCGAAACGTTACCAGAGAGGGGTAACATGTTAAAACTGAGAGCAGTTATTAACATACTGGCACAAATTATGAGGTTAGCACATCCTGAGGTCCTGAGGAAATGAGGCAATAGAAGAAAGAAAAGACGCTTTGACTTGGCAAAACAAAAATGGAAAAGAATGAAAAGAAGCCCTACCCGCATCCCAATTCTTCCTGGAACCAGACTTAGTCCTACCTTTCTAGTACTGTACTGTGGCCATCCAAACCACTTCTACTGGTGATGGCTTGGGATTGAAGAATAACAGAATACCAACTAGACTCCTAGATACCTGGCAAGATTGTGATGGCTCAATAAATATTTGCTGTACCTTCATAGAGAAGGATACCTAGCATCACAAATTTAACAGTACATTTAACAGTACATCATACATTGGTATGATTATCTATGGACAAGATTGTTGGTTTCACATTTGTCTTATGTTTGTTTTTTTGAGACTGGATCTCTTTTTCTTACCACGGCTGGAAATGCAGTAGCCACACTTAGGCCAACTCCAATACTGATTGTCACAGAAGTGTTAAACTGTTCCAATTTTTTCCAACCTGGGCTGGTTTGCCCCTCCTTAGGAAGGCTAGTGACCCACTGCTCCTGGGGGCTCAGAATCAATGCAAGTCACTGGATTAACTTCAGCTGTACCACAGTTCAGAACTCTTGAGCTCCGAGAATCAACCACAGCCTCAGCCATTTCCCATGGCAGGAATGACAAGTATGTGCCACCTCACTGGGTCACACATTGGTCTTTCAAGTCATATGCATTCATTTTTGTGTCTAGGTGGCAATTGTCATCAACGGTTATCTTTAAAAGTAAAGACTGGGGGGGGGGCTAGGTGGCGCAGTGGATAAAGCACCAGCCCTGGATTCAGGAGTACTTGAGTTCAAATCCGGCCTCAGACACTTGACACTTACTAGCTGTGTAACCCTGGGCAAGTTGCTTAACCCCCATTGCCCCACAAAAAAAAAAAAAAAAAAAGTAAAGACTGGTACACATGCATATATGTAATTTATACATCTATCAATCTAAATGTATACACAATAATGAAAAACATTAAGTAAGTGTGAAATCATATAAGAATTACAAAGTATTTTAAAATTAAGACCCAGAATTCCCATATGATATAATGTTATAATTTATCCTGTTTTGTAGCTGGATATGTAGAGACCTTGGTTATTTGCTTTCCAAAAGTATACAAGTATGCAAATGAGCTTGGGAATCAAAGAGGATTATCAATTCCTAGCTTTCTGTTTTAAAGTCCTAAACAGAACTCCTGGGTGCACCACAGTAGCTTCCTTGACCAATCATTTAACCACTCTGGCTAGGAATCTCCGAAACTATTGCCAAATCAGTTAAAAGTACACAAATAAAAATGCATGTGGATTTCATGCCTTTCTTCCTGTCTTCTTTGTCTCTTAATCCCAGTTTCCACCCATCAGATCTCACATTACTTTAAAGCCCTTACTAAGTAAGTGGTCACACCCTCTGCTAGGGATTTGTACCACTCTGATGAGCTCAAGGCCACGCCTTTGCTTACAGATTTTCAAAAGCAAGATGAAATCTTCCTTGGGGGCTGGCTTACTGAAGAAGCTATGGATAATTTTCCTAAAACGATTACATATATGATGCAACAAGTGCTGTGTGAAAATCTCATTCATGAACATTATTTTCCATCCTTCCTATTACATACTTTCTGAACATAACAAAAAAAGTTCTTCATTCCAAATTTAAGATTTTAAAACAATGTCATTCAATGTAAAACAAAATGTCTTTAAATGTCGCCAAGTTACTGAAAAGTTTTACAATACTCTATAGTTTTAAATGTAGCTATACCCAGGTTAAGTGTGACCAGTTTGGGATAATAATTTTAATTCATGGGCCTGAGCCCTTATCTGATGTATCTGATGGATACATAAATCCAATAGCAGAAATATTTAGTTGGCATGAAACAATGTAAACAACAAGGAAGAGAAACAGTAGGAAAATATCTGTACACATACACAGAGGGCTGCCACTCTCCTGTTCCCTCCAGGGAAGTTATAATTTGATTCCCCTTCAGTCCCTCTTCCTCTCTGGCACAACAGGAGAGGACAGCCACTTCAGAACTCACAGTCTCAGTGGTAAATGCTTAAAGTGCTGTGTTATCTGCCTTGGTCTCTATCCCAGGATTCCAATGGGGTAGGCTGAAGGTTTAAAGTCCTCACTGTGGATCTGGAGTCATCATGGTCCATACGTGATGCTAGGATTCAGGGACACCATGGTCCAACATTTCATGCGATTTCTTCCACTCGTGTCTATTTATTCCTCTTACTACCTCCTGTGTACAGCCGTGCTTTTTAAGCCTCCTTATCAAACAGGGTCCTTCCTGGTGATGTCACCATGGCATGGGCTCACACAGAGACTTCCAGGAGATGCTCTCTTGGCACCAAGCATTGTATGAAATTAGGTCCCAGAAAGCCTTTACACGAAAAGTCCCTTGAAATTTGGAGGAGGAACTACGAACCAAAAAGCCTTGGTTTGTTTATTTTTGAGGCTTGCACCTATTTTTTTTCTTTAAATGACATGAATAATCTCATGTCCTTTGGCAGTTTCACGCCTTCTTCCTACAACCTGAGTGAAACTCAGCTCCTATCTTTGTGAGGTCACAATCAGCCCAGAACAATCACTTGTGACGTCCTTATCTAAATATCAGGATGTTCAGGTGTTAAGCAGCCAAAGTAGGTGAAGCTTCTGAAGAAAAGAAACCCTATTCTCTTATGAATGAGTCTTGGGTTTTGTTTTGTTTTTTAATGAAAAAGTTCCACAAAACGATTTCACATTATAAGACTACCCTGTTATTTAATAACAGAAGTTGGTTTGGAATGTCCTTTAAAATAAGCCATTCCTGGAGGCAAGTATGAGGACTTCCAAAACCTTTAAGAAATTATTATTAACCCCTGGGTATAAAATAAACAGTCCTGACACAGGCTACATGGATACAGCAGCAACTATATCTTGTCAGTTTTCTAGAATCTCCTTATATGTCTATGCCTGGTAGAGTAAAATTATAGAGAATGAGAACATGTCCAAGTCCTTCTCCCTCAGAGGAAATCAACCTAAAATGTCTGGGGGTGGGGGGGGCAGCTAGGTGGTGCAGTAGATAAAGCACTGGCCCTGGATTAAGGAGGACCTGAGTTCAAATCCATCCTCAGACACTTGACACTTACTAGCTGTGTGGCCCTGGGCAAGTCACTTAACCCTCCTCACTGCCCCACAAAAATAAATTGATTAACCTAAAATGTCTCTTCAGAAGAAAGCCACAACTCCACTATCTTCTATTTACTGATTTATTCTATGATCACATTTTAATTAGCAGCTGTTCCTTCCTTTCCATTCCCTCTCCCTGAGCCCCAAATTCAGTTTAATGTGCACTGGACTGTTGCTAAATACTACAGATGTGAGATGTCTACTAAAAGGTTATGCCCCAGCCTCAACCACCCAAGCAGGTTCTACTGACTTTACAGATGCAACTCCCAGGGAAATGATGGGCATTCTCAACATTAGTCCAGAATCCATTAAAAGACTATATTCTCCCAAAATAAAATCAAGTGAGACATTTTATTGTTTTCAAGTCCACCAAGAATCACCAAATATTTCAGTATCTACTAAATAAGCAAGGCAACATAAAATCCAGTATGGTTTCAGGATATCTCAGAGAAATGGTAGGTGGAGAAACCTAATTGTCAGATATTCAGGTTTTTGAAGTTTTCTCAGAATTTAAAAAAGAAACTACAGTATTAAGCATTCAAATAGAAAACAAGCCTGTTTTACTTAAATTCATAGAATGTCAGAATTATAAGGAATATTAGAGATTGTTTAGTCCAAATCCCAGAGCTAGGACAAAATATTTGTCCACTCTTGGCAAGGTTTGAGAATTAATTCTCTTGGGAGCAGCTAGGTGGCACAGCAGGTAAAGCACTGGCCCTGGATTCAGGAGGACCTGAGTTCAAATCTGACCTCAGACACTTGACACTTACTAGCTGTGTGACCCTGGGAAAGTCACTTAACCCTCACTACCTTAGAAAGAAAGAAAGAAAGGAAGGAAGGAAGGAAGGAAGGAAGGAAGGAAGGAAGGAAGGAAGGAAGGAAGGAAGGAAGGAAGAAAAGAAAGAAAGATCTAAGAACCCTGATCAATTAATGAACACACATAATTCAAGGACTCATAAATAACACTATCTACTGTATGATAAAGAGATAATAGACCATTATTCAAAATAGGGAATTCATTTTTGGATGTGACCAATATGGGTATATGTTTTCCTTGACTCTACAGGGGTTTTTCTTTCTTTTTAGTGGGTTGGGAAGGTGAGAGAGGGAAAAAAAATTAATACTTGGTAACTGAAAAGAATTTCAGAAAAATGCATGTTCCCTGAAAGTAGAGACTGTATTGTGTGTGTGTGTGTGTGTGTGTGTGTGTGTGTGTGTGTGTGTGTGGCAATTGGGGTTAAGTGACTTGCCCAGGGTCACACAGCTAGTGTCAAGTGTCTGAGGCCATATTTTGAACTCAGGTCCTCCTGAATCCAGGGCCCGTACTCTATTCACTTCGCCTCCTAGCTGTCCCGATTACATTTACTTTTGATTTGTTTATCACTGTAAGCAATGGGAATATACACATAATAAGTACTCAACAAATGCCTTTTCCTTCATTCATTCATTCACAACTGGAGCTTACTTATGAGACCCCATGGCATAATTAGACAGGTGTAAAGGCTTGTTACATAGCTTGGCATTACCTATTGATGAATCAAGTCTTTAAAAAAAACTACATACACACACACACACATCTCAAGTGGTTGTGACAGTTACTGTTTTTCTACATTTAAATGTGTAAATTTAGAGCAATGTTTATGGGGCAGTGGTGGGAAGAGTGGGACCAGAAACCTTGGAATTCCTATTGTGTAGAAGTGCTTGCCTATGCTGACTAAAATAGTCATAATCTGGAGTTTCCAGTTCCTCTATTAGAAAGCTTCTTGAGGGTAGATGTTTGACCTATCTGTGTAGCTCTTTGTAGGGTTTAGAATATATCAGATGCTCAATAAACATTTCTTGAAGGGGGCGGAGCCAAGATGGCAGAGGAAAGGCAGTGACTTTCCAGAGTTCTCCCCATGACCCCTCCAAATACCTTCAAATAATGCCATAAAACATTTCTTAAATTGAATTCAATCTGTCTGTAAGCCTATTCACATCCAGGTCAAATTCAACAATTCTGCATCAACCACACCCCAAATAAGGAGTAAGTGAGCAGCCAGTTCACAAGGGTGAACCCAAATATCTCTCGGGTCGTTCCCTTTTATTTACATGATTCTCTAAACCTGGAGTTCCTAATAATTACCACTCCCATCTCCAAACAATCCACATCTGCCCTTCTTTTCCAGGTGATGGAAGCCCAAGTTGGCTTCCTTTAAGGGAAGCCCTAGCTATTTTTATCATGACAGTGTGATAATGATTAGAACTTAACAAGAAAGGGGCAGCTAGGTGGCATAGTGGATAGAGCACCGGCCCTGGAGTCAGGAGGACCTGAGAGCAAATCCAGCCTCAGACACTTAACACTTACTAGCTGTGTTACCCTGGGCAAGTCACTTAACCCCAATTGCCTTGCCCCCCCCCCCAAAAAGAACTTAACAAGAAAGAAGTGAGTCCCTCTTGAGGACTGTGTATTCTGGGGACATGCTGAATATTTCTAAAATCAAAAGCAAGCCAAATATGTGTGCAATGCATATCAACATGTACATATTCATGTTACTTGGGATTCTGGGAAAACAATGATCACACCAGTTTCCTGACTGTGGGCAGTGAACCATCTACAGTTGTGAATCTATCAGGTCTCTTAGAATGACCTCGTCAAGCATAATCTGATTCATGTGGTATAATATAACACAAAGTAAGGGACTGTTTACAGTTGATTAATTTACTCAGTATTTTTCCACATCTGCCACTGCAACTGGAATACCCAGAATAGTTATAAACTGTCACTGTTTGGATGGACACAATGCCTACTACTATAACCTTCTACAGTATTTCTATAGGCACAGGAAATGCTTATTTAAATGTTACCTAATGGGAGTCAGTCAATGTTGCATATTAGAGAATTGGCCTCAGAGTCAGAAAGACCTATGTTCAAATTCTGCCTCTAACTCCTATTTATGCTTAGCCACCAAAGTGATTTTCCTAAAATGCAGGTCTAACCATATTACACACCCCTCCCCCCACCAACCTTCAATCAGTAAACGGATCTCAAGGATCAAATACAAAATCCTGTTTCGCATTCAAAGCCCTTTATAATTTAGCCTTGAGGCAGCTGGTGGCAAAAAGGATAGAGCATTGGGCCTGGTTTCAGGAAGTCTTCAGTTCAAATCTTGCCTGAGACACTTAATGGCTATGTGACAGTAACCCTGGGCACATGACAATCTCTATTTGCCTCAGTTTCCTTAACTATAAAATGTGGATAAATATTAGCACTTACTTTGCAGGGTTATTGTAAGGATCAAATGAGATATTTATAAAAAGCACTTATCACAGAGACTGGCACAGAGTAGGCACCATATAATTGTCTATTCCCTTCTCTCCTTTCCCCCCTCATCCCAGCTTTCTTTTCTTCCTATACCTTTTTCCCCAACACATATTCTGATTCAGTGACAGGGGCCTCCTGGCTGTTCCATGAACAATATACTCCATCTCTCAGGTCTGGGCATTTTCTCTGGCTGTCCCCCATACCTGAAATGCTCTCCTCTTCCTCATCTCTGCCTCTTGGCTTCCCTGGCTTCCTTGAAGTCCCAACTAAAATCCCACCTTTTGCTAGAAGCCTTCCAAGCCCCCTTTAATTCTAGTGCCTCCCCTCTGTTAATTATTGCCTATTGAAAATGGTAGAGAGGAGCCAGGAGGTTGCCTGAGCTCTCCAGAGTTTCCCTCAGAAACAACACTAAATCAAGCCTCTAAACAGATTCTGGAGCTTTAGAACCTATTAAAAAAAAAGACAGAGAAACAATTTTCCAACTTGAGGTAATTTAGAAGACTTCAGGAAAAAAAATGCAGACTTCAGGAAAGGTTTGTTTCACTTGGGTGAAAGGAGAGCAAACTGCAGCTCGGAGGGTGTCTGGGAAAACCAGCAGGAGCTCTTTGCCACAGCACTTATCAGCAGCTGAGGACTCTCAGTCCTGGCTCAGCAGGCTGGTGGAGTAGCACATCAGTTGTGAGACCCCCTGCCATGAACCAGCAAAGAGGGAAAACTGCTGGCTAGAGAATCACCCACAGGAGAGGCACAACTAGGCCAAGCCAAGTGACGAATCCTCAAGCCCCAGAGGCCTCGGAGCAGAAAGTCAGTGATCAAGCCGCTGGCCCCCAGCACAAGAAGTTTGCAACAGTGACCCCTGTGTCCCAGGAGCAGAGTTCAACTTTAAAAGTCACAAAATAGGCTAAAATATGAGTAAGAAACAGAAAAGAACCCTTACCACAGAGAGCTTCTATGGCGACAGGGAAGACCAAAACAAACACAGATGAGGACAACACTGTCAAAATGTCTACATGTGAAGCCTCAAAGGGGAAGACAAATTGGTCTCAAGACCAAAATGCCTGCTTAGAAGAGCTCAAAAAGGATTTTAGAAATCAAATAAGATAGATAAAAGAAAAAATGGTAAAAGAAATGAGATAAATTAATTGAGTTATGCAAGAAAATTATGAAAAAAAGTCAACAGCTTGGAAAAGGGAGCACAAAAATTGAAGAAAATAATTATTAAATGCTTAATGACTGATTGACTGAATATTGCATATACCACTATGGAAAAGACACAACTTCTCAATGTTCCAGGTAACTCTCTAAGATTAGCAGTTGCAGAACAAGGACTCATGTTTGCATTGGTAGAGGGAGTTCCCTAAACCAGTGAAATCACAGGTCTTGTCTTCCCCCCAAAATTGACAATATCAGTGCAAGCCAGATTTATTTGTCTCATCATATACTCTTCAATATCTGTCTGATCTGGGTCATCCCATATCTTTCTCACACTACTGCCCCACATTTCCTCAGAAAGCTTGAGTATAATAACAGACAATTTATAAAGTTATGGTTACAAATCATATTATTTCACCTGTGTCTCATCAAAACCCTGTGAGGCAACGAGGTCAAGTATCATTATTCCCATTTTACAGAACTGAGGTTCAAATATGTGAAAAGGACTCGCTCAGGGCAGCTAGGTGGTACAGTGGATAAAGCACCAGCCCTGGATTCAGGAGGACCTGAGTTTAAATTCAGCCTCAGACACTTGAAACTTAATAGCTGTGTAACCCTGGACAAATCACTTCACTAGCTCTGTGACCTGTGGCAAGTCACTTAACCCAGTCTGCCTCAGTTTCTTCAACTGTAAAATGAGCTGGAGATGAAAATGGCAAACCACTCCTGTATCTTTACCAAGAAAACTTTAAATGGGGTCACACAGAATTGGATATGACTAAAACAAGTGAACAACAACAACTCTTTCTACTACAGAACACTGAGAAACAGGTCAGTAGAGATTATTTAGCTTTGAACTTGTCATATGATCTGTTAGAGCTTTCCCTGCCCCTCCCCCATAATACTGTATTGAAGACATCTTCAAAAGCACCTGGAGTAACTAATTAGAAAGAGATACTATTTCTGTACTTCTTTAGCCACAGGTGAAAGACAGACACTTCATATTACTCTGTGGGTCCTACAGGGAAGCCCTGTCTCACATAAAGTGACTACAAAAAATGCAAAGCATGACTATTCTCTGATGAAAATCACCCTACCAGCTTCCTCCCCACCCTTTACCCCTCAGAGCACACTTAGTGGAATGATCATCATAGTCATGTTTGTGTTTGAGTGCGATAGAAAGCTTCTTCCTTAAATCTCAGTCTACCCTGATGCAAACTGATTTCAGCAGATTGTCCCGTCCCCCCCACCCCCACCCCCACCCCCACCCCCAACTCTCAACCCTCACCCACCACTTTCCTACAATTTAAAAGACAGGTTCAACAGGTAAGAGAGAGTGTGAGTAGGATATTCTAAGCACAGGGATCACTGTATGCAAAGGCATAGTTGGGAGACAGAGACTAAACCAGTGTGGCTGTCATAAATGTATAGTATTGATATGAGATAAAACTGAAAAGACAGAGTGAGACCAGACTGTGGACAATCTTGTATGTTATGCAGAGGAAACTAAACGTTATTTGGGAGGCAACAGGGAGCCATAGAAGACTTCTGAGCAGTGATATTACCAGGTCCAAGAAGTATCAAGGGAAAAACAAACATCTAGCAATATGGATTTCAGTAGAGATAAGTTAAACTCAAACCTGCACATACAAAATAGTGTTCTGTATCCCAAAGATTTAAGTATCAAATTTACCAAGGTTGTGACCTTTCCAAGAACTTCCCCAGAGACAAAATAATGGATTGACAGAAAGAATGAGACAGAAATACATTTTTTGAGGAAGATGAATGAATTTAACCCAGATAACAGGAAAAAAAGGGAAGGGAAATGATCCTCTGACACCCTTTCATCCATCTAAGGCTGACAAGATGCTAATGAATGACTGCTCTGTGCAGTAGAAGCCAAGAGCAGACGTTGAACACTCCCTCAGAAGAGGTCAACCAGGACTTTCAAGCACATGCCAGGCTTACACAATCCCATAGGTTCACTGCAATACCCTTTATATTTATGTTGATTTGTTTTAGAGGCTACACTTTAAAATGATTTTTGGTGAGTCACAGTTCTAATTCCTCATTATACAGGGATAAAAAGGACTTCTTTTCAGGAATATAAATACTGAGATGATCCAACATAAACTTATAGTTGCAGAAGGAAAACAATGCCATATTTTCATTACAGGAAAAGCAGATAGAATTTGCTTGGTCTGTGGGGAAGGGAGCTTCACCAGTTACCAGCAGTGTCTGATTCCTGTTGACATTTAAGAGCATAGGGCCTCAGCTGACAAGAGATGAGGTGATGGGACTAAGATTTCTATTTTCAAATCTAAAGCTTCTTGGCCTCCTGTGACACAGGCCTGAAATGTGGATCATTGTGCCCCCTTCCACTCCTTAAAATAGAAACATTTGCTTCCTGTATGCAGGGCATTTCCTGGGGAATTCAGTTTAATCTCACTGGTAGTCAAAGACACAGCCAGTCTGTGAAAGCCATTTCCTTTCAAGACTTTTTCTACATGAATAGGAGGGATCAGATCTCTCTATCTATCTGTCTGGTTTTTTCCTCGACCTGTGTTTTCTTTGGTGTACAGAGCTCAGTGAGGAGAGCTCCCTAACTTTGTCATTCCTTAACCAATTTCCTTTAACATTTATTTAGAGTTTTAAGGCTTTATTTACACTTTCCTCACACCAAACCTGTGAGGTAACTAGTGTCTTATCATCCGTTTGACCAATATAGAAATGAGACACTGGGAGCTTAAATTGCATAGCTAGGACTCAAATCTAGGCATTCTGCCTCCACATTGGATATTCATCATACTACATCTAAACACCCAAAAAGTTAAATACAAAACATTTCCCCCCTGCATCATAACAACATAGAAAGTGGTCCACTGCAAAGTATTTCTAGGGCACACAACATATATACTTCGGGTCATCCAAATCATTTTCAAGAATAAACCATCTTGAGGGGCAGCTAGGTGGCGCAGTGGATAAAGCACTGGCCTTGGATTCAAGAGTACCCAAGTTCAAATCTGGCCTCAGACACTTGACACTTACTAGCTGTGTGAACCTGGGCAAGTCACTTAACCCCCACTGCCCCGCAAAAAACAAAGAATAAACCACCTTCAGTATTTAGCAATAGTATTGCAAACTTCCTAAATTTCAGTTGAGTAAGTGGGAGAAATAGTCTTGTATTGTTGTTGTTGTAGTAGGCAAAATTTAGAGAGCAATAATGCAATTAAATGTCCACCCTTTCTTACATATACATCAGCCACAATGGTCCATTCTCTGGTATCTGAAATCTTTAACAACAAATTCTTTTCTTTCTCCCTTTCCTTCCTTCCTTCCTTCCTTCCTTCCTTCCTTCCTTCCTTCCTTCCTTCCTTCCTTCCTTCCTTCCTTCCTTCCTTCCTTCCTTCCTTCCTTCCTTCCTTCCTTCCTTCCTTCCTTCCTTCTTTCTTTCTTTCTTTCTTTCTTTCTTTCTTTCTTTCTTTCTTCCTTCCTTCCTTCCTTCCTTCCTTCCTTCCTTCCTTCCTTCCTTCCTTCCTTCCTTCCTTCCTTCCTTCCTTCCTTCCTTCTTTCTTTCTTCCTTCTTTCTTCCTTCCTTCCTTTCCAGAGTAATGAGGGTTAAGTGACTTGCCCAGGGTCACACAGCTAGGAAATGTCAAGTGTCTGAGGCCAAATTTGAACTCAGGTCCTCCTGAATCCAGGGTTGGTGCTTTATCCACTGTGCCACCTAGCTTCCCCTAACAGCTAATTCTTGAGAATATACCATAGGGTAGCAGTTCTCAAACTTTTTTTGTGTTTTTGTTTTTTTTGTGATGCAATTGGGGTTAAGTGACTTGCCCAGGGTCACACAGCTAGTAAGTGTCAAGCATCTGAGGCTGGATATGAACTCAGGTCCTCCTGAATCCAGCACCAGCCAGTGCTGGTGCTTAATCCACTGTACCACCCAGCTGCCCCAGTTCTCAAACTTTTTGGTCTCAGGATCCACTTCATACTCTTAAAAATTACTCAGCATCCCTCACCCCAAGAGCTTTTTTAAAATATAGGTTATACCTACTGATATTTGCTGTATTAGAAATTAAACATGTTATTACTATTATTATTAAAAATAATTTTGACCTTTCAGACCCCTTGAAAGGGTCTTGGGGGCTACCAGATGGTCCTAGGCCACACTTAGGAAAAATTACTCTTATAGAGTATTAAAATATAGTTAGCAAATAGTCATTATCAGCATCATTTCAAAGTTGGCCTGAGCAAAGACATCCCTATGAAATCTAATGCTGCTCCTCTATTTATATTAAGTAGAAATCATAAATGTCTAAAAAAGTCTTGTTCCCTGAAAACTCTTTTCTTGACCTTGCCTTCTGGGAGTATTCCTAGGCTCTTGGGAAGATATAGTTAGATCCTTGTTGCACCAAATATTGATGGTCAGTGTCTATGATGTTACAAGACCCCTGCTACAGGAGAATGTTATTTATTTTTTTTTTAATTTAATTAAATTAAATTTTTTTTTTGCAGGGCAATGAGGGTTAAGTGACTTGCCCAGGGTCACATAGCTAGTAAGTGTCAATTATCTGAGGTTGGATTTGAACTCAGGTCCTCCTGAATCCAGGGCCAGTGCTTTATCCACTGCACCACCTAGCTGCCCCTGATATTTATTTTTAGAAGTCTTGTTTTTATGGCAGGGTTTGAAGGCAGCACCTGGTGTACACCTGTATCTGCCCTCACTTTGATTTGAGCAATTTTTTGCACACTATTAAAAAAAAAGTTATGAAACCACCTGCATTAGCAACTATAGGATAGGAAGGAAAAGAGAAAAACAGCGATTCACCATCATGACCCTAGTTTAAGATGATTCCTTTGGGATTTCTACAAATCTGTTGATGGAGTACTGCTCTAGTTGCTAGAGACTGAGTGACATTTCCTGAACACATACAAGGGGAAATGAGTTTTCTTTCATGGATTTGTGTGTCCCAAGATAACCTAGATAGTAACTTCCTTCCTAGGCCATAAAAACAAAGCACAGAAAGTAAATGCTTCTGACTCTACAACTAAAGGTATAATAATATTGTATGGCTGCTTTAGCCACACACACGCACACACACACACACACACACACACAAAACTGTAGCCATATATATATATATATATATATATATATATATAAATCTTTCTTACATATAGACCTTGTAATGTCACTCTCATTAAAAATCTTCAATGGCTGACTACTTTCTGGTGCTTAGCGTTTAAGGCTCTTTGTAACCTGGAAAAATGATAATTCTTAAGTTTTATCATGTGTGTGTGTGTGTGTGTGTGTGTGTGTGCATGTGCTACATCATCATCATTACTACTAACATTTATTTAAGACTTAATATCTTTAAAAAAAAAGACTTAATATGTGCTAGGCACTTTGCTAAGTGCTCTAAAATTATCTCATTTGACACTCACAACAATCCTGGGAGGTAGGTGCTATTATTTATCTACATTTTACATTTGAGGAAACAGAGGCAAACAGTGGTTAAGTGTTTTTCCCAGGGTCACAAAGCTAGTGTCTGAGGTTGAATCTGAACTCAGCTCTTCCTTACAACAGGTCCTTACAACAGGTATATTATACCACCTAGCTGCCACAACATGTATGTGTGTGTACATTATAAATCAATCAATCTATCTATCTATCTATCTATCTATCTATCTATCTATCTATCTATCTATCTATCTATCTATCTATCTATCTATCTACTTTCCTCCATACACTTTATGCTGGCCCCTGAACACACCATGACCTTTCTTGCTTCTTTGACTTTGCTCACATTGGTCCCACGTCTGGAATGTTCTCATCTCCTTTGCTTCTTGAATTCCTACACATCCTTTAAAGATCAAGTTAAATGCTACCTCCTTTAGGAAACCTTTCTGCTTCTTTTGGCCAATAAAAACTCTTCCTCTCAAATTTTGCATAGCACATTTTTTTCCAAATCTTAATAGCAATATTGTGTATTATAGCTACCTGTGTTTGTGTCTTATCCCTGTACTTGGGTATGAGCTCCATCAGGGCAATTGTCTTGTAACCATGGGTTACACCACCATCCAACCCTTCTCTTCTCCTGCAGGTGTGTTGTTGAATGTGGCTAGAGGCATTTACCCAACTGACTGTGCCTACTGCAGATTTATGTTATCTAATCTGAAGTGAGGCCTCAGTAATAAAAAGCAGTCTTTATTCTGCTTTGACTTACTTTGTATATCACACTCTTTACAATGCCTATTCTCAACCTCTCTTCTCTCCTCAAGCCCCCTACACCATCCACTAGGCATTTCTTTTTGGCAGAGAACTTTGCTTTCTACTTTACTGAACAAATAGAGGCTATTGTGAGCTTCCTCTTCTCTCCTACTTTATACCTCAAAACCCCTCTATGTCAATTTATTTTTCTTCTCTATTTTGCTTCAGTTTCTGAGAAAGAGATGGTTTTTGCCTTTGCTATTAAAAATTCCTTGACTTGTGTTCTTGATCCCTGCCCTTCCTGTGTCCTCTGGGAGTTTCCCATCTGAATTATTCCCTTTCCCACATCTCCAATCTCTCTTTATCTACTCGTTTCTTTCTTACCACCCTCAAACATGCCCAATATTTGCATATATTTAAAAAACCATCACATCTTTGACCCTGTAGTTGACTATTTCAACTATGCACTGTCCTCTATCCTTCAAAATCTTTTGTTCCCATGTTCAATCAATCAACACTCACACCTTGCTAAAATGCAACCCTGGACCTCCCCTATAACCTACCCTCTCTGCTCTTGCTACTGTTTTGCTGGAGGAAGCCATACAACACAGAGCTGAATGAGTACATAACACATTTAGGCCATTTAATCTCAGCTGGTTCTTTGCTACTGAACAGAACTCCTTTTACTCATTACTGAACTTAATCACATTCCTTACAGTGGCTTTTCAGAAAAGGATTGGATTCTCAACCTTTCTCTTCAAAACCTCATTTCACGTGGATAAAGCACCAGCCCTGGATTCAGGAGTACCTGAGTTCAAATCCGGCCTCAGACACTTGACACTTACTAGCTGTGTGACCCTGGGCAAGTCACTTAACCCCCAATGTCCTGCAAAAAAAAAAAAAAACAAAAAAAACCCAAAAACTTCATTTCACTCTTATTCCTTACCACTAAGCAGAGGACCTTGCCTCTGATTTTACTAAAAATAACAAGACCATCTGCTGTGAGTTTCCTCTTCTCCCTAATACCTCAACCCCCTTCTAACCCACTCTCTATTCCCTCCTTATTTCCTCTAGTCTCTTCTTGTCAAGGTCTACTTATGTCCTTGATTCCATTTTGTCCTGGGGTTTCTTCCCACCTAAGAGTTTAACTATTTGACTATTTCCTCTCCCTCCTTATCTACTTGTTGTTTCCCCACTACCTACAAACATCTTTAAGTGGTCCTCCTTCTTTAAAAACTTCAACTTGGCCCTGCCATAACCTCAAGTTGCCATCTTGTATCCCTTTTCCTGTTCATAATCAAACTCCTAGAAAAAGATCATTTACTCACTGTGTCCACTACTTCACATATAATATGGTTTCTGACCTCATCATTCAACTGAAAATGACTTCTCGGGGGCAGCTAGATGGCACAGTGGATAGAGCACCGGCCCTGGAGTCAGGAGAACCTGAGTTCAAATCCAGCCTCAGACACTTAACACTTACTAGCTGTGTGACCCTGGGCAAGTCACTTAACCCCAACTGCCTCACTAAAAAAAAAAAAAAAAGAAAAAAAGAAGGAAAGAAAAAAAAAGAAAATGACTTCTCAAAGGTGACCAACAATCTCAACTGCTAAATCCAATGGCCTTTCCACAAAATTCTCATCCTTCCTTAACCTTTTAACACTGATGATCACTCTCTTCTCTAGATACTCTCTCTTTTCTTGGCCTAACACTGTTCTTTCCTGGTTATCCTACTTGGTTTCCCATTCCTTTTCAATCTCTTTTGCTCAATCAGAATTCATCTCAGATCTCCTAAGTGTCCTCCACAAGGCTCTGCCTTGGGCCTTCTTCTCTTTTTCTCACTATACCTTCTCTCTGATTGATTTCATCTAGGTGTCACAGTGGCTAAGAGCAATGGACCTGGAAACAGGAAGACCTGAGTTCAGATATGGATTCAGACACTTACCAGCTGTAATTCCCTGGACACGTTACCTAACCTCTATCTGCTTCAGTTTCCTCAACTGTAAAATGAAAATAACAATAGTACCTACCTCTCAGGGCTTTTGTTCCTTGGTTTTTTTTTGGTAGGCAATGGGGGTTAAGTGACTTGCCCAGGGTCACACAGCTAGTAAGTGTCAAGTGTATGAGGCCGGATTTGAACTCAGGTACTCCTGAATCCAGGGCTGGTGCTTTAACCACTGTGCCATCTAGCTGCCCCCTCTCAGGGCTTTTGTAAGAATAAAATGAGATAATCTTTGTAAAGCACCAAATTTGCAAACATTAAAACACCATATAAATGCTAGCTATTATTATGATTATATTGTCATGTCTATAGAGATGACTCACAGATCTACATCATCCAGTCCTAATCTCTCTCACAAATGCCACTGCTTCACCCATGTTTGACAATTCTACCTGGATGTCCTTTCAGCATCTCAAGGGTGATTAGTCCAAAACAGAACATCTTCTCCCTTAAATCCACTCACCTCCAAACCTCCCTATTACTTTTGAGCAGACTAAGAATCCTTCTAGTCATTCAGGTTAATTAAGTTGGAAGCGCCTCTGGGAAAAAATACAAATATTTTAGTCATTCATTCATAAAAATTTTTAGCCTGGGATTCATGAACTTGTCTTTAAAAATATGTTTGATAACTGTATTTTGATATAATTAGTTTCCATTATAATCTTATATATTTTATTTTATGACTTTAATTATTATCTTGAGGTGTCTGTAGGTTTCACTAGACAATCAAAGTCCATGACTCTATTCAATTAACATGTATTATGTGCCAACTATGTGCCACGGACTCAGCTAAATGCTGGGGATGCAAAAAGAGGCAAAAGTTGTTCCCTGCTCTTTGATTTAAAGGGTTTTTTTTTTTGTTTGTTCATTTTGGTGAGGCAATTGGGGTTAAGTGACTTACCCAGGGCCACACAGCTAGTAAGTGTTAAAGTGTCTGAGGCCAGATTTGAACTCAGGTACTCCTGACTCCAAAGCCGGTGCTCTATCCACTGCGCCACCTAGCTGCCCCTGATTTAAAGTTTTTTGCCAAAGAATTGGAAACTGAAGGGATGCCCATCATTGGAGAATGGCTTAACAGTTGTGGTATATAATTGTGATGGAATACTATATGTACTATTATAAATACATGCGTAGGATGGTTTCAGAAAAACCTGGGAAAATGTTATGAACTGCTTGCAAAGGGAAGTAAGCAGAAACCAGATCATGTATACAGTAACAGCAATACTTATACAGTGATCAACTGTCAATACTTAGCTATTCTCAGCAATAATGATAGAAGACAATTTTGAAGGACTTATGATGAAAATGCTATCTATCACACTTCCAGAATAGAACCAATAGTTTGAATTCATATTGAAGCATATTTTTTCATTTCATTTTCTTTTTTTGGGGGGGGGGGATCTGTGTTTTCTTTTACAACATGAGTAATAAGGAATGGTTTTAAATTAAAAAAAAATATTTGAACTTTAGATAAAAAACTAACCTCCCTCCCCCATACAACATTTCCATGTAAAAAGAGGATTCACTATAAAACCACAAAAATATATTTCAGCACTACTTACTTTTTTTGGAAACACTATAATATTCGTAATACTCATTGTTTTCAAAGCTACTCTACTTTCTATGTTTCTTTTGACATTTTTCTTTTATTCTCTGCTTGCACTTTTGGAAATATATTTTGCACGGACTGCACATGTATTATCTATATCCAAGTGTTTGCCTTCTCAAGGAGGGAAGGAATCTGGACCTCAAAAATTATAAAAAAAGAAATGTTAAAAATATTTTTACATATAATTGAGAAAAATAAAATAAAACCATTCTTAAAAACGATGAAGGTTTTGGCCAATTCAGATCCAACTTGCATTTCAGGATTTATTTTCATTTACTTTCCTTCACATGCTCTCTGTTCTATCCACACTTTTGCCAAATTTAGCAGTCCATCTCCTAGCTTCCTTTGTTTTGCAAAGGCTGACTTCCTTGTCTGGAATATGTCATCATTTCTGCCCCTTTGCTAAGAGTCTTTTGCTTCCTTGAAGACTTAGTCCAGGTACCATCCAGGTACCAGGTAACCGGTACCTTCTACAGAAGGCCCTTTCTGTTCTTGCCACTACTCTTTTTCCTCTCCTCTTCCTCCCCCCAGTTTAAAGCCCTCTCCTGGATACCTCAGTGATCTTAATATGTACTTATCTGTGTACATGTGACCTTCTCCACACCACCACTCCAGTAGAACTTGAGGGCATGAACAGTTTTGTTTTTGTCTTTGTACCCCTAGCGCCTTGTATACTGTAGGCATTTAATAATGATTTGCTGAATTAAACTGGAGCCTCGTTCTAGAATACACGAGGCGCAAATGGGAGCAGCTGCAGCTCTTGATCTTGGCTTCCTGCAGAGCTGAACAGGAGAAAAATACAATAAGCCTGTCTCTTTAACACTAACCTCTCACTTCAGGCATGCTTGACCTCTTTGTGATCTTGTACTGTCCATGGGATTTCCTTTTGTTTTTTTTTTCTGGGGGGCATTGAGGGTTAAGTGATTTGCCAGGATCACACAGCTAGTAAGTGTCAAGTGCTGAGGCTGGATTTGAACCTCAGGTCCTCCTGAATCCAAGGCCAGTGCTTTATCCACTATGCTACCTAGCTGCCCCCCATGGATTTTCTTGGCAAAGATATTAAATTGGTTTGCCATTTTCTTCTCCAGAGGATTAAGGCCAAGCAGAGGTAAGTGACTTGCTCAGGGTCACACAGCTAATGTCTGAGGACAGATTTGAAATAGGTCCTTTGTGGACTCTAGGTTCAGAGCCTTATCCACTGAATCATCTTGCTGCCTAATCCCTCACTTTAACCAGCTTTAATCCTTCCATACTTTCCCCAAATTTTCAGAGCAGGGTAGTATATTAAATCAATCAGAAAGAGAGCACAGCAAGATAGGGTCCAAAATGAATAGGACTTTCTCTGTACATATTGTCTTCACTGGCCTGTGGCACTGGCCTGCAATATGAGATTTTTAATATAGATAATGAAAGCTGCTAACCCTAACTTCTTATGGGCAGCAGGTTAGCCCAGATGAAGAATTGAAGGCATCAGTAGAGATGGTTACTTCTAAGTGCTACTTGGGGTTTGTTTACATGACTGGCCAGAGCAGTACAGGCTTAGAGGCTGTTTAACAATAGGTTGTGACTTGCCTACAATTAAATGATGATCTGAAATGCAATGCAGTTGCAAGTCATATAAAAAATTAGAGCAAAAGAAATCCACCACTTTGATGACCATAAGATACCCTCAAGTATATATCTGCCAGAGATGGATATGGAAGAGAATGTAGGAAGGAACAGCATAAGATCATACATTTAGAAATTGGAATGGGCCTTCACGATCATCTAGACCACAGATGATGAAACTGAGGGCCCCTGGAAGAGGAGTACATTATAAAGTTACTCCCGAGGGTCCTCAAATTTGCAAATAAGTAAGCCTAACTTCTGTAAACTTAATATATATATTTCACACATATTATAATAACAAGAACAACAATGATGATGATAATGATAATAGCCTAGCATTTATAGAGCACCTGAGATGTGTCAGGAACTGTGCTAAGATCTTTACAAATATTGTCTCATTTAAGCCCACAACAACCCTGGGATGTAGGTGCTATTATTATCCCCATTTTATAGTTGAGAAAACTGAGGCAAACAGAGGTTAAGTGACTTGCCCAAGGTTCACACTCCTGGTGTCTTGGGCCAGATTTGAGCTCAGGTCTTCTGACCTCCAGACTTAGACACTCAGTCAACCTAACTTCTGTGTATATGTGTACATATGCACCGACATATAATTGATTTCGAGCTATTTTTAAAATGCAGCGTAGCTATTGTGATTAATAAAATACAGATTATTTTCAAGTACTAATAATTCCATAATAGCTTTTTGTCATCATTTTAGTCATCAAACTTAAAGATATATAATACAACTATCACTATGGGGAGGAAGCAGGGGGGGGCGTGCAGGAGTGTAGGAGTACAGGAGTAAATACTTAACCACCAGTTCCTCAAAAAAAAAAAAATGCATGGAGGAACAGACTTTTAAACTCTAATCTGCATCATTAACATTTTCTCCCTCATTTTCTTAAGACAAACAACAAAATCAATCAACTCTCCTTGACCATTTTGAAGATGTAAATGCTCACAGTAAAATTTAGCTAGAAAGCCTCCAGGGGGAGCAGGTTTCAGCAAATGGGCAAGAGGTAAAGAGGTTGGGGGTGGGGGGGAGAGGAATGGAACCAGAGGAAAGGAGGGAACATAATTTTTTTTTTTAACTCTGAAAAGGACTTGGGAAAACACTGTGCAAGATTTTACCATTCCCTGTGGGCAGAAACTTGTCTTATTCTTCGTTGTATCTCCTAGAGTACTTAGTACAGGGTGGGCCAAAGGTCATGAAAGGATCTGATGCTTTAATAACTTTTTGGAGATTATTTTTAAATGTTCATATACATATCATATATATCCTATATATACTGTATATAATGCTATGGTATTATAAATTAAAACAAAAATAAAGAGTTATTATAATATTGAAACCCCTTCGTGACTTTGTAACTTTTGGCCCACCTGTATAATGCTGAGTATATATCAGAGCAATTAGGAATAAAAGGATGAATACCTGGAATAAGCAGTGAATTCATGGCATAGGTGTGGCTGTGACTAAATACAGGAAAAAGAAACCAGTTGGAGGTACCATGTATGAGTAACAAGCAGGGGCACTGGGTAAGGGCATTGACCTTTGCCCTGGCAGGTGACTCATCACAATGCCACACAGCGGTTAGGGTTCCAAATACCACAAACATGACGGGAATGTTGAAAGTAATTTCTTAACCTTAGGCAATAGAAGCTATATAAAAAGTCTCCAAAACCATTACATAACCTGATTTTGTTGGTCTTTATTCTTTAAGTCCTCTTACCATAGCTTTTACCATCATAGGATTAGGTGCAGGCTGCACCTTTCTTCCCAGTGCCTTTCATCATGCCAGGTGTATCAAATGGTTTGGGGAATAACACCAGGTATATCTTACCACTAGGGTCATCTGGAGGGCTAAATAAGGTAATAAGAGGAAGGCATTTGGTTGGTCTTAAAGTATGACATAAATGCCAATTTTTGCCATTAGTATTCCTTTCATAAAGTACAAACCATCAAATATGTTTTGCATGATTGCACATGTATAACCTATACCAGATTGCTGACATCACTGGGAGTGGGGACAGGAAGGAAGGAAGAATAGAATTTGGAATTCAAAAACTTAAAAAAACAAAATGTTTAACAAATTGTTTTTACTGTAATTGGGAAGGGGATAAAAATATTTTTTTTTTCTTTCTTTCTTTCTTTTTTTTTAGGGAGGCAATTGGGGTTAAGTGACTTGCCAGAGTCACACAGCTAGTAAGTGTTAAGTGTCTGAGGCCGGATTTGAACTTCAGGAGTTCAAATTCCAGGAGTACCTGAGTTCAATCCGGCCTCAGACACTTGACACTTACTAGCTGTGTGACCCTGGCAAGTCACTTAACCCCCATTGCCCCCGCAAAAAAAAAAGACCAAAAAAGTAAATACCATTAAGTACTGAAGGAATTAATAATGATGATGATTTTTTATATTTAGGCAGACTTTGATAGCTACAAAACTTTTTTACTCTTATTACCTATTCAATACTTAAAATAACACTGTGAATTGGGTACTGCAGGTATTATTATCCTTATTTTATGGATGAGGTTTCAGAGAGGTTAATTCATTTGCCCAATGACTCACCAGCTAGTGTCAGAAATCTCTTGACTCCATATTCCAGTGCCTTTCCTATTACACTGCACTGCCTCTGCTCTTGAAAATGAAGGAAGAGCTACCCCTAAGAATATTATTAATGACATATATAAAAATAGCCTCAAGGAGACACTTAGAAGAAAGCTGTCTTGCATGTGTTACCACCTCATAGCCCTAGACTTCTCTCTCAAACACTTTGTTCTTGTCACATCAAAACCCATATGAAAAAATTAAATCATCATCTTGCTCCCCCCCCCCCAAAGAACTCCTCCTTCCTAACAGCACTATTTCTGTCAAAGGTACTATCATTTCTCTAGGCAGTCAGGCCCCAAACCACCAGGTCATCTTGGATTTCCTTCCCCTTGGCACCATATGCGATCAGCATACAAGTGTTACTATTCTCCTTGGTGATATTTATTGCTTCTGTTGCATCCACTTCACAGTACTTTCGTTCAAACCTGAATTGTGTCATATCTATATCTTTTATCATGTCATTTTCCAATCACTCCACCCATTTTGGTATCCCTTCTCTCTCCTCTTCTTCTTGTTCAGTTGTATTTTAGTCATGCATGTCTGACTCTGTGACCCCATTTGGGGTTTTCTTGGCAAAGATACTGTAGTGGTTGCCATTTCCTTCTCCAACTCATTTTACAAATGGGGAAACTAAAGCAAAAAGGGTTAAGTGACTTGCCCAGGATCACATAGCTAGTGAGTATCTGAGACTAGATTTGAATACAGGTCTGACTGCAGGGCCTGCATTTTATCCACTGTACTACCCAGGTGTCCCTTCTCTATCCTCTCTAACTACCTAATTTGTACCTATCCTTTAAGGTATAACTCTGATAGTGTTTCTCCATGACACCTTCCCTGACTATTCTTGTTGATAGTAATAAAGCCCTTCCTTTAAATCTTCCTATAGTATTTATTTTTAAAATTTTTTGTAGGGCAATGAGGATTAAGTAACTTGCCCAGGGTCACACAGCTAGAAAGTGTCAAGTGTCTGAGGCCAGGTTTGAACTCAGGTCCTCTGAATCCAGGGCTGGTGCTTTATCCACTGCACCACCTAGCTGCCCCCTCCTATAGTGTTTATTATCCACATCATTAGATTGACATTTATTACACACAGCTTTGAACTATGAGTAATATTTTAAATGTATTTTATATCTATATTTTGTGTACCCCGCCAAAGACTAAGCATTTTGAGTTTAGAACCTGAATATTATACTTTGCATCTCCCATAATAGTCAGCAAAATAGATGTTCAGTAAATAATACTCCTTCCTAACTCCAGTATAATTCTAGGTTTGTAGAAAATGAATAAATATGGAGTGCTTTAGATTTAGAATCATAAGATTTAAGTTAAAATCCCTGTTGTTATTTAATATGTGTGATCTTATGCCTCAATTTCCTCATCTGTGAATCAGAAAAATTAAATAAATTGGCTTATAAATTTATGAACTATGAGTATTCTTGCTAGAGAGAAATCAATTTGTCTCCATGTAACTAAATCTTTTTTCTTCCAAGAGAATCATGATCCAGAAAAGCCTCTAGCATGGTACAGTAAAAGGAACACTGGATTTGGTGTAAGAGAAACTGTAAAATGAAGGGACTGAACTATACAACCTCTCAAGTCCCTTCCAACCTCTAAATCAATAATCTTCTAAATTCCAAAGCTGGTTGGCTTTTTCTGGACACTTAGCAAGCTTTATTCCACTGTGCATCTGCTGCTCTGCTTGGTTTGAACTCCAAGGAACAAGATGCCCCTTCCAGGATAAGCTTATCATTTCTAAACCCACCACCATGCTGCTCATTCAAGCCTTGACTGACAGCACTTCCTTCAGCCTCTTCTGCTCTCTGATTCGAGGGCTCAAAGGTGAAGGACCAAATTCCTTTCAATACTTTTCTTCAGAGAGCAGATACTGGACTCTACTTTGCATCTGCTGCTCTGCCTGGTTTCATCTCCAAGGAAAAAGATGCCCTGGAGATAGGCAATGCCTGGTGTTCTGCTCCCCACTTCTGCCTCCTTTTGTGTATTGTCTCCCCCTCCATTAAACTATAAGTTCCAAGAAGGGAGGGATTGTCTTTCTTTTTATTAATTGTATCCTCAGGGCTTAGTACAGTGCTAGCTTAATGAAGCAAAATATTGCTTAATAAATGTTTACTGGATTGGATTAGAAAAGGAACAATATTTATGCCATTCTTTTTCTGGGAGAAAGTCTAAGAAGAAGGAAAAAATACTAGTCATTCTATAATAAGTTAGCAAGAAAAATAATTGGGCATTAATCTCCTCAAAAAAATTCCGAGTAAAGTGAGAGTAGTTCAGTAGTTTCTTCAAGTGAAAAGTGCTTTTTAAAAAGTTTTGCTCTGTGTGACTCTGGGCAAGTCACTTAACCCCCATTGCCTGCCAAAAAAAAAAAGGCACTTGATACAGCACTTTTGAGGCATTCATTGCTGTTTCATGTTATTATAGCTAACAGGACTTAACTAAAATGAAATGTGCTTTTGTATAGCAAACATGTAGTACAATCAAACATGAGGTAAGACCAAAAATTATTATGGTTGATTTTTAAAATACAAACATACAAGGCCTGTTACATGTGCACAGCATAAATAGGACTCATATTTATATTATAATTAAGTTTACAAAGCACTCTCCTCATAACAGCCCAGTGAAATAGGGAGGATGAATATTGCCATGTTAAAAGCAATCACCCTAGGGAGGTACACTTACTCTAATTATATTGTCAGTTCTCCAAACATTTTGGGAATTCTTTTGGAATTGCCCACAGGGCCAGTTTACAAGCCATACAAGAAAATTATTCATTATTTTATAATCACATCTCATTTGTCATGAAAAACAATATTACCCAGCTTGGAATAGGGTCACTCACCTTATTCACCAGCTGTGCCTCAAAATTACTTTTGGCTATTTCATAAAATCAAACTGATCCTGAAAATTTTTTCTGACATTATGGCTGTCTCCCCCACCCCGCTTAAATGTTAGTTACAGTTATGGATTAATTTAGCTATCAAAACCACTTCAACTCAGCTGAAATGTAGGCTCACCTATCTTTATCACCTCAAAGCTGGAAACAACAGAAGGGAAAAATCATCTTAGCAACAGAAATAGACAAGAATAATGGTAACAACAATAATAACTGACACATAGTATTTAAGGTTGAAATGTATTTACATACATGATTTCATTTGCTCCTTTATGGGGAAGACCCCACGACTTCAAAGGATAATCCTTTAATAACCCAATGAGGATCCTGAATACCCTGAGAGCCAAATCCACTTTCATGTTATAGAATATTCTCAAATGTATCTTTCAGCTCTAGTCTATGATGTGGACACTGAAGGATTTAGGTGGATAAGATATCAGAGAACAAGAACTGGTCATTTCAAACTAAGAAAAGTCTGCCTTGGGGGCAGCTAGGTGGCACAGTGGATAGAGCACTGGCCCTGGAGTCAAGAGGACCTGAGTTCAAATCCGGCCTAAGACACTTAACACTTGACACTTACTAGCTGTGTGACCCTGGGAAAGTCACTTAACCCTCACTGGCCCACAAACAAAAAAGAAGACATGGGTTCAAATCTTGTCTCTTCTAATTGCTGTAAATAAAAGTATGTATAGAAAAGTCTGCCTCAAATCTAAAAGACTGAAGTCTTTTAGAACAGTCTGTGATACTGTTGGAGATCTTTGTCTTTAGAGTGCTGCTTGGACTGAAGGATTTAGGGTTTGAAGGAACTTTAGATTTCATAGTCACTCCCCCTCATTTTAGAGATGAGGAACCTAAAGCCTGAAAAAAATTAAGTGACTTGCCAAGGTCACACAAGTCGAAATTGACAAGACCCAGGATTTGAGCTGTGCTCTTCTGACCCCAAATCCAAGGCTCTTTGCACAACAATGCTTCTACTTCATCCGGCCTAGATGCTGGCTTGAGTCTACTATTTGTCTGACTTATCTATGTTTCCTACTTTGATTACTATACTGTATGTGTTAATTGTGCATCCTTCTCCAAGGTATGATCTCTTAATTGCCAAGTCCAATAATCTTTTCTTAGTCCTCAAAGGTCCTTCTTGACTTTTGCTGGTATTTGATAACTGCTTTTCTTTGAGACTCTCTCCTAATTAGGTTTTCATGTCACTATTTCTCTTGGTTTTCTTCCTTTTTTTCTTCCTTCCTTTCTTTCTTGTTGGTGAGGCAATTGGGGTTAAGTGACTTGCCCAGGGTCACACAGCTAGTAAGTGTCAAGCGTCTGAGGCCGGATCTAAACTCAGGTCCTCCTGAATCCAGGGCCAGTGCTCTATCCACGCACCACCTAGCTGCCCCTCTTGGTTTTCTTCCTACCTCTCTGATTACTCTTTCTCTGTCTCCTTTTCAGGATCATTATCAGTGTCCTACTTCCTAAGTGAAAGCATACTCCAAGGCTCTGTACTGAGCATTCTTGTCTACATACCCTCTCTTGATGACTTCATCAGCCCCTATGGGTTCAATGATTATTTCAATGAAGATAATGCCTAGATCCATATATGTAGCCCTAGTCTGTCCTGTGGTTCAGTCCTATACATCATTGTCTATTAAACATTTCAAATGAGCAGACCCAGAGACATCTTAAACTCAACATGTCCATATTACAACTTACTATCTTGGGGGCAGCTAGGTGGTGCAGTGGATAAAGCACCAACCCTGGATTCAGGAGTACCTGAGTTTGGATCTGGCCTCAGACACTTGACACTTACTAGTTGTGTGAACCTGGGCAAGTCACTTAACCCTCATTGCCCTGCAAAAAACAAAACAAAACAAAACAAAACAAAACAAAACAAAAAAACTTACTATCTTTCCCTACAAACCCAAACTCTTGTTGATACCTTATTTCTTTTAACCCTGTAAGTCACCTGATTGTACAACCATGATATAACCTTGACTTTCCTCTCTCCATCAAACCCCTACAGTCAAACACCTGCCAACTCTGGTCACGTCAACTCCAGATTGCTTGAATTTATCTGATTTTGCCTACTTACATAATCTCCATTATCCTAATTCAGGCTCTCATCACCTCTTGCTTGAACTACAACACTCTCCTAATTGTACTTCCTGCCTCCAAGTCTCTCCCTTTTCCAGTCCATCCTCAACAAGGGTTGCCAAAGGGATATTCTTAAAGCACAGGACTTACCAAGTCACTATCATTGAAAAGCTCCCAATGGCTCCCTATTGCCTCTAGAATAAAATTTAAACTCCTTTGTTTGGCATGTAAAGCCTTTTGCAACCTAGCTCCAGCTTTCTTACCTTTCCCAGATTATTATACATTACTCCCTTTCACACACACACTTATGTTCCAGCTAAACTAGCCTTGCTATTCTTCATACATGACATTTCACTTCCTATTTTGGTGCCTTTGCAAAGACTTACCTTCATTCCTGGAACACATTTGTTCCTCATCTCTGAGATTTGATGAGATAATATTTGTAAAGTGCTTAGCATAGTGCTCAACACACAGTAGGCACTTAATAAATGCTTATTCCCTTCCTCTTTCCCATCTCTTCCTCTTATAATCCCTAGCTTCCTCCAAAGAATAACTTGTGTCACCTCCTTTTTGTGATCCTCATCCCCATATGCTCCTGCCTCCTCTAACTTTCTAATTACCTTCTATCTATTTCATATATATTTTACTTATATCTAATCAGCAAAAAGCCCCTTGAGGGAAGATGAGGTTTGGTTTTTATTTTCTGGATACCTAGCATCCAACACAGTATTTAATTCACAGTAGATAAAAAATGCTTGTTGATCACTTGGTCTGATACCTATATCCATGATTAGTTCTGATGTCTGTCAGCTTGGTTATGTTTTTACCTAATTTTTATCTTTACCACTACATTCTTCAGATCCTGTTTGACTTCACCATCTTTTCACGTCCCTTGTTGATCCAGTCCTGCTAATGTGCTCACCTCCCCTTTCTTTCTACCAAACAGCAGACACAAAGACTATTCCCTCATCTTTTTACACATAATTCCAACAAGCCTGGTTGTCTGAGTTCCAAACTCACACCTGATAAGAGGAAAGATAATGACAAAAAACAAACAAACCCAGATGTCATACATAGAAGAAAACAAAAAATTTAGAAAAACAGCAATTTTGATGCTACTTTATAACATTCAGAAAGTAAATGTAACATAAACTAAAAAGTATACAACAGAATTTCAGAGGTTTATAGACAATCCTCTTTTGTCTTTGTATATAGAACTATTTGCTGATTAAGTTAATAATAAAAAAGATTAAAAAAAAAAGAAGCAGATGTCCTGGTCTGTTGCAATTATCCTGGTGCTTAGATGCTTTCACAAAAGAGGCAGATGGTCTAGTGATCCTAAAAGCAAGTAGGTCTTTATTACGGGTACATTTTAACTCATGCAAGGAAAGGCCATAAATACATGTGTGTCAGCATGAGCAGAAGTAGATGTCAAAGACAGCTGAGAGCAAAAATAATCAAGAGTAGCCTGGGGGTGGGAGAGTGGACATAATCAATGATGCAATATGAGAGGTCACTCAAACCCAGAACTTAATTATTTTTAAGCATAAAGAATGTAAAAAGGAGGAAGGTGTTCAGTGATGGCCCTACAAGGGATCACTCTCCATATCTGGTACATCCAGAGACAAACTCTTGTTTAATGGGTCATTACTTCATCCACCTGCGCAACTTGATTCTGTAGGCAAAGACCAAGGGTGAAGGAAAGGATCCTTCTTCTGGGGCATCTGATTGGTTTTCCATCTCTGATGTCACTTAACATAGAAGTAAAGATGAGTGACTCAGCATTTCCAGCCTGGAAAGTTCCAGGAAGAAGAGCATTTTTCAGGAGTAGGTGGAGGAATTCTGTGTGAAGTGGAGGCTGCTTTTTATATGAAAATCATTAAGGATTTTAAATCCTTCCCTACCATCCACATCACAGTTTGTACAGAATACCATAGCAGACAAGAATTCAAAAGCTACAGCAAATAAGCCACTTAATGTAAGGGCAAACAGCTCTCCTACACATTTCAATAGTTCCTAACTGAATCATTAGATTACATATCATATCTTATAACTGAACTGAATTTCAGGATGAACTTAAGTCATCAATAAAGGTCAAATCATGGCCACATGGCCAGTAAGTGGTAGGTCTTATCCTTCTGTCCAGTGTCTTTTTGTACCATTTGCATGCTTTTCCAGATGGCAGATACAGTACCAAATACCCTCCGGAATCAAAGATGGGCAGGACACAGTCACCACCCACAAAAACCTTATAGTACAATAGAGGGAAAAGATTTAGCGAGAGATGAGAAAAGACTAAGCATTTATTAAGCACCTACTATATGCCCGGCAGATATTATCTCTATAGGTGAAGAACTAAGATGTAAGCAAATAAATATAAAATAAGGATGAAAACACATAAGTTAGGTAATACCGAAAGTGGCACTGAGCTATTTAGAATAAATTTAATGATTTAGAAGGAAGATGGAAGAAAATTTCACAATAAATTAGCGTTAAAAGCTAGTAGCAGTCATCAGCCTACAGGAGCATTCAAAAGCAGACAAGCAGATGCTCTTCTGTGGGTTGGGACAAAGACTTAGCCTAGATATTTGACCTTTAGACTTTGCTATACCTTGAATCAAGTAACCATTCTCCATTCTTATTTATCTTTTTAATCATCCTATTGTGAAAAGATCAATGTGTCCCATGAATCTATAACAGTAAAGTGAGGTATAGAGAGGTTAAATCCCTTGCCCAAGGTCTCATAGTAAATTAGTAATCAGATCTGAAAAATGTACCCAGCTCTCTTGGTATCCAGTCTAGTGCTTCTTATAATTATTTTTCGAAGTGCAAAAGAGCAGATGGCATCTGGCTCTGAGGTAATAGGGCTTTTCCTATTCATACCTCCCGCTTAGCTGGGACAACAGCTATAGCTTAATCATTTCCCCCATAGCTTGGACACAACATGTCACTTGATGTACCATTTGTACATTTCCATGTGCTTTTGTTTACAACCCTGACCTTTCTTTGGAGTTAAAGGACCAGAACATAAAAAACACTTTCCTACAATGAATTACTTCATAATGAAAAGAAATCAGTTCAACAAAGTGGGGCTCTTTGCTTGAGTAATTTTCCCTCCACCATGACTATTTGTGTCTATGGGCTATCTGCCAGTGGACATAATGCATTTCGGGTCATCCTGTAGAAGGGGGAAAACAGGAATCACTCAACCAGTTATTACTTCCCCTCTTTCATATACCACCAGATGTATCTTCCCAATGCAAAGACAAGGGACATTTACGAATGATCAAGAGACTCAGCCAACTGGCATAAAGACTTTGCTAGGAAGTACTTTCCCAGGAGATAATTCCTACACCTAAGAGAGATGCAATCAAACTTTTAGATGAGTGATCACTTCTGTGAATCCAAGAGATTCTATAAACCATATATGTAGAACAGTGGAAAGAATATCAGCCTGGCTACCAAGGAGACTGGATTCCTCTTTTGCTAACCAGTATGTGATCTTACTGAAAACTTTTTATCTTTCTGTGATTTGGTCTCCTAATCTGTCAACTGAAGAGGTTCAATTAAATGTTTCCCTAGTCCCTTCTATTTTGAAAATTTTGTCATTCTTACCCCATCTGCTTCTGGCTTTTCTTCCCCAAGGGAAAAAATAAACACAGACTTTTGCCAAGATTAATAGGAGGGCAGTGGTGCCTCTTTTGATCAATCAATATGCATTAAGTGCTTACTCTATACCAGGCACTCTGTTAGGTTCTAGAGAGACAAATTCAAAAGATGAAACAATCCCTATGAGGAATCAATGTGACAGATGATAAATTCTTATAAGAAACCAAAATGTAAATATTACTATCTTACATGCATTAATACAGGAGACTTGAACTGACAGTAATTTTCAAGGACCCTCATACTTTATAAGATGAATGGTATTACAGAAATAATGATCAGAAGCACAATCATCTCTTACTTATTCATGGTAATGATCTCCCAGATAGAATGAATAATTGTAATGCAAAGATAACCCCTCAAAGGGGCTCATTTTAATTTTGACCTTTTTCCTTGCAGATAATTAGATCAATTGACTGACTTGAGTTAAGTTTCTTCTTCCAGCCTTTATGCTTCTTAAGAAGAGTATATAAATGAAGAGCAAAATCCAAGAGTAATAAGTCTAATCAGCTCCTGAAAAATGAAGCTATTACTTGAGGATAAGAAACAGAAAACAGAGACTAATTGTTCTTTTTCACAGTGGGAAAGAAGGGAACAGGAAATTTACTTCCTTTGTCTCTCCATCCCACCCTCCCTTTCCAGGTTAAATGTTTTATGTCACAATTACATCATGCTTGACAGATTCACGTAGGATTGGAAATACAACTCAATGATTTATCTGCCCTTTGACTTTTTAAACCTGGTTTTCCCATCTAATATTTTCTTTCTTTCCCAAAGCACCTCACCTTGGCCAGTCTCTCCTTAGTTTATCAGGCGTGCATCCACCCATCCTTTCAATAAATTTATTTATGAACCTACTATTTGGAACCAACAAAGGCAGGTTCTTGTGAAAGGTACCAGAAAATAAATTAATAATTCAATTTAATTCAGTAAGCATTTATTAAGCAGCTAATTCATGCCAAGCACTGTGGGAGGCCAAGAAAAACAGTCCCTGCCCTTGAGAAGATCACTTTTTACTAGAAATTGGTTAAAAAAAATTAAGTCTCAGAGAGAGTAGGGGAAGGTGAATCTGAAGTTTAAAGTATAGGTTTCTATAGGGAAGAACTGAGATTTGTGAATTTTGCTTCATATAACACTTAACCATGTAAAAACACCTAAATTAATTTTGTTTCAATAACAGTAACAGAGTAAGAGGATCCTCATTTACCTCCTGCAAGATCCATCTAAAAGAGGTGAATGAAAATCTATTTTAAAAACACTGGGGTCTCTGTTTACTTATGTATGAAATGAGGGAATTCTTAGAAATGAGATAAAATTCTAGGGGCAGCTAGGTGGTGCAGTGGATAGAGCACTGGCCCTGGAGTCAGGAGTACCTGAGTTCAAATCCGGCCTCAGACACTTAACACTTACTAGCTGTGTGACCCTGGGCAAGTCACTTAACCCCAATTGCCTCACTAAAAAAAAAAAAATTCTATTAGCTCTTCAAACTTTTCTTGGGTGCCTCTTGTAAGCAAGGCATTGTTTTAGCCATTATAAATAAGCCATGGTGCTGGCAGAGAGAGCTCACTTCTGGTTGGAAAATTAGAGGGGAAAAGGAGACATCTTTTGCCTTGGTTGGGATAGAAAAACCCTTATCATTCTCTGATCCTCTCTAGAACATAAGTTCCTTATCTATAAGATGCCAGGACTTTACTATATGATTTCTAAGATGCCTCCCAACTCTAAATAATATGAACTATGATCCTGTATTTCCTGACATCAAGACCTTGTGCTCCAGGAAGGTGTAAACATATGAAAACAATTAATCAACCTGAAACTCATGGAACAAAAGTACTTGGTTCTTGTTAAAAAAAGAAAAGAAAAGAAAAGAAAAGAAAAGAAAAGAAAAGAAAAGAAAAGAAAAGAAAAGAAAAGAAAAGAAAAGAAAAGAAAAGAAAAGAAAGAAAACTGTGGATAAAGCACCAAACCTGTATTCAGGAGGACCTCAGTTCAAATCCAGCCTCAGACACTTGACACACTTACTACCTGTGTGACCCCAGGCAAATCACTTAACCCTCATTGCCCCACAAAAAAAGAAAGAAAGAAAGAAAACTAATACTGGCAACATGGCATTATTCTGGGAATGAGGGTCAATGGAAAGGCAGAATCTGTGGGGCAAGTTCTATAGGGCAATGGCAGAAACTGCCTACTGGGGAAAAGCTCAAATGGATTATCTTGGATGTTTTGATTGCATGGGGAATACAGAGAATAAAGAAACACTAGGTAATGATAGGGTTTATGAATCATAGAATGAGAGCCTAGAGCAGACAAAAAGAGAAGATGGATAATGAAGATAATAAAAGGCATCCTTTTTGGAAAGGGGCAGAAACAATGAAATTTTTGAAATCGAATGAACAAAATTAGTTGAAGGGGAGGAGAGGAAGGTGGAATCTCCTTGACTGAGGAAAAAATGGGGGCAAAATCATATAACCAGATAAAAGCAGGAGAAAAAAAGAACCATTTGAGCAAAACCGCAAAGGGAAAAGGTGAAGGAAAGAGAGCAAATGAGAACAGGGCCACCTTTAAAAGGATTAAGGTAAAATAGTAGAAGGAACATAGTACTGTGCTTATGGCAGAAGAGTTTTAAAAAATCATAATTTTAAAAAATATTAGGGATGGAAGGAAGAAAATCTTAACTCATAAATTTAAATGTGAATGGATTAAATAATCCAATACAAGAAAAAAGTGACAGACTGCTAGCATCCATAAGAATATAAAATCTTACAATCTGTTGCTTACAAAAAACACATTTCAAAAACAAAGACATACGAAATGAAACTGAGGGGATGAAAAAAATGTACTATGCATCAAGTGAATAAAAACAACAACAACTAAACTCAGGAGTTGCAATCATGCCATCTGACAAAGCAAAAACAAACATTCAAAAAATAATAAGGGGGGGCAGCTAGGTGGCACAGTGGATAGAGCACTGGCCCTGGAGTCAGGAGTACCTGGGTTCAAATCCGGCCTCAGACACTTAACACTTACTAGCTGTGTGACCCTGGGCAAGTCACTTAACCCCAATTGCCTCACTAAAAAAAAATAATAATAATAATAATAATAAGGGATAAACAAGGAAACATTATGCTGAAAGGAATGCTAAACAACAAAATAATATCAGTAATAAGTTCATATACTCCAAATGCCTTAGTATCCAAACTCATAAAAAAACCATTATCTGAGTTACAAGAAAATATAGATAATAACACAATAGTGACAGGATACTTTAATATCCCTCAGTTCTGAATAAGTCTAAATGAAAGATAAACAAAAGGAAAAACAGGTAATTGAATAAATGATGGAGAAACTAGAGTTGAAAAATTTGTGGTATCTTCTTTTAAATAGGACAGAAAAAAAAACATTTCTCAGCACCACATGGAAATTTTAAAAAATAGACCATGTACTAGGGCACAAGAATATTGTAAACAAATGTAAAAAGGCAGAAATAGTTCATATATTCTTTATGGACCACAACTCAATAAAAATGGTAATTGATTTAGGGTACCAAAAAAGATACAAATGGACAATTATCAATAAAAAGCTAAATAATGAGTGGGTCAAAGAACAAATAATAGAAATAGTTAATAATTATGTAAAAGAAAATGATAATGATGAAACAACATACCAAAATTCCTGAGATGCAGCTAAAGTAGTCTTCAGGGGGAAAATCATATCCCTACAAGCATACATTAACAAAATAGAAAAGGAAGAGTGTTAATGAATTGAATGTGCATTTTTTGAAATTAGAAATCCAAACAAATAAACAAACCTAAAATAAGCATAAAAGAGGAGATAATAGATAAATTGGAAACCAGAAAAAAACTACGTAGAAAAGATAGATAAATCTGAAAACTAGTTCTTTGAAAAGACTAATACAACTGTAAATCCTTAGCTAATCTAATTTAAAAGTAAAAAAAAATCAAATCAATAAAAAAGCAAATGAGCAAAGTGATACCACAGAAATCCCAAATAAAAAGAGCAATCAGAACATATTATGCACAGTTATGTGCTAATAAAACTGAAAACACAAAATAGAAGGATATTTTTAAAATGTAAAATACCCAAAGTATCAGAAGATCAGATAGAGATCTTAAATAGCCCAATCGCAGAAAATGAAATAAATGGGGCTCTAAAGGAACCACCAAGAGGGAGAGGAAGGGAACTTCCCTGATTCTGATGTATTCACAAAAGAATTCCATCAAATGTTTAAAGAATACTAAGTACTCCTATTCTCAACAATTGAAATAAAAGCACCCTACCAGAATCCTTTTGAGATAAATATAGTCCTAATACCTAAACCAGGGAAAGAGAAGACACAGAAAGAAAACTATAGGCCAATATTATTAATGAATATCGACTCAAAAATCCTAAACAAAAAAGGACCCACATGTACAAAAATATTTATAGCTGCTCTTTTTGTGGTAGCAAGGAATTGGAAATTGAGGGAATGCCCATCAATTGGGGAATGGCTGAACAAGTTGTGGTATATGAATGTAATGGAATACTATTGGGCTACAATAAATGACGAGCAGGTGAATTTCAGAGAAACCTGGAAGGACTTACATGAACTGATGCTGAGTGAGATGACAGAACCAGGACAACATTGTACACAGTATCCACAACATTGTGTGAGGATCAACCGTGATAGACTTGATTCTTCTCAGCAATACAATGGTCCAAGATAGTTCCAAAGGACTCATGATGGAAAATGCTCTCCAAATCCAGAAAAAAAAAAAGAACTGTTGAATCTGGATGCAGATCAAACCATACTATTTCTATTGTTTTTGTTGTTCTTGTTTTTCTTTTTTGAGGTCTTTCCTTTTTGCTCTGATTCTTCTCTCATTATATGACTAATGCAGAAATATGTTTAATGTGATTGTACATATATAACCTATATCAGATTACTTGCTGTCTTGGGGAGAGAGGAAGGGAAAAAAATTTGAAACAAGAAATCTTATAAAAACAAAAGTTGAAAACTATCTCTACATGTAACTGGAAAATAATATTTACATGGAAAAAAATCCTAAACAAAATAATGTCAAACAGATGGCAGCTATTTATCCAAAAAGTACTCATTATGCTATTCATTATGACCAAGTGGGACCTATCCTAGGGATACAAGAATGGTTCAACATCAGGAAAACAACCAACAATCATATGAAAAACCCAAAGCTTTCAAAACCACACAATCAACTCAATAGATACAGGAAAAGTCTTTGACAAAGTACAATACTCTTTTATGCTAAAAACCCTGCCAAGTATAGGCATAAAGGAATCTTGTAAAAAATATCATGCTAAGCATGTGTCTAAAACCAAAAGAAAGTATCATATGCAATAGAGATATATTAGACCATTTCCCCAAAAATACAGAAGTGAAGTAAGGATGCCCTCTCCCCACTATTATCTAATCTAGTTCTGGAAATGCTAGGAACAACAATAAGGAAAGAGAAAGAAATTAAAGATAGGTAAAGAAGAAATAAAACTATCCCTATTTGATGGTGATATGATGCTATACTTGGAAAATCCTTGGAATCATCAAAGATACTAACTTAAGACAATTACTAGCATCAGTCAAGTTATGGGCTACAAAATCCTCAAAAAACCCAAGAGTATTTTAATTTAATCATATGAAAGCCTAAAAGGCAATAATAGAAAAGAAAACCTCATTTTAAAAAAATGACCAAATCCATAAAATATCTACAGAATGACCTAAAAAAGCACACAAAAGACTTCTATATGGTATCGAGTATTGTAACTACTGGGGCAAGGATTCACTATTTAGCAGAAAATGCTGGAAAAAATGGAAAGCAGTCTGGCAAAAACTAGATATGGATCAAGGTTCTAATGGATAGGAGACCAATATATACCAGGTTATACCATAATCTAATTAGAAAAGCAAGGAAATAGATATCTACTATAACTAAAGATAGGGGAAGATTTCTTGACCAATCAAAGAATATCAAAAGGGATATAGTAGGTAAGTGGTAAAAAAAACCTCTTTGCAGTAAATGTCTTTGATAAAGGTTTGATATACAAGATCTAGGGAAAACTGATACAAAAAAAGAATATAATTATTCCCTAATTGATAAATGGTTTAAAAAATATATAAACAGGCAGAACTCAGGAGAAAGGTAAGCTATTAACAACCACATAAAAATGCTCTAAGTTACTAATAACATGAGAAATACAAATTAAAAGAACTCTCAAATTCCATTGCATACTCATCAGAGTGGTAAAGATGAGTTTGAAAATGATACTGACAATTATTGGAAGGGCTGTGGGAGCTTGGGCACACTAATGAATTGTTGCTTAAACTGTGAATTGATTATAGTCACTTTTTGTGAAATCTGGCACTGGATTGAGTTGTTTATTGCTGATTCCCTTCTGCTTTTTTTTTTTAAATCATTCTACCTTAAGGTTCATTTTTAGAGCTTTTTACTTGGATACCTGTAGATCTGGGCTCCTCTAGGTTCAGTCATGGAGCTATTTTCCCACAATCCTCAGGATATCTTGTTTTTAAAGGTACTACTGTATGTGGGAGGTGGACCTAAAGTCAGTGGACACCCATTATAAGCCAAGAGGGTTTCTCCCTTCCTCATTCAGGGAATTTTCTCTCTCCTCAACAAACAACAGGGAAGCACTTCTTGATTTTAGTCAAATATCCACTTTTGAAATGGCCTTGGGAAAGAAATCAGCCTTGCTGATGTTTAAGATGTAAACTGAGACAAATATGAAGATAATCACATGTGTTGGGAATAATGCAGAGATAGCTCCAGGGAGCTGTTCAGAGAGATTACAGGTGTTCAGCTTAATACTCTAGACAGGGATTTTTACTCTGGGGTCCATGGACTTGTTTTTAATATTTTTATCATTGTATTTTAATGTAGTTGTGATTACACATAATGTTGTACATTTATGAAAACATGGGAAGGGATGCATAGGTTTCATCAGATTGTTAAGGGAGACCACGGCACATAAACTGGTTAAGAATCTCTCCTCTAGAGAAAGAGAATGGAAGGAGAAACTTGCATCTACTGCCAACATTACCCCTGTTTTGGAGATAAAAATATACCTTTTAGGCTCAGAGACTTCCATCTGGTACTTTTTTGTAAGAAATTAAGCCACTAGGTAAAATTCTCCTGGGCAAATCCTTTAAAGTGCAAACAGAATGAGGTCAAAAGGCTATATTCAATATTCTATTAGGGCTCATTGTAAATTAAATGCCATACCCTAACTGGCTGAAAGTCCATTTCAATCATCGATTCAGGAATTCTTGGCTCTCAACTACTGGTTATAACATGGAGACCTGACCTACCACTATCTGAAACAAAATCACCTTTTATTCTTCATTTAGGTGAAACTGTATAACCTGATACCTCTGGTTTCACAATGCTTCCTCCCTCCCCACTATAGCCTATAACTCTATTACTTTATATAAGCCCATCCAGTCTCTTAAAATAGACACTCTGGGGATTAAAAGTACAAAGAATTTTAGAACAGTCCACTTTAGTGTTCTGGGTGAGAGCCCTCTGTACCATTTGTAGCATCCATGTGGCAACCAGTCTCAGCAATAATTATTCGATCCAGGTTCTTCCTTGTAAACCTTAATTGTCATGTTCAAAAAGCCTTAAGCACACATTAATTACAAAGAAAACTATTCCATAAGGCTTGCTTGGGGAATCCCATCTCAATTCTTTACTCACTATCCACAAATATTTATTTATATCATCTTTTGTGGACATATGTCTCAGGAATTTATGTTCACTCACTGTCTCTTCTCTCCCCTCCATTAAGGGCATAGAGGGTTTCACAAAAGATTAATTAGTCCAAACAACAGAATAATGAAAGCCATAAAACTTGCCTGGAAATCAGGACAGTGAAAGGGAGCCAATCCTTTTCTCCATTATGATCAGCAAAAACTAGGGTTTTTGTTTTTTTAATTCTTCTTTATAGATTAGGAAATGGGGAAGGAGAGGAGGGAAGGCAAATGTAAAAATCTTTCTTCTTATTTTAAACCATTTTAATGTCTCTTTTTTTTTTTGCATATTTGTTTTAAAGTTAGATGGGACTTTGAAGGTCATTCAATCACTCTTCTTTTATCAATAAGGAAACTGAGGTCCAGAGAGGTAGATTGATGTTTCAAGGTCATGTGGAACTGAACTACAACCCAGGTCTTTGGAATTTCAGTGGATTATTCTTTCCATTACTCCAAAATAAATTAATGCAAGATTCCAGACGGACACACAGTGACCTCTCAGTGACCTTGTCAGCTCACAGGGGTTCCACTATCATTTCTATGCAACTTGTTTCCAAATCCACTTATCCTGCCTTGCTCTCTTTAACACCAGTCCTATATCATCAACTACATAATGGACATTTCCATCAATATATCTCATGGGTGTCTCAAACTTAACATGTCTAAAATGGAACTCTTCCCCTAAATCTATCGCACCTCAAAGCTTCCCCTTTTCTGTTAAGGTCAACACTAGTCTTCTATTTGCTCATGCTCACAATTCTGGAATCATCACTGACTTTTCTCTCCTTCATTTCTCTTAGTCATATCATCTATCTTTATTCATTTCTGTATCACCACCCACCTGTTTCCCATTTCTCCCTCTGATGGAATCTATCCTCTATGAAAACACCAAACTGATACCTGACTTTGTCAATCCCCTATTTGAAAATCTTAAGTGGCTCCTTATATTGCTTCAAGGATAGAATATAAAATCCTCAGCCTGCTATTTCAAGCCTGGCTCTAACCTACCTTTCACTTTTCCAGTGTTATTTTGTACTGCATATTTCATTTACACAATTTCTTTTCCAATCAATCAACAAGCATTTATGAAGCTTTACTAGCTGTTCCCTAACAAAGCATTCCATCTTCTTCCTCTGCCCAGACTATTTTCCTATGCCTGGAACACACTTGCTCCTTACTTCTACCTCTGAGGATCCTTAGCCTCCTTCAGATCCAGCTCCTTCAAATAAAGCTCAAATACCACCTCCTACAAGAGACCTTTCCTGATCATCTACTTTTGGAAAATAGTTTGCATTATTTTGTATTTAATTATTTGTATACATATTATATCCCCCTCAGTAGAATGTAAATGCATTGGGGGCAGTCCCATTTTATTTTTGTATTTGTATCCCTAATACCTAGCACAGTTCCTGTCACATATTAAATAAATAATAGATATTTGTTGAATTGGATTGATGAGTAAGGAGGTTTCACTTCAGAAAAAATCTTATGGCAAATGTAAATCCAATTGCCAAGTGGAATATGTTGGAATAGAGGAAGAAAAGAAATTTTAAAACAGAAATAAGATGACTTGATACTGTTTCCAAAGAAGAGAGAATCTTATTAATAGAAATGTTGGTAGGTTTTTATTATCTTTTAAAGAGAAAGGAAGGAGAAGAATTTATTAAGTACACACAATGTGTCAAACTCTATGCTAAGTGCTTTTATGAATATTATCTTCTTTGATACTCACAACAGATGCTATTTTGGGGGCAGCTAGGTTGTGCAGTGGATAAAGCACCAGCCCTGGATTCAGGAGGAACTGAGTTCAAATCTGCCCTCAGATACTTGACACTTACTAGCTGTGTGACCCTGGGCAAATCACTTAACCCTCATTGCCCTGCCCCCCCCAACAATAAAAATGATCCTCACTACAACCCTAGGAGGTAGGGTGCTATTACTATTCCCATTTTACAGTTGCAGAAACTGGGGCAAACAGAGATGAACTGACTTGCTCAGGGTCATATAATTAGTAAGTGTCTAAGACCACATTTGAACTCAGGTTTTTTTGACTCCAGGCCTAGCACTCTATTCACAGTGGCAACCCAGCTGCCTCTAAAGGGGTCTTTAAAGACCTGTTAAACATAAGCATATCCTTAGCAGAATCTGAAGCCCAAGTACCACTGCTGAGTATTATATTCTTGCAATGAAAAGCTAGCTATAGAAACTCATTACCAGATTTCACTACCCAAATGCAAAATGAAAGCCAATTATCTAAGGTAACAATTTTTTTCTATGTATGAATATTGATCAAATCTATCTAAAGTATGGCCCAAAGATGATTTTTTACAATGGTGTCCACTTATTTCATACACATGTCTAGTCTTGTGATAGCACAAAGCTACAGGCTTTGTCCCCATCAGCCCTTTCCCTGGTTATCACACCCTATCTGCCTGCTGCCCCCCTGACTCACTGAGATTTCTTACAAGTAGCCCAAACAAAAGTGCTGGTTCTGAAAAAGCTTGTGAAGCCTCCTGGCAATCCCATGGCATTTTATCGTAAAAGCCCTCCTTTCCTCATTTTCTTCTCTTTTTTACAACACCGCTAATTTGTTTGGAAACAGGATCTTTATTTCTTTAGCATTCAACCCACCCTGGTTTCCTTAGACAACAGAAACCTAGATCTTCTGTCCATGCATAGCCATCTCCAGTTTAATAGTGAACATGGGAAATAAACATTTAATGGTAACACCACTTATCAAAATGGTGATACTTGACAATGGTTTTGAAGTGTTGGTGGGGGGAAGGGTAGTAGAGGGGACTAAGATAAAAGCTTTATTAAGAAAAGAAAGGAGGCTGGGAGGAAAATTATAGTTTTTTAGCTTAAACTAGGTTCTCCCCCAACCCTTTTGGAGGGCAAAATGATTGCAAAATACTCCTCCAATCAAAACTTAATCTCTTTCTTTCTCTCTCTCTCCATTTCCATGATACTTAGACCCTGTTTTGTGTTGGTCCCTTTATCTCTAAGAAGAAGCTGCTTTATTGAAAGTTCATAGAAAAGACAGTTGTCCTATAGACAATAAAGCCGTCTGCACACCAGGAATTTTTGAAGGGAGGCTGCCACAATGTAGGCAGAATTTTCAACCTGTTGCTATAGTAGCAGAAGGAATGTGATTCAGGGGCAAACTGCAGTACTGTCGTTCTCCACATCCAAATCCCTCCTAACAGGCTCCACAAAAGCTCCAATAAGCAGATGGACATTAACTCTTAGAATGCCATCGTTCTTTCCTTCCTTCAAAAGGGCAGCTATAGTGGAGAAATCTACTCCATTCTGTTCTAAAAGCAATATCTTGAGACCAGAATAGCTAGGCTAGAGAGGATGCTGCAAGAAAGAAAGAAAAAAGAAAAGCTATTCAACTTGGTTAACTGCAAACCAGCTTTATTCTTGTGTCACTGTGATGCCTCCAGAAATGAAAATTTGGTTTTCATCTAGGCTATACTGGAAAGATTCCTTCAAATAACTCGATTTCATTAAGCCAGTTATCACATAAAATTTTCGAAGTATACCTATTCCTTATCAAATTGATCACAGATTTATTCCAGGCAGTTAGTGTGGATGAATGTGCATTTACAGTCAATAGCTGTCAGCATAGTGGGTAAGTATACCAAGCAACCACAGCCTGAGGGAAACAAAGGGATCCTCAAACCTGCCTCCCCCATTTTTGTTGGAAATTAAGATTAGAAATGGGTAGACTTCAACAGGTAACATTCAAAAATACCCTATGAATTCTGGTCATTAAAACTGTGACTTGGGCGGGGGGGAGGCGGGGAGCGGGGCAGCTAGGTGGTATAGTGGATAAAGCAACAGCCCTGAATTCTGGAGTACCTGAGTTCAAATTTGGCCTCAGACACTTGACACTTACTAGCTGTATGACCTTGGGCAAGTCACTTAACCCTCATTGACCCTCAAAAACAAAAACAAAAAACTAACTTAGAAAAACCTTAAGGCCAGACTATCCTATTTGACAATCTAATATTCCCTCTGATTGAGCCAGTTCAAATACCAGGAGGAGGGGAAGAAGTATAAAGTTTGAGTTCCACATCAGCTACTTGAGCTATTCATCTCTCTGAGCCTCAGTTCCACATTTGTCAAATGGGCATCCTACTACTAGTCCTACCTATAAATAGGAAATAATCAATAGACACACCAGAATTAAGAGTGACTGGGAAAGGCTTCCTATAGAAGATGGTTTTTTAGCTGGGACTAAACCGGGGAAGCCAAGAGGTAGAAAATGAGGAGGGAGAACATTTTATTTGTGAGAAATAGTCAGTAAAAATGCCCAGGAATAGGGGGGCAGCTAGGTGGCACAGTGGATAAAGCACTGGCCTTAGATTCAGGAGGACCTGAGTTCAAATCCAGCCTCAGACACTTGACACTTAACTAGCTGTTTGATCCTAGGCAAGTCACTTAACCCTCATTGCCCTGCAAAAATTAAAAAACAAAACAAACAAACAAACAAAAGTGTCCAGGAATAAACAGTGGAGGGAGATGGGAGTGAAGGTACAAGAAGACTGGACAAGTATGCATGTATGGGGGGGGGCGGGGCACGGTGGGAAGATGCTCTTTGAATGATAAACAGAAGATTTTATATTTGATCCTATAGGTATAAGGAGTCCCTAGGGTTTACCTGAGTGGGGCTGGTGAAGTATGTGACATGGTCGGATCTGGGCTTTAGGAAATGAGGACCTGCATCAAGGTTGGTGGCAATATCAGAAGAGAGAAGGGAGAGTATGCTAGGGATTTCACAAAGGTAAGACTGACCTGCCTTGACAAAAATTGTGATGGGGAGGGCGGGGGGAGCACCAGAGGTGAGAGGTGGGGGGGGGAGTTGAGGATAACAATTAGGTTTTAAGCCTGGGGGACTGGGAAGATATAGGTGTGCTTGACAGTGATGGGAAAGTTTGGAAGGAGTAAAGAGGTTGATAAGAAAGTTGAGTTCCGTTTTGGATATGTTGTATTTAAGATGTCTGCAGCACTTTAACATGTAATTGGGGGAAAATAAAATATATTATTTTTTAAAAATGTCTACAGGACAATCAGTTAAAGATGCAAGAAGCTCTTTATAACAATAAACCACCTCTCATAAATATAATTAAAGAATAGACCAGTAGGTATGAGTCTGGGAGGTAGACAAAAGCTAGAAAAATCCAGATATCATAAGTGCTAATGTCTATTTATCAAAGTCTGTGTGACCTCAGGCAAATTATTTAATCTCCATGTGCCTTGATTTCCCCAGCCATAAATTAGGGATCCAGTGATGAAGGATGACTAATAACAGAAGACAGTAAAGTACTTTGCCAGATATAAAGCACCTTATTACTATTAATAAGTATCAGTACAATCTGCCCACGTGACTTAAAACCTCAATTACAGGGAAGTCCGGACCTTAAGTCTCTTTCCCGCCTCTCAAGATGGCGGGCCAAAACCCCCCAAAGGAGCTAAAGGAAAAAAAGGTCAAAAAAGGAAAAAAGGAAAAAAGGAAAAGAAGCCCAAAAAGGAAGATGCTGCCAAGAAGGTGATGAAAAAGCCTCGAAAGCATTGCAGCCGCAACCCAGTCCTGGCCAGAGGGATCGGCAGATACTCAAGGTCTGCCATGTATTCCAGGTGGGCCATGTACAAACGCAAGTACACTGCACCCAAAACCTGTATTGAAAGGAAAAAGAAAGAGAAGGTACCTGCTACCATCTCAAAGCCAGTTGGTGGGGATAAGAATGGAGGAAACCGAGTGGTAAAGATCTGCAAATTTCCTAGGTATTACCCTACCGAGGATGTGCCTAGAAAGCTGCTCAATCGTGGCAAAAAGCCCTTCAGCCAGCATGTGAGGAGACTCTGATCTAGCATCACCCCAGGCACGGTTCTGATCATGCTCACTGGCTGCCACAGGGGCAAGTGAGTGGTTTTCTTGAAGCAGCTGGCTAGTGGCTTACTACTGGTGACTGGACCTCTGACCATCAACCGTGTTCCTCTGCGAAGAACCCATCAGAAATCTGTCATTGCCACTTCTACCAATGTTATCCTTTCATATGTGAAAATTCCAAATCATCTTACTGATGCTTACTTCAAGAAGAAGAGGCTCCGTAAACCTAGACACCAAGAAGGAGAGATTTTTGACACAGAGAAAGAGAAATATGAGATTACAGAGCAGCGCAAGGCTGTTCAGAAAGCAGTGGACTCTCAGATCCTGCCCCAAATCAAGAAGATTCCTCAGCTCTGTGGCTACCTGCGTTCTGTATTCTCTCTCTCCAATGGAGTCTATCCTCGCAAACTGGTGTTTTAAACGCCTGGCAGAGAACTCATTAAAATATTTGAAATTAAAAAAAAACCTCAATTACATCTTAAAACTTTGGTTTCTTATCTTTCCCAGCCCACACAACCCACTTTAAAACAAACAAACAAATAAATAATCCAGAAGAGGAATGGGTCACAGGGAAAAGAAGTTAGGTACATTCTCTGCCAAACAATAAAGTTCTCATTTGTTACCCTGGGTTTTTGTCTGCCAAGGAAGGAGATGCTGAATAACAAAGAAGTACATCATGAACCCAAAGAAATGACTCACTATGATACTTCTAGGAGTATATGATAAGGTTGTGATACTCCCATGGTCAAAGGATATGTGCAGTTTAGTAACTTTTGGGGCAAAGTTACAAACTGCTTTCCAAACACAGTACATTTTATTGAGGTTTTGCACATAGGTGATTTTTGTATAGGGGAATATTTATTGAATATTGAATAATAAAGGACATTATTTTATTCATCAAACAAATGAAAGAAAAGCACTGGATAAAGCACTGGCCCTGGATTCAGGAGGTCTTGAGTTCAAATCCAGCTTCAGACACTTGACACTTACTAGCTATGTGACCCTGGGCAAGTCACTTAACCCTCACTGCCCCGTAAAAACAAAACAAACCAAACCCAAAAAAAACCACCTAATCTTTGCTTTCAATATACAAACTTTGCAAAGGCCTCCATTTTATGAAAGCCTTCCCCTTGTCCTAAAAGATGAAAAAGCTTTTTCAGCCTTATCTTCATGGCTAAAAAAGGGCACATTTCAGATGGATCATGCTCCCCTAGCTCAGTGAAGAAATGGTGGTAGCATTTAAGGACTGGTGGCCAAAAGTGACCTCTTAGAATTTAAAACTGAATTTTTCTTTTCTTTTTTTTTTTTTATTCCTTTCCTGTGTCAACCAGAGTCTAAGGGTAGAATACCAGGGACTGAGCCAGGAGGAAAAAAGTGACCAGAGGAATCAAAGTTTGGTAAGGGGAAAAGATGAGGGTTTGGAGGGGGAGAAGGTTTAGGTGACTTTTCCATGACTGGGTTGAAGCCAGTTAGAGTCACTGGGCAGGCTTCCTGGAAGCAGGAAGGAGGAGGACAGACAACTCACCTGATCTAGACAGGAACAGTGTTTCAACAAAAATTACCATGATGTAGATGAGGCAGCACCTCAGAGTGTCTGGAAGTAGCTCATGCCCTGAATATTAGGTAACCAAGTCAGGTGATATGCTTCCTTCTTCCTCTGGCATCAGAATCTCAGGGAAAAATCGAGAAGAAAGTAGAAGGAAGTAGGTGTAGCAGGGATAGCAGCTGTAGCAACCAGGTTTTCTCAGAGACTGGGAAAAACACCCCCACTCCCAATGGGCTCCGGATCCCAGGCAACCCTATGTTGGTGAGTGGGATGCTCCTGGGCACATTCAGCAAATGTATGTGTGTCTATGATGAGGATGAGGGTAACTATTCTATGGAAATTTTGGTTCTAACTCTATCTGTTGAGAAATATGCCTACTGCAATAAACCCCTTTTCCTTTAAATTCTTCCATCTAATCCAATAAATTATTAAATGCCTCCTAAGTGCCAGGCTAGGCAGATGTTGTCATCTGCATGCAATGGTGCTCTGGTCAGCCCCAGGGAAAGACAGCTCTACTGCCTTCAATCAATTAATCAAATGCTTCCTCGGTGTTGGATACTGTACTGAGCACTAGACACAAAGAAAGGCAAAAATACTTGTGTGCAAAGAACTTACTTGTCCTTGCAAAGAACTTGTCCTTGTCTGCAAATAACTTACTTTCTTATCTTCCATTTAAACACTTAATTGTAGAATTGAATCTCATTGCCCTAGCTGCTATCTATAAATCAGTCACCTAAAGTTTCTATGTTTGGGATGATAGGGAACTGGGAATGAACATGTAGAGGTAACTCCATAATTAGAGGAAGATTCCAGCTCCACCTAGGATTAGGAAAAATGTGGTTGTCAATGTTTGATCACATTTCTCTCTCTAGTCAGGAGAAACTAAAGGCCTCAGTATCCAGCCTTATCTGTGACTCCTCCCCCACCACACTCCACCTCACCACTGGACCACAGCTTCTGTAGGAGCTATCTGGACAACTTTCCAATGCCCTTCAGTTTTTGCATAGATGACAAGAAATGGTTAAAATGAACATCAAGGGCAATATCTAAAAGAGCAGTCAGTAAGTAGGAGTACAATGAGAAGATGTAGGAAAAAATCTGAAGGTGTGTGCTAGGACTGCATGCTTATGCTCATGCTATTTTAGTCATCAGCTAATAGTTGACTCCTTCCTCTTTATATCATTCAAGGGCCAAGCATTTGGGTTACCAAAAGGAATGTTCTGCATACCGTTAATAAGGGACTTAATATGGCCTCCACTTTAAGGGGTGTGGTATGCATGGAGCCTAGGGGCAGCTAAGTGTGTGGTTGGATAGAGTGTCTGCCCCAAGTCAGGAAGACTCATCTTCCTGAAATTAAATCTGGCCTCAGGGTACTCACTGGCTGTGTGACCCTGAGCAAGTCACTTAACCCTGTTTGCTTCAGTTTCATCATCAGTAAAATGAACTGGAGAAGAAAATGACAAACCACTCCAGTATCTTTGACAACAAAACCCCAAATGGGGTCATGAAGAGTGGAACAAGACTGAAAAACAACTGAAGAAGATGCACAGAGACTGCTTAGAATACAGCAGCAGATCTTTCTGGCTATGTGGGTTGGTCTGTACTGGGGCAAGCTAATCCAGGGAATGCCTTGATCATCTTCTATATCTGAGCATCTGCATGCTTTTGAGCCCCAGTTTGGGGTTGCAGCCACCCAGTTTCAGGTGTAGCCTTCGTTGCTTGTGCCTAGATGCTGAGCCCTAGACCCTGAGCTGGAAGGCTTCCATTACTGCTCCAGACCTTTTCTTTCTGGGCCCCTAACCTAATAATACCCATAGGCTAGCTATCTCTTTGTGTGCACCGGGGCTGGCAAAACACACTTTGGATTCCTTGATCATTTCTCTGTTAAGTGCTTGATTTTTTTTTTTAATCCTTGCTTAAATAGTTGTGAGAGAGCCTGCCTGTTCTGCTTCTACTAACTCTGCCATCTTGAGGAGCTGACTACCAAGGAACTTAAATTCTATTGAAAGAAAAAAATACACAGAGGAATATGGCTAGGCAGAGGCATTTTGGCCCAGATAATTACAAGGATGATGAGAGAGAACACTGGGGAGTAGATTGACACAGTCTGTTCAGGAACAATGGCAGAAAAGATGGACTGGTCATAGGGTGAGAATGAAGAATAAAAGATGTATGGCCTGAGTGTTACCTTGTTATACAAATTTTTTTTAATTCTTTTTTTTATTATGAATGAAACAAGAATGCTTTGATACACAACAGAAAACTGTGTGTATCTGCTCTGTAAAGCTTTTCTTTTTCTTTTTTAATTTTTACGGGGCAATGGGGTTAAGTGACTTGCCCAGGGTCACACAGCTAGTAAGTGTTAAGTGTCTTAGGCTAGATTTGAACTCAGGAACTCCTGAATCCAGGGCTGGTGCTTTATCCACTGCACCACCTAGCCGCCCCTAAAGCTTTTCTTTTAAAGCACATGATAATGCCAACACTGTCCTGCTAGTCAGTGTCCCTTTTTGAAATGCCCCCCTACTCTCTTCTATATTTTCAATGTTTCATCAATGCTCCTTTCTTTTTAGAAATCTTTATCATCACTAATCTCTCTAAATCAAAAGCCCTCCCTCGTCACAAATAAGTATATTCAGGCAAAACAAACTCCCAGATTTGCTTCATCTGAAAATGCAAATGCCTCAATCTATACCTCCTGCCTGTCACTTCTTTGGAAAAAGGAAAGAAGCTTGATTGATCATTAGTCTTTTGGACCCTTGACTGGTCTCTAGTCAGAGTTCTCAAGTGATTCAAAGTTATTTTTCTTTAAATTAGTGTACTCATTGTATAAATTGTTCTCCTGGGTTCTACTCACTTCATAGTACATCAGATCACAAAAGTGTTCCCAGGCTTCTCTGAATCTGTCCTTTTGTCATTCCATTCCATTCCATTCACATATCATGATTTGTTCGGCTGGTCCCCGACTGATAAGTACCTATCAAGTACCAGAGGTTTTTTGCTACTACAAAAAAGTGCTACAATAAATATTTTTGTATATACAAGTCTTTACTCAGTCTCTGGCCTTTTTGTTGCCCATGGAATTTTCCAATATCTAGAGGAAGGCCTTCAGCCTGTTGAGTGAACTCCCGCCCCCCCCCCCCCACCATATGATTTATGGGAGAACATGGATAAGTGTTACATAGGATATGGATAAGTGTTACATAGGATAAGAAGTTATGGATCCCTTGCACCCCTGAGGCAATAGTTCCATGAGTGAGATCACAAATCCATTCAGATCACACATACATACACACACACACACACACAGCCTTGCACTTGAGCACACATAGAAAGGAACAGGGGAGAGGAAAGGAAAAACCTGGAATAGTGGATAGAAGACAATTTTGGTCTCTGGACCTAGATTCAAGCCAAGTGTGACCATGGGCAGATTTTGTAACCTCTTAGTGACTTAGAGAAATCTCTAACACTAAGTTACAGCTTAGTTATCCATACACATCCATGGAGGGATTTTGATAACTGAACAAGGCTTTAAACTGAGTTGCTAAATCAGGGAAGGGAATAATCATTTATTAAGCGCCTACTATGTGCCAAGCATAGTAATTTACATATATACATATATTATCACATTTGATCCTCACAACTCTGGGAGGTAGGTGCCATTTTACAGTTGAGGGAAATAAGCCAGAGGTAAAATGACATGAAGCTAGATTTGGACTCAGATATTCCTGACTACAGACTCAAGTACTTTATACACTATGACATCTAGCTGGATGGCAAGATTTTTTTTCTCTTGGTTAACATTAAAATACACACACACGGGGCAGCTAGATGGTGCAGTGGTTAAAGCACTGGCTCTGGATACAGGAGTACCTGAGTTCAAATCTGGCCTCAGACACTTGACACTTACTAGCTATGTGACCGTGGGCAAGTCACTTAACCCCCATTGCCTGCAAAAAAAAAAAAATGTACACAAAATACACACACACATTTCTATTTACATGGTAACAGATTTCAACACACTAGTAAGATCAATGGGAAAAAGACAAAAACAATGACACTATCAGGAGTAAAAGGCAACTAGATTGAGAAACACCCCCAAAGCACCACAAAATTAATAGGAGGTATTGAAAAGATCTGTATAAACTCTATTTTTCATTCATTCTTCACACTCATAAGTAATTGATATAGGAGGACAATGAGCTTGGAGGGCACGAAGAAGCTTTTGAACTTAAATATGTAACTTGCTATACATGCTGAGCAAAATAGCTACCAGAAGTTAATGGTTAAGGGGCAGCCAGGTGGTGCGGTGGATAGAGCACCAGTCCTGGATTCAAGAGGATCTGAGTTCAAATCCAGCCTCAGACACTTAACACTTACTAGCTGTGTGACCCTGGGCAAGTCATTTAACCCCCATTGCCTCACCAAAAAAAAGAAGAAGTGAATGGTTATCACTTCTAAAATACCATAGGTATCCATGTGGTTTTCGTTTGTATCTGATCAGTGACAGAAGCTGAACTTCCAAATCTTCCAGAATTAGGTCTGATCCAACTCTAGAGTAACAATCTCTAAGTGTTTAGACACAGGACTGTAGATTTAGGGCTAGAAGGGGCCCTAAGAGACCATCTAGTTTTACTTAGAATGGAATAAACTGAGGCTTAAAGAGTATGTTAATGGCCTTGCTGATGACTGCAAAGTCGTACTGGGTAAGATTTGAACCCATGCTGGCAAACCATCCCACTATCTTTGCCAGAAAAACTCCAAATGGGGTCACAACAAGTCGGACATATCTGAACAACAGACTCCCTCCCTCTGATTCCACATTCAGTGTTCTTTCTGAAGTTCTCTTACCGAGGTTATTTTTACCTGTGTTACAAGGACTTCAAGGAAAAGAAGGAGGGAGAGTTATGAACTTTTCCCTAGGACCAAGGTCTTCATACTGTTGTCATGGATACCATCAAACCAGGTCTTTAACCTAAGTCATGCCTGATCCCCAGACTCATCACTACTGCTCCAGCTCTTCCCACAACTTTTGAGTGTTGCCATCTCTACACACAAACATACATAGGACATTTGTCTTATGGTCACTACATGTAGAGAGACATGTACAGTCATAGCATGTGTGGCTTAGCACACACCTAAGCAATTTTTGCATTTTTTTTTACTTGACTTGGTTTGATTTTGCTGAAATGTATAATATACATTATTCTCCCCACACACAGGCACACTCACACCATTTGATTGAAAAATTGAGGGTTTGGTTGAAGAACTATTTCTCCCCCGACCTGTTTGGTTCAACAGTTGATTTGGATGGGATGGGGGGGGGGGCGGGGTGCAGCACACGAAAAGTATTTGTGAATATTGCAATTTTAGTACTTAAAGGTAGAGCAGTGGATAGAGCATTGAACCAGGAGCTGGAAGACTTGAGTTCAAATCTGGCCTCAAACACTTAATAGTTGTACAACCATAATAGTTGTTTAACCCCTGTCTGTCTCAGTTTCTTCCTCTGCAAAATAGGAATAATAATAATAATAATAATAATAGCACCTACCTCACAAGGTTGTTGTGAGCATCAAATGAAAAAATATTTGTAAAGTACTTTGCAAACCTTGAAGCACTATATAAATGCTAGTTGTTGTTAAAGGGGACAAAATTGGGCACCATCCTGTGTTCCCCTCCTCTTATGAGCAAGGGTCCACAACCTTGAATCATGTTCATAACACACTGTCAATCCCTACCCAAGAAATATCCAGCTTAACAAGTATAAACTGCCCCACAGCTTAAATTCCAGAACTGACCATGCACATGGTTCCAAATAAAAGCCAGTGTTATATTTGTTTGCAAAGAGAAAGCTGACCAGGCATACGTATCAGACTGACATGTGCACTGTGAGAGTATACCAGCACTTCTGGCCTGAGCAATTCCTATTCAGATTTCCTGGACCATTTTTCTTTAAAACTACTTAGCTACTTCACACTCTAATGTAATCAAGATGCAATTCACATGGCTGTTTAAAAATAACAGGGCTGTAAAAGAAAAAAATACCGTGTATCAAATTTACCTCCCCATGCTCCAGACACATCAGCTTTTCCTTGAACATCTTTCTCTCTTGCTTTGAAATCTTCTCCATACCCACCCAGTTTTCAAAGTCTGAATTATTTTACAAACTGAGGGCAGCAGTTACATTCTTTTACATGCCAATGCCATCAGCTTCTTAAGTTTAGAGCAAATATTTGAAACAGATGCCCCTAGTTAACAATGCAGGGCTTGATTGAAATAAATCGCTCTCTCACCCACTGCAAGTGAACAGAGAGGCCCTTGGCACTGCTGACACAGAAAAAAAACCTGCTCCCCTGGCCACCTCCTTCTGCCTCCAAAGCATCCTACATACTATTTTACAAAGATCCCTGTTTTTTAAATGTCATATGTTGCAATTCTGATTTCTTTTCTTGTGGCTTGTTCTTCCACAAAGCACTACCCCTTACATAGAAAGAGTCTCTGTGTAATTTCATTAATTTGCCTTTTTTTACTTTCTCAAACCCTCCCCTACCCCCCCAACTACTTGAATTCAATAAACTTTTAATTACCTTTTTGTTGTATTTTTTTTTTAAATCAGAAAGGCAGAGCACCCATACAGCCTCATTTAAGGGCTATCTTTTTTTGAGAGTTGCACAGGTACTGGAAAGCACCATTCTCCCCTCAAAACCTTTTAATAAATCTCTGTAACCTTTTCCTTTAGGGACAAAGGGTAACTCCAACTCAGCAAGGTAATGTAAAGTTTCATTCTAAGAGCATGATATCAGGTTACAAGTTCGAGTATATCACAGAGAAATGAAGAGGCATTTCTTTGTTCCATAACTTTCAAGAAGTCAACCAAAGAAACAAAAGCAAAAGCTCTAATCTTGGTTCGGACAACCAACAAGAAGGATCAGTGTTGAAGCATTTAAATGAGATGAATGGAGTCCTCTGCTCACTGTACTTACCAACATGACAGAACGGAGTACTTCCCCAGTCCCACGCAGGCAGTGGAGCTCAGTCTCTTCCTGAGGTGGTAGTATATGTGACTGTGTGTGTGGGGGGGTGAATGAGTCTGCGTGTGTGCCTGTGTAGGTATGCACTTTGCATGCTTGAGCAGGACCCAAGGCTGTCTGTCTGCCACTCAGTCCTCTTGTCTGTGTGGGATGGGCCAATATGAAACACACACACACACACACACACACACACACACACACACACACACACACACACACCCCCAGACAGGTTAACTCACTGGCTTTCCCAGCACCGACACACCCTAAGAGGGAGGGAGAGTAGGGAGAAGCTGACAAACAAGGACATTTCAGTGGCTATATACAAATATCCTGCTTTTGATTCTATTTTTTAAAAATACTTGCTGAATTTTAGGAGCAATTGTCTACACAAAAGCACTCTGGATGGGCAAACAATAGCTGGGTAATTAGATCTTAAAGCAGTTTAATACAAAGGCTACTTTCTAAAGGCAAATTTAAAGATTTTACTCTTTTAAAGTTTATATCTTTCCATTCTTTATATGCTGTCCTACAGTGAGCCTCTGTTATTACTGCATGCAGTTATTACTGGTCTCCAGAAATGAGAGTGAGGGCAATGAACTGGAGCAAAAGGTTTAGTATAGCCTGGAGAAAGCAAATTTGATTGTGAGTCAATGAAAAAGGACTTTAGTCTCAAACTCTTGCCCTACCCTCTCCACCAATGCCCCAAAGACAGGTAACACCTCAGTTTATGCAATAGATTAGTTCCAGGGAAGTTATATTTAAATTTTTAAACAAACAGTCCTATTTTAAATGCCCTGTGGAAGGTGACTATGTAATAGACCCAGAGATCAACTGTTTTGAAAAGGGAGAAATCCTTCATTGAGGTGAAGGATCACTCCTAATTTGTGTAAATAAGGCTATCTACATATACATACACACACATACATATATACATATGGGGGTATAAATATACACATAGACATATCTGTCTGTACACACACACACACACACACACACATACATATGGATTTGTGTATATGTATGTATGTGTGAAGTTTTTTCTTTCTTTTTTTTGCAGGGCAATGGGGATTAAGTGACTTGCCCAGGGTCACACAGCTAGTAAGTGTCAAGTCTCTGAGGGCAGATTTGAACTCAAGTCCTCCTGAATCCAGGGCCGGTGCTTTCTCCACTTCAACACCTAATTGTCCTTAAATAGTTTCTTAAAGTAAGATTTACCTGTAATCTGGAATAAAAGCAGGCTCCCTTATAGTACTATGTAGGTCTGAGGGTCTTAGCCATTTTTGTGTCACAATCCCCTTTGGCCATCTAGTAAAGCCTTAAGGGCCTTTTGTCAGAATAATGTTCTTAAATGCAGAAAATAAAATACATAGAATTATACAGGAAAATAATCATACAGTTATCAAAATACTAACACTATCACCATCACCACCACAAAAACGACAAAACAAGTTTAGGAATCTCAGGATAAAAACATCTGACTGTAGGAGACAAAGCCCTGTAATAACTGCTCTTATCAATTTTGATAATAATGTCAATCAATAATAATCAGTAATAAAAATTTTTATCTTTTTAAAAATTAGTAATAAAATTGTTTTGGAGGGGCACTTTCTACTTCCCTCATTTTTTTATGATGTCTAGAAGAAAATCAGAATTTTATTATTATTATTATTATTCATTTGAGTAAATGAAGTCTGACAGCATGTCTAATGTGGCACTACCAGGCTGAAAATAATTATGCCAACATAAATGAGGTAATCCTTACTTTTTGCCACAATGGAAACTGTAACATAAAGTGTATCCTTGTAAAGCAGCATTTTCTTTTTTTTTTTTTTTAGTGAGGCAATTGGGGTTAAGTGACTTGCCCAGGGTCACACAGCTAGTAAGTGTTAAGTGTCTGAGGCTGGATTTGAACTCAGGTACTCCTGACTCCAGGGCCGGTGCTCTATCCACTGTGCCACCTAGCTGCCCCATAAAGTGGCATTTTCAAAGAGCTTTATATTTCTTTCATGTAATTATCACATCTCACTCAGAATTACACTGATTTTTGAGTACTACTACTACTACTACTAGATGGTCCTTATTTTCAAGGAGTTTATAATCTTATCTTTATCTTCACTCACTTTGCTTAGGCAGTGCTCAGTATATACATGACAGATCAAGAAAAGAACAAATAATTGGGGGAGTTGTGTCCTTGACCAAGGAAGGGCTCAGCAAAACAAAACAAAAATGCAAACATAATCTATAATAAAATTCAAGATATAAAAATTATTTCTATAAAAATATTAAAGAGTAAGAATAGATACAAAGTCATAGAATTTTACAGAAGGGAGGAAATTTAGAGATTTAATCTCAGATAAGGCAATTAAGCTTCAAGGTGAGATTGGGAACTTGTCTAAGATCAAAGAGGCACTTACTGATAGATTTGGAAATAGGACCCAGATCTCCTAACTCTTAGGCTAGGATTATTTCCATTACAGCACACAGTTTCCCTATATAAAAGTCCTATTTAAAGGACATAAGGATTACACAAGGGGCTTTCATGTACTATAGTAATAATAGTTAATGTTTATATGGTGCATTAAGGTTTGCAAAATGTTTTACATATCTTATGTGATTTGATTGCCAGAACAGTCCTATTGTAGGTGCTATTTTTAACCACCATTTTATAGATGAGGAAATTGAACTTAAAGGAGGTTGTTACTTGCTAAGGGTCATTTTATTTACAGCTAGTAAGTTCCTGAAAAGAATTTGAACTCAAGTCTTCCTAATGCCAAGTCTAGTACTCTATCTACTCTACCACCTAACTATATATATGAATAGGACTCTACTGTATCACATGTTTGATTTTAAACAAATATGTAGGGGCAGCTAGGTGGCGCGGTGGATAGAACACCGGCCCTGGAGTCAGGAGGACCTGGGTTCAAATCCAGCCTCAGACACTTCACACTTACTAGCTGTATGACCCTGGGCAAGTCACTTAACCCCAACTGCCTCACTAAAAAAACAAAAAAACAAAAAATAATAACAACAACAACCAAATATGTAAGTAATAAAAGTAATAATAAACACTTGATAAATTATTTTTTTGCTTGTCTTCTTAGAATTACAAAGTTTCTGTTAAATGATTTGGATGATTCATGTACCTTGAGAAAGCTATCAATGGAAGTCTAAAGTGATACCATCAAACTGGATAAATTTTTTTGTGGCAAGCAGAGACATGAGAGTGTTTGGAGAGTAAGCACTTCCTAGAACCTGGCCCTCATTCATCATCTTTTCTTTACCATCCTCCTGAAACAAGGACAAAAGAAATAATAAAGGGGTGATCTGTTGGGGTATATGGAAACAGAGAGGGAAGAGTAGTCATACCCCTTCATTTTGGTGATATTGGTTGTATGAGTGTGTAGGTATTTATCATCTGGTTGGATGTTTATCAATTAGTCTCAGAGTTTGTTTGGTTTTTTTTTCTATAAATGATACTGGTCATTTGTTTAATAATTACTCTTTTTTTTGGGGGGGGGGCAATGAGGGTTAAGTGATTTGCCCAGGGTCACACAGCTAGTAAGTGTCAAGTGTCTGAGGTCAGATTTGGACTCAGGTCCTCCTGAATTCAGGGCCAGTGCTTTATCCACTGTGCTACCTAGCTGCCCTTGTCTCAGAGGTTTTTTTAAATACAAAAAGTCCAAAACATTAACTAGCCTAAAAGCTATACCTCTTACCCCCCCACCCCAACCATTTCTGACTTCTTGAGTCATTGCCTAATTGAGGAAGCCCCGAAAGCTACAGAAATTAAATTCATACTTGATTTTTCAAGAACACATCTATTCTACGATACTAAGTAAAGTTATAATGGAAATCATCCTATCAGATTCCTAGGACTAAGAAAGAAAAAGGCTCTTCTTTACATCCCATACTTAACTTTCATTCACATCAATTCGATCACGGGTTGTTCATCTATACAGTTATTCATAGGCTGATTTTTCAAACTTCCTTCTTTTCCTTCTTTCTGTCCCCTCAAGAGTAATTATTCCTGGGACAGCTAGTTGGCACAGTGGATAGAGCACTGGCCCTGGAGTCAGGAGAACCTGAGCTCAAATCCAGCTTCAGACACTTAACACTAGCTGTGTGACCCTGGGCAAGTCACTTAACCCCAATAGCCTCACCAAAAAAAAAAAAAAAAAAAGAATACTTATTCCTGGGGCAGCTAGGTGGTACAGTGGATAAAGCACAGGCCCTGGACTCAGGAGGACCTGAGTTCAAATCTGACCTCAGAAACTTGACACTTACTAGCTGTGTGACCCTGGGCAAGTCACTTAACCCTCATTTGCCCCGCCAAAAAAAAAAAAAAAGAATAATTATTCCAAAGCACTGAGTTATAATTCCTTATCCAGCCAAATAAAAATCATTTCCAAATTCAAAGGGGATACTTTCAGTTCAATTAAACAAGTATTTATTAAGCATCTTCTATGATCAAGGTGAAAGACAGCATGGTATAGTAGATTCAAGGCCCTACCCCAAAGTCAGAACAACTTGGGTCCAAGTATTGCCTCAAACCCATACTGTCTATGTGACCATGGATAAATTACACAATCTCTCAATGTGCCAAACATCTCTCCTTAGACTTTATATAACAAAAGAGCCATCGATCCAAATATGTGAAGGGGAAAGTAACCCCAGGTCTATACAACAAACCTAACAAACCCAAAATAGCACATACACGGCACCAGGCAAAAACTGGGCTACAAAAACAAAATTTAAATGGGCCCGGCCCTCCAACTTAAAATATAGTTCCCATTTTGATCATTTAATTCTCGGCTTTGTTTCTTGCTCTCAATTAGAAACAAAAGAAAATGAAACATATACATTAAGGACACAGAAGTCACAGACATAACTTATACAGAAAACTATCTTTTTCAAAAAACATTTTTTACTTCTGATTTTCATTTGTACAGTGCCTGGCCCACGGTAAGAGCTTAATAAGTGTTTTTAATTAACTTAATTATGTTCAAGTAACTTATGCCTTCTGCAGGTTTATCCAAGGTTGTGATTTCATCAACACTATCATCTTTGAGTGTAGAGATTGTTGTTTCTAGTATTTATTCTATCTTAGTAAAGCTGTGGTTTCCAGACTAAAATCCTCAACAGAATGCTAATGAACAAATTTAATTCAATATCCATTAAGCACTCACTGAGCACAGAGCGCTGGACTAGGTGTGGGGAGAAATAACTTAAGACATGGTCCTTGTCTTTATACTGCATAGCTAGGCCATATGACACATAGACAAACAAAACATGAGAGGTACAAGAAAATTGCCACATGAGGTCAGGAAAGGGGTTACCAACTAGGAGGGGACTTGAGATGAATTCTTGGAAGAGTTAGAATTAATAAAATGGGTAGAAATGACACCAGATGAGAATGTGGGGCAGTGGGTAGTATGTTCCAGACACAAGGAATATTGTGAGGAAATATGTGAAGAAAGGAAAAGGAAGTATGGGAGAGTTTCCATTTTGACTAAAGCATAGCACACATAGAGGAGAATAGTGTGAAAGAAATCTGTGATAGCATCAGGTTATGGACATCCCTGAATGCCTGGATTAGGGAGTTAATTTGGTAAGCAATAAAGGACTTTTTGTAGAGGAAAGGTATGATAATATCTACAGATAAGGAAGGTAAATCTGGAAGAAGTACAAAGGATTAGAGGGAGCAGACAACTGAGTTGTAAAGACCTATTAGGAACTTGTTGCTATAGTCCAAGTGGGTGGAAATGAGGGGTTGTATTAAGGTGGACGCAATGAGAATAAAGAGTAGGGGTCAGATGCAAGAGATATTGCATAAGGAGAATCAAAGATGGGCAGCTAGGTGGCACAGTGGATAAACTGTTATGCCTGGAATTAGGAAGACTCATCTTACTGAGTTCAAATCTAGCCTCAGGCACTTACTAGCTGTGTTTGCCTCAGTTTCCTCTTCTATAAAAATAAGCTGGAGAAGGAAATAGCATACCACTCTAGTATCTCTGCCAAGAAAACCCTAAATGGGGTCACAAAGAGTCAGACACAACTGAGAACGACTAAACAACAAAAGAATGAAAGAGCTTGATAAGTGATAATTTATGAGAAGACCGGCCAAAGATAGATACAGATAGAGAGACAGAGAAGGACCGTAAGATGGATAGCGTATTTATTGAACACTTCCCATGTACCAGGAACTGTGTTAAATACAAGCAATACAAATATGAATAAAAGACAGTCCTTGCCCTCAAAGAGTCCATATTCTAATGGGGGAAGAAAATACATCAGAGGAAGCTGAAAAGTTGCAGATAAGGAGAAATATATCCATGTAGGGTGGGGGCAAGGTGGCTGGTGAGAAGGAGGAAGAGAAGGAGGTGGAGACAAAAGAGTGAATTGATGTATAACCTATATCAGATTGCTTTCTGTCTTGGGGAGGGGGAAGGAAAGGGAGGGAGAAAACTTTGGAACTAAAATCTTATGAAAACAAATGTTGAAAACTATCTTTACATGCAACTGGAAAATAATAAAATACTTTTATGATAAAAAAAGGTAAATTGAAATAATGGTCCCAGTATGGAGATTTCTCCAAAGTTAACCGTGAAATCTTAGAAGTGGGAGACTGAATGAATACCCTGAAAGAAGAACAATTTTAAAGGGGAAATTATTAAACTCTGTATTAAATATAATTGACCAAAAAAATTCACCATTCAGTGGAGCGCTTTCTGTTATAGAACCTCTCAGAATTTATAGAGGGTAGGTAGCTCACAGATGACAGCCATACAGTTAATTTCTTGGACCAAACTTAAAGCCTTCCTTGATTAACGGGCCCTGATAGATCTTGTGCTCTTTTGCAATAGCTCTGTAGCATTCAAGGATCTCCAGGATAAGGGTAAAGCTTTATGGGAGAAGAAACCTACATATAAACAGTTACCTAGTTTGAAGTGAGTTAGTTATCTCAGGTGATAACGTTAAATACAAAGTACCAACAGACAATGATCACAGGTCCAATACTGTGTCTCAAGAGGTCACTGACTCCAGATTTTCTCCTAGCTAGATTGCCTCAAACTATCTGCCTTTGGTAATGAAGAGGCAAGGCAAAACACTGTAACTGGATCAACACATACCCACCCCCATTACTAAGATTAAAAGCAATGAGGTATGGGGGCAGCTAGGTGGTGCAGTGGATAAAGCATCAGCCCTGGATTCAGGAGGACCTGAGTTCAAATCTGCCCTCAGACACTTGACACTTACTAGCTGTGTGACCTTGGGCAAGTCACTTAACCCTCATTGCCCCATACCCCCCCCCAAAAAAAAACAATGAGGCAGCAATGACATCTCTTGGTTTGGACTTGTGATTTCATTTGTATATGGAACTCCCATTAGTATAAGGAATAATTCCCTTCTACCAATAAAGATCAGCCAGAGTTCTGCAACTTATAGATGTAGAATGTTGCTTGGGGTTCTGCGTGGCTAAATACTTACATGCATGGTATTACATATTTGCTATGTGTCAGAAATGGAACATGAACCAAGGTCCTCCTGATTTTAAGGCCAACTCTCCCAACTATACCATGCAGCCTCTTAACATCTTCATTACAAACATTCTTACACACACACACACACACACACACACACACACACACACGCACATATTTAGTATTCTCTGGATATTGTTGAATTCCGTGAGTCGCTGTCATTTGGTAACCCTGGTAGAATGTTGATTTTTAAAAGCTGTGCTTTTTGCTCTAATGGGAAGTTTGGGGTTACTAAAAAATCCTTCATAGAGGGCAATGGAAAGACAAATGGTGGTTATAAGAAACCTGTGACCTTTAACTAATGAGGAACTCAGAATGGGAATAAAAGATGTCATCACCAATGACATGACATTGCATGATAGGAAAAGAAGATGGGCTGATCATGTGTCAAGGGATGACAAGTGGATAGCCAGAGTACTCCACTGGGGGCAGCTTGGTGGCACAGTGGATAAAGCACCAGCCCTGGAGTCAGGAGGACCTGAGTTCAAATCTGTCCTCAGACACTTGACACTTACTGGCTGTGTGACCCTAGGCAAGTCACTTAACCCTCATTGCCTAGCCAAAAAATAAAATTTTTTTTAAATTAAAAAAAAAAAAAAAGCAAAAACAGGGCAGCTAGGTGGCGCAGTGGATAGAGCACCGACCCTGAAGTCAGGAGTACCTGAGTTCAAATCCAGCCTCAGACACTTAACACTTACTAGCTGTGTGACCCTGGGCAAGTCACTTAACCCCCAATTGCCTCACAAAAAACAAAAACAAAAAAACAAAAAACAGAGTATTCCACTGGTACCTTAACAATATCCAGAAAAAACAAGGAAGGCCTAAAGCACATAAGATGGATCCCTTGTGATGAATGTATGGAAGGACATGGCACAAGCCTCTGAGGAAGGGAAAGTATAAATGGGTTGCTTTTTTGCATTACCAGAAGGAACTGCCTAATGAGCGATCCATCTGAGCACTCAGAGTGTATGTGTATAATTATGTAGATAAAACACAGCATGTTAATATTACTAGAACACTGTGAACTGCAAAGTGTGCATCATCATTATCATCCTCATACTTCATATGGCTTCTCCACCAGGAATATGCACAAAGAAATGGAACATTCTCATATCTTAAACCATTTGGGGAAGAGAGAAGAGGAAGAAGTGAAACCATATAATTTTGAGAACTCTGATCAGTCCTAATTCAATCTTACTTCATCAGTGCCTGAGGCAGAGTATGTGAGCTGCACAAGTACCAACAGGTAAATCCTGATTAACCTGAAGATCCAGAGGCAAAAGCCACAGAACTTGTCAGCACAGATTCTGCTGAGTTGAGCATGCTCTTTTAGCAATCTGACTGCTTTCATGACCTTCCACAGAGAGAAAGAGGAATAAAAGCAACACTTCACAGTCTCATAAGGTACTTCTACTCCGTTTACCCCTGCAGAGCAAGCTACCTGAAAAAATAGTATTAAAAGGAACAAAGGAAATGGTGTTGTATAGCCTTGTGGGTTCAAAGGATATTTTGGGGGGGGATTGAGGGCAAAGATTACCATATGCTATACTATTTATTAGAACAGCATAAAGAGCTGACCTGGAGGTCAAGAAGACCTGGGTTTAGGGACAGCTAGGAGGCACAGTGGATAAAGCACCAGGCCTGGATTCAGGAGGACCTGAGTTCAAATCCAGCCTCAGACACTTGACACTTACTAGCTGTGTGACCCTGGGCAAGTCACTTAACCCCATAACCCCGCAAAAAAAGAAGAAGAAGAAGACGACGACGATGAGACGACCTGGGTTCAGATCCCACCTCTGACACATACTATCTCTGTGATCCTGGGTATGTCACTAAACTCTCAGGTTTCTAGGCAGCTCACTCTCTTAAGAGTCTAAGTTGGGCAGCTAGGTGGCTCACTGGACAAAGCACTAGCCCTGGATTCAGGAGGACCTGAGTTCAAATCTGAGCCCAGACACTTGTCACTTACTATCTTGTATGACCCTGGGCAAGACACTTAACCATCATTGTCCCGCAAAAAAAAAAAAAAAAAAGAGTCTAAGTCACAGTGAAGATGACAGCTTGCATTGGTAGAGGGTGTTTCCTCACTCAGTGAAAGCACAGGTCTAGTTCCTTGCCCCCATCCCTATTTTATAACTATGATCCATTCAGGAGCCTACTAAGTGCAGGACACTGTAGAGAATATGAATGAATGAAAACGAATTTATTAAGTGCTAAGTATAAAACAATACAAATTGAAAAGGTGAGACAGTCCTGGATCTCAAGGAGTTCAGCCTCTAATTGGGGGAAGATGACAGAAGACAGTTCAGCTGTATGGCCAATGGAGAGGCCAGGAAATCCCAGGGTAGATGATAAAGCTCACAGGTCTTTTGGTTACAGAATCAGCTGAGATGACAGTTCTGGGGGATTTCAGGGTGCAGAGATAAGGCAAATGGTGAGGCCTGAAGGTCCTTAGGAGGCAGGGTCAAGGTATGAAGAGATACAAGACATGGTCTTATATCCAATTTCTAAGACTCCAACTTCTAAGACACACTTTAATGATTTTCTTTCTGAACTATTGTTACCAGTGTGTTACTTCAGTCTTCACAATTAATCCTTAAATCCCCTAAGGGCAATTATGTGCAATATAATTCAACAAGCACTTTTGATCCTCACAACCCTGGCAAGTATGCATTATTATTATTATTATTATTATCATTATTAATTTGGTTTTTTTTTTTTCCGGTAAGGCAATTGGGGTTAAGTGACTTGCCCAGGGTCACACAGCTAGTAAGTGTTAAGTATCCAGGGCCGGTGCTTTATCCACTGCGCCACCTAGCTGCCCCTATTATTATTATTATTATTATTCCTGTTTTACTGATGAGGAGACCAAAGCTGAAAGTGGTTAAATGACTTGCCCAGGGTCATTCAGCTAGTAACTGCCTGAAGTCTTCTCACTTCAAGTCATTGTGCCATCTTGTACCTACTATGTGCCAAGCATTATGCTAGGGATACAAAGGGCAAAGGATCATAGATCATCCTTCCCCCCTCCCCACTACTGCACCTGTATCAGAATGCTGAGAACAAAAGAGATGTTCCCTAAGTCTTTGTGGATATGTCAATTCACAGCATTTCACTATGCTACCAAGTGGAGCTGGCTATGATATATCCAGGTGTGAGAGAACTTTTAACTGCTCGTAAGTCTTTGTATTAGGGAGGGCAATGCTAGGTAGGGAAGTGTGGAGCATTATTTTGTTATGTTACATCTTCATATGTTCCATTTTTAGCCGCATAGAATAATAAAAGGCTGATTCTACATAGAAGCATCAGCAGGTAAAGTCAATACTATGTAACATAAAACTATTTTCCTCCTCTTTGAGAGAATGTAGTGGGACTGTGTTTATGTTAAAAGGAAAGATGGGCAGCTAGGTGGCTCAGTGGATAGAGCACTGGCCATGGAGTCAGGAGGACCTGAGTTCAAATCCAGCCTCAGACACGTAACACTTAACTAGCTGTGTGACCCTAGGCAAGTCACTTAACCCCAATTGCCTCACAAAAAAAAAAAAAAGATTTAGGGGCAGCTAGGTGGCGCAGTGGAAAGATCACCGGCCCTGGATTCAGGAGGACCTGAGTTCAAATCCAGCCTCAGACACTTAACACTTACTAGCTGTGTGACCCTGGGCAAGTCACTTAACCCTCATTGCCCTGTCAAAAAGAAAAGAAAAAAAAAGGAAAGATAACACCATGAAATAGCACCAGAAATACTGTAAAGCAAAATGAGGCAGGAATTAGTCCTCAGCAACCTATTTCTAGCGGAAAGTAGTCATGGGGCCCCTTATTTCAGAGCTATACAAGGAAAGACTTTTCTCTTATAGCCAAACTTTTATTTGGGTGGTAGGGGAGGAAATATGATTTTCCATGCACTTCTCTGAATTGACACATTCTCCCATAATTCCCACAAACCTTCTGAGTTCCCACTAGAAAAAGAAGGAAGGGCTCTATCTCCCTGAACTACAAAATGGTAATCCCCACCCCACCCCCCACCTAGAAAAAACCCTGTCAGGCAAAAGGCTATCTTTGCCACACTCTTCCTTTACTCACATACCCCTAAAGTCATGACAGTAAGTTATAAGATCAGCCATGGATAGAGGAGGAGAAAAGGAGAAGCAAATCAAAAGGAAAGCCAGGATTAAAGCCAGCTTCCCTTGGTCTCGCTCTACAACCACAGTGAGTTACTAATTGAGGCTAGAGCCATAGAAATCAAACAAAGGCTTTGCAGAGCCCACACATCACAGGGGCACTGCTGCCAGTGACAGTCTGAATGGAGAATGGGAGCCCCTGACCTCCCTCATATTCCAGCCCACATCAGCAGCTTAATGAAGATTCGGCTTGTCACTCCTTTTGATGAATAAACTCCATAGCCTCTTGAAAGAGATTTAGTGTTACTTTTAAACCCAGTGAAAGCTCCTCTTTTAAAAACCAAAATCCATCTATAACATGGGTCACAAACCTATATACAGGGCTATAAAGCCTCTATGGTGCTGGTTATTGGATTTATCTTCTGGCTCTACACCTGTCAAAACAAAACTGTTCAGGAAATTCCTCGGACATCATCACTGATGGAGGGTAGAGAAAGCTTTGTTTGGGTCCCAGGCTCTTGCTACATAGAGACAACCTCCACAACACTGAGAGATTTCTGTAGCCACTCCTACCTTAGGGCCCATTACTTGCTGATTTCCTGAAGTTAATAGCCGAGGCTACCTGGAATTTTCTATTAATGAGTGAAAATAATCAATTTTGGATTACTGGGTTTTAGGGTCTTGAAAAAAAGTAACTTCTAAGCTACTTAGATTTACTCTGACCTTGTTTTTCTAATTCAGTCCAAATTCCAGAGTTACAGTTTTTTAAAAAATAGAAGCTCTATTCAACGTAGTTCAGACCTCTTCCTTTTCTTGCTCCCTTTGTGGAAGCAGAGGATTCCTTCGGCCAGAGTTTCCACAAAACTTTGAAAAGCTCCACAACCTTGCCAAGCATTTACGTAAGAAATACAGGCCACGAAGATGCCCCTCTTCCATTTTTCTCATAAGCTTCCCCATAAAAAACAATGGAAAATCTCAATTAACTATAGTAACGGAGGATAGGAGATGAATGCAATTATTGGATGTCAGAGTTAGACTATTTACTCCATCTTCAATTCCATTTTGAGGAAACCGGCACAAAGGTGAAATGACTTGTCTAGTCACATGGGCAGTAAATGGAACAGGCAAGATTCAAACTCATGTCCTCTGATTCCAAATTCAGTGCTTTTTCTGGATCAGTCTTTTAAGTATAGAATGACAGTAGGTATGTTTAGATAGTAGTTTGGCTAAAGAGCACTGAGATTTTTTTTAGTAGACTTCAAGTTCAATATAAGTCAACAGTCTGACATAGAACCCAAAAAAGTTAATACGATCTTAGAATGTGTTCAGAAAAGCAGTGATAGGAATAGAAGGATGTTAATCCCACTGATTAGAACTTCCCTGATCAGACTCCACCTGGAGGATGATATACAGTTGTGGATACAGATAATCGAGTCTATGGAATCTAAAAATCCCATGTTAAGCATTTGCTTCAATTTTCTCCAAATAGTCAAATGGGATTCCCATTTCTTTTCCCAAACTTTCCAGCTCCTTTTGTAGGTGCCAAAGGGCAAAGAAATGCCCAAAAAGAAAAATGGACTTGAATGGTATCTCCTATCACAGAAGGTTCAGAACTTTCCAGCTAACTTCATTTTCTATCAACAGCTCTGTTTGGTTTCCACTCCATGAACATCATGCCTCCTCCAGGATGAGCTTATCACATGAAATGTCATCATCATGTAGACTGATTCAGCTTTAATATTCAATATTTCCTCATCACCCTCAGTTTCTTCTTCCTTCTGATTGGAGGGTTAGAGGGTAGAGCAAGAAACTCCTCTCAAAAAGAGGCAAATTTAGGTTGATAATTTCTTAAGAAGTTAAACTTCTTAGGAAGGAGGTTAAGGTTGCTCCTTCCCTGAGGGCTGCATGAAAAGGTTATATTGTTGGGTATGTTGTTCTGGGTATCCTTTGTCAAGTGTGGCTTGGATTAAATGCTCCTTCAGATTCTAAGGTTCTGTGAATCTCTTATAGACCCAGGTGAGGGGTGTGCTGGAGCTAGATCAGACTGGCTTTTTTTTTTTTTTAGTGAGGCAGTTGGGGTTAAGTGACTTGCCCAGGGTCACACAGCTAGTAAGTGTTAAGTGTCTGAGGTCAGATTTGAACTCAGGTACTCCTGACTCCAGGGCTGGTGCTCTATCCACTGCGCCATCTAGCTGCCCCTCAGACTGGCTTTTAAAAGTGGATTGTCTGGCCTCAGAAACTTGACACTTACTAGCTGTGTGACCCTGGGCAAGTCACTTAAACCCAATTGCCTTAAAAAAAAAAAGTGGATTGTGATGGGGCAGCTAGGTGGTGCAGTGGATAAAGCACTGGCCCTGGAGTCAGGAGGACCTGAGTTCAAATCCGGCCTCAGACACTTGACACTTACTAGCTGTGTGACTCTGAGCAAGTCACTTAACCCTCATTGCCCTGCAAAAAGACAAAAAAAAACAAACCCAAAAAACAAAACAAAAAAGTGAATTGTTAAGTTCTCAATGTGAGCATTTACACCTTGGAAATCAGAAAATGCTACAAATCAGGGTCTGAGTTATTGTTTTGCTGTTTTTGCTGTTCAGTCATTTCAGTCATGTCTAACTCTTTGCAACCCCATTTGGAGTTTCCTTGGCAAAGATCCTGGAGGGTTTTGCCATTTCCTTTTCCAACTCATTTTACAGGTGTGGAAACTGAGGCAAACAGGGTTAAGTGACTTGCCCCGGTCACACAGCTAATAAGTGCCTGAGGCCAGATTTGAACTCAGGAAGATGAGTCTTCCTGATTTTAAGCCCAGTGCTCTATCCACTGCAACACCTAGCTGCTCTAAGACTTAAGAAAATTATGGAGAAAATATTAATAAAGAAGATCAAACTTATAAGTGTGTTGTACTTACATCTCCCCCAACCCCAGAAGTATTTCTTAAACATTTACTAGCATACCACTAAATCCAAAGCACCATCAATAAGGCCAAAGCCATCATTGGAAATTTTGAGCTTCCAAGCAGTATTTTGTAAATGACTCTCCCCTCCCAGCCCCTGCATTCCTTCATTCACCTCTGGAGTGAGGGGCTTTTTTTGTGAGCTACAAGAACTATTGGATCTGCTTAGGCAGTTGTGACCTCTCTTGTGAGGTTAAGCAGCACTGACAGGAGCCAAAGGGAGGAGAAAACGAAAATAGTGGAAGAAGAGAGAATTTTGTGAGCTTGAGTGGTGTGTGTTCAGGTGTGTGTGTGTGTGTGTGTGTGTGTGTGTGTGCGCGTGTGTGTGCACGCGCGTGCTCTCGAGGGTGTGAGGGTATGTGTGTGTACGTGTGTGCTCACTCTCATGCACAAGCATGTACACCTGTGTACACAATCGAGTACATGCTTGAGCAAGTGTGCACACACATAGAATGACCTAGGGGGAAATCAAGGAACTTGGAACAGAAGGGAAATAAAAATGAAGAGTAAAGAAAAGAATAAGAGGCATATATGATGGAAAGGGACTTCAGTGCTATACACTGCTAACTCTTCTCTGAAATAACCCAAACCTCTAAAACTGATCTATTTAACCCCTGACTTTTCTGTCTGGGAGATACTGTGAACTTTAGTTTCTTTTGACCTAATGAGCCATTGGGGAAAGAAGGGCAATTGGAAAAATAAAGTCTCACCATTTCTTCCCCCCTCTCGTCAACACCTGTTTTTTCTGTTAGTTCATCCAGGCACAGGAGACAAATTAGTTTTGTTCAATGGATGCAGCTGGTCTGTCAATCACAAGACATACAGAAAAAAATCCTTCTCGTTCCAAGATCCTTTTAAAACATAGCCTGTCACATAGGTAGGGAAGAATTTTAAGGGGAAAAGGGAAAATTCAAGTTGAGGATCAACATGGTTTCTCAGTACAGCCTGGGATTTTGAATATATTTCCTCAATTCATGGGTTTCCTATGGAATTAATCTTGTAAATAATAATTATAACAATACAGTTTATATGCATTATAATTAGAACTTCAGACCTAGAATTAAGAAGACCTGAGTTCAAATCCAGCCTCAAATCATTTAATCTCTGCCTGTTTCCTTAACTATAAAATGGGAATAACAGCACCTACCTCCCAGGGTTGTTGGGAGGATCAAATGAAATAATATTTGTAAAGCACTTATTACAATGTAAGCAAAGTATAGCATGTAAAATATTTAGTACATAGTAAGCTCTCTACAAATATTATTGTTATTCTTCACCTTATAGGCTACATAGAACTATCTGTACATTAGCATTTGATCCTCATAAAAATTCTAATGGGATAGGGAACATAGGCATAATTATCCCTATTTTAAAGATGAGGAAATTGAAATTCCAAGAGGGAAATGAATTGCTCAGGGTGACACAGCTAGTGTCATAAGCAACATTTTTATTTTCCGAATAACAAGAAGACCAATAACACTTCTTTTTGTATAGATCTCTCCTCCTAACAAGCCTGAAGGGTAGGTAGTGAAAATACTCCCACTTTACAGATGAGAAAACTGAAGGTCTGAAGAGTTATGTGACATAACAATAACAAGAGTCACTCATCGAGATTTGAACCCAAGTCTTCTGACTTCCAAATGCAGTATTCTTTCCACTATAGCAAAGCAATCGAAACCAATACTGTAGATCAAAGTATCCTATGCTACTTAGAGCTGGAAGGCATCTTAGAGGCAGCATATAAATGTGGGAATTATCCCTGAATCTCAGAGTTGGCAGGTACTTCAGAAATACTTATCTTGTCCAATCCATACCTGAACAAGAATACCCCTAAAGTGGTAATCTAGTCTTTTCCTGAAGAACTCAAGTGACAGAGAACTCCCTATCTCTAAAAGCAGAGTATCCTATTTCTGGAAAGGTCTACTAACCTGGAAATTCTTTAAGTCTTAATTTTGCCTTCTGTAACTTCTAACCATCGCTCCTTCTTCAACCCTATGGGATAAAGTGGACCAGGTCCTTTTACACAATAACAGTCCTTTAAACACTTCTGTCATCAAGTACTAGTCTGAAGAGATACCGGGATTAATATGTTGGTCTCTGTTTTTATTTTTTAAGACTAAAAGAGTCTAAGGGAAGGAATCACTAGAGATGAAAAGGGACATAGAATTTCACATCTTAGTCTACCAAACCCCTGGATTTTACAGATGAGTAAATCAAAGACCTGTCAAAGGTCACACAAGCAGTAAATTGCAGCATCTAGATTTGAACAAAGATCTTTTAAGTCTATATCCAATGTTCTTTCCCAAACCACCTCTATACTGAGTGGTGACATAATTGATGAAGGAGAGAAAAGGGATGATGGACAAGCAGGGTCCACAGGAAGGCAGGAAGGGAACAAGTGAAAAGTTTAGTCTGGGAAGGAGGGGTACTTCTTCTGAAAGGAAGGACATGATCATTATCAGGCATGGGAAAAAAATGACTAAAAAGAAGAAATATTTGGCCATCTTTCTCTTTTATGATTGTGCTTTACCCAATAGTTTCCTACTTAGTACTATTCTGTATCTGTAAAGAGATATGAAGTACTTTTAGGCAAAATAAACTTGTTTAAAAAAACTACCAAAAAAAAGAAGAAAACCCCAAATGTTACAGCATGGATATTCATTTAGTCTTTGTTGTCCTCCTCCTCATCCAGTTCATGCCTCTTCTTAGATCTTGTTGGCTTGCTAGAGTCTTTCTTTTTTCCCTTGGCACTGTATATTGTAACATTTTTCTATTTCTCTGTTAGTTTAGCTACTTTCCATTCATAAGGTTGTCTTTGACCAGCAAAGGACCCACAGACTAGCTGAACTATGACAGATGATCTTGAGTTCCTAGAAGTGGGATCTAGAAGAAAACTGAGATAAGTAGTTCCAGTAGGAGAATATGGAATGAGGACAGCAATAGGACCAGGACTCGTAATTTCATTTGTATAGGGACCTCCCAGGTGAGGAAACTCCATTCAGGTTAACACCTTCTCTGCAGCCTTAGAAAGTTGCCTAGAACACTAAGAGCTTCCATAACTTGCCCAGGTTGAACCCTGGCTTTCTTGCTTTCAAAGCAAACCATTTCTCAGGACAGTATTAGAGCAGGTAATTGATGGAGGCTTAGGCAGACACCATGCTAAATACTTTACAACTATTATTCTCATTTGATCCTCACAACAACCCTGAGACCTTGAGAGTTAAGTGCTACTATAATCCTCATTTTTTAGTTTGGGAAACTGAAACAAATTGAGGTTAAATGACATGCCCAGGGGGGCAGCAATGGATAAAGCACCGGCCTTGGATTCAGGAGGACCTGAGTTCATATTTGGCCTCAGACACTTGGCACTAGCTATGTGACCATGGGCAAGTCACTTAACCTCCATTGTCCCACCAAAAAAAATTAAATTAAATTAAAATAATAAAACCCAAAGTAAATAAAATAAATAAATTACACGCCAAGGGTCACACAGATAAATAGAGGTCTGAGTCTGGATGTGAATTCAGGACTTCCAGACTTCAGGCCCAGTGATTTACCCACTGTGCCACCTAGTTGTCCTAGCTGGCATGTATATATATAGAACCTGGTTTCAGTTACAGTAAACTATCAGTAGATGACAAGGGGAGACTTAACCAGGCAGGCAGCCTGGTGGTCAGCATTAAGAAGGTCTGGCAACAAGAAGTGAGGACCCAGCCATGAGGGCTCTAGTTCAAGCCCTTGAAAAGACTGGTGAAATGGCAAAGCAGGTCTCCAATTCTACCCAATTACATGAGCTAGGATTGAAGAAGAGAATAGCAAAGGTAGGTGTCTTGACACTGAGATACTTATAGCCCTTTTTCCTCCGGTTAATCCCTAGTCATCATTCCTCATGGCTTCAGTATCCATGCAAGAATCAACATAATCAGATAAAGGATAATGATTTGAGGAGTGTGGAGACCATATGGATCAGTCATTGTGGGAAATGCAGTAGGGGGTTAAATTGCATGGCCTAGTTGAAAGAATTCTCTGTGTTAAAGAATCTTTGATCAAATGCCATCCTCTGATGCTCACTACCTATTGTGAGATTTAGAGCGCTACCAACCTGTTGAGAAAGATATTGCAGAGAAGCACTGCCATGAGGAGAAAGCATGTGACTTGGAAACGATGTGACTTTAGCATCCGGAAGTTACTCCTGTTAGTTGTGTCAATCAAAGTTACCAGCCAATTATCTTGGAGTTGTGTGTAGTGGACGGCCCTGTTTCCTTCTGGGAGAAGCCACTGAGGTGAGGCCTTTTAGGTTCCTGACCTCGGCTTGGCAGGGTGGGATGCTGGGGTCACTTAGATAGTTAGATGAAGTTTGATTTTACCTCTCTCTCCTCACCAACTTCTGATGCGCTTTAATAAATACCTAAAAGTCTAAACTCTTGCTAACGCTTCTAATTTAAGGAGACCACTCATTAGATTTTAGACATCATAGCTAGAATTGTAGGTCCTTATACTATGTAACACTGGGAAAAGCATCTAACCTCTCTAGGCCTCAATTTCCTTATCAGTAAAATTAGGGGATTGGACCAGGTGGCCTCTGAGGCCTCTTCCAGCTCCATACAGATGATCCTATGATTTCTGAGTACCAGGCCTTTGCTTACAGGTAATTATATGCTTCAAAGAAAACTTCTGCAGCATGTTAGAAAAATATATGCCTTTGGCATGGTAAGGATTATACTAACAAATACTGTCCCACAAATAGCATTTTTCCAAGTTCAGCATGTTCACTCAAGAATACCATCCTGGACAGCCTAACAGAGTAACTATAAAAGAACATGATTCGGGGGCGGCTAGGTGGCGCAGTGGATAAAGCACCGGCCCTGGATTCAGGAGTTCCTGAGTTCAAATCCAGCCTCAGACACTTGACACTTACTAGCTGTGTGACCTTGGGCAAGTCACTTAACCCCCATTGCCCTAAAAAAAAAAAAAAAAAGAACATGATTCACTATCATAGCTGTGAAGCTAATGAATCTTTCACCTGGTCATCATTTTCTTGCTGCTAGGTTGGCAAAAGGTCTCTTAGATAATGAAAAAGAAAACTGGAACAGAATTCAAGGAGAGCAATACAGTTACTTTGAAGGAAATAAGAAAGGAACTATAGGTCCAGTAATGTTAGAAAGCATGAAATTTATAATAACCAAATCAGCACAGTTTCATGACTCCCTTGCCATGCTCAGCAGGCTGGGAAGGGAAGAACAAAGCTTATAATGGAGATTTCCCAGGGATGGGAATAACAAGTATGGCAGAATGATAACATTCCACCTTTACATGTTGCTTTGGTGTTAATAAAGTATGTTACTAATAAAGTAGGTTGTACAAATACAGTTATCTTCATTTTATGGATAGGGAAAATGAGGGTCAGAGAAGTTATGTGATTTGCCCACAATCCTAAAACTAGAAAATGCCAGAGTTGTGAACACAGGTCTTCTGAATTAAAGAAAATGCTCTTTCAACTACACTATGACTCTACTGACCTCAAAAGGTCAATGGAGGGAGAATGGTAATAAAGACATCATTAAAACAACTGACTAAGGGTCCAGGGTGATCAAGGGAAATCAATTCAAAGGGAAATTCAATTCAAAGATTTATTAAGCACTTCCTATGTGTCAAGTACTTTGTTTTGCCAAAAAGGGGGTTACACATTAGGAGAATTGGGAAGGACAGGAGAATTGAAGAACACAAAGGGTAGGTTCCATAAGAATAAAGGAATGGGGGGTGGGGGCAGCTAGGTGGCTCAGTGGATAAAACACCGGCCCTGGATTCAGGAGGACCTGAGTTCAAATTTGGCCTCAGACACTTGACACTTACTAGCTGTTTGACCTTGGGCAAGTCACTTAACCCCCATTGCCCTACAAAAACAAAAACAAAAAAATAAAGAATAAAGGAATGGAAAAAATGAAGGACTAGGTGGGAGAGTATCATCAGAGAAAACAATTTCATAGCTTGAGATGTTGGAAGTAAGGCAATTCTAAATTATGATGTAATCCTCAGAAGTAGCTTTATTAATATTACATTAAAATGTAAATTTATGGAGAGGAGGGCCTATTTTTAATAACAGGTTGAAATTGCAACATGGATACTGAAGCCATGAGAAATGATGACTAGGGATTAACAGGAGGAAAAAGGGCTATAAGCCAGGTAGTGAAGTCAACCAGACAGGTGAGAGGGAACATGCCCTGCATATCTGTATGATAACAACAAACTCCTTCCTCACTTCCATCTCTTAAAATCCCTAGTCTTCTTCAAAACTTAGCTCAAAGGCTTCTACCTGAATCCTTTCTTGATCTGCCTCCCCCAGCTGTTAGCTGCTTTCCTCCAAAATTACTTTGTATTTATTTTATCTGTCTACACTTGTATCATGGTATCTTTTTCAATATAATGTAAGCTTCTTGAGGGCAGGAACTTTCATTTTTGCCTGAATACCACCAGTGCATAGCATAGGAAATGGTGTTTATAGCAGGCACTTAAATACTGGTTGATTAATTGACTAACAATGAGAGGGATAACAAAGAGCAAAGGTTTGTTTTTGTTTTTTTTAGAGAGGGCAGTAGAATGAAGATCGGGAAGAGGCAGTGGGGCAGAAGGCTACTTTAGTTTATTTAACTGCAAAATGGAGATAATGCTCTCATATTGGGAGGAAACGATTTTGCATATGTTAAAGTATTGTATAAAATCAAGTTGCTATTTATCATCATTAACACCCACCCCTCATTCTGGCCTGGTAAATCAAGAAGAATTAGGAGAAGCTGCCAGCAATGGAGGGTACTGTGAGAGCAGTGATATCATTAGAGAAAAATCAGGTCACAAAGGAAGGGACTACTAACAGGGTAAATGGGTAGAGTGCTTTAGCTATGAAGACTGAGAATGGAATGAAGGTATGGCAGGAAAAAGCAGAAGGGTAGCTTTGTGCCTCATAACGTAGCTGGGTAGCTAAGATGAAGGAAGGATGGGAATAAGTCTGGAAGGATATATTTGTGATAAGGGACAACTTAATTATGGGGGGGGGGTAGTTTACAAAACTAAGCCTTCAAGATTTTCTTTGTAATTCTGGTTTGAGACTCTTAAAGTTCACTTCCTGGATACTGGGCTTTCCTTGAAAATAAAGGTCTCACCATTCACTCCTTAGGAAATATTTATTCTGATTTACCTAATCAACAAATTTATTATTGACCCACTCTGTACAAGTGGGAATTTCACTTGTACATAGGAGCTCCAAACAGTAATAAGATGTTTTTATCTTGCCCCCCCCCCAACTAGGGCACATAGCAGGCACTCACTGCCTTCCTTCATCAAATTCCCTGTGAATTCGTGACTGGGTGAAATAAAATTAGTGCCATTTCTTATGGATGGCCTTCCCCATTTCTAAAAGCAGGATGTCAAGAGGAAATGATTTATAGGACCATAGAAAATGTAACAGTGAACAAAATGAAAAGAAGGTCACATTTGGATCTTGGGTAGATCAAACATTCTTCAAAATAAATTCAACATTATCCTTATAAAGAGCAACAAGAACAAAAGCAATCATGCTTTTAAAACATTTATTATTATTTATAAGAGGCTGTATAGTATAACAAAGTCATAATATAAAGTCGGATAGAATTCAAGATCTAGTTTAGACTCATTTTGAGCCTAAGTTTCCTTACCTATAAAATGGAAATAATGATGACTGGTCTGTCATTTCACAGAGTTGTGAGAATCAAAGGATGCACAATAGACTAGGAGCCAAAAAACCAAGTCCCAATTCTGACATTTACTGGGTAACATCTGGGGAAGTCTGAACTTCAGCTTCCTCGTCCATAAATTGGGACCATAATCTTTGAACTACTTACATCATGTAATTATTACAGGGAAAGTACTCTGTAAAGTCTAAAGTGCTATATAAAGGAGAACTGCTGTTACTGTTGCTCAGGTCAGGGCCATGGTTTCCAGTCTCATTCTGGCCAATTACCTTTGTTGGGTTCCATGGTCATTGTTTGCACCTTTAATCCCAGCCAGTCATTTCATATATGCATAAACAAGAAGGTTGAGACAAGAGTATTAATGGAATCTGATCATATAAAAAAAAGAAAACACCTCACAAAGCTGATAATATAGAACAACCCATCAGCATCTCTACATAGTGAAGACAAAATACTCATACATATACATGTGTGTATATACACACACGTAGAGATACATGTGGGTACATATATAGAGATAGCTACAGACAAAAATTGTGTGTGTTGCATATTCCTCTTACAGTTGCCTACAGGGATTTCTTCCAAACTCCCTCCAGGATAACCCAGCCCTGAACACTGTAATAAATATTTCTCCAGATGCCACATACTTTTAAGTGGTTAGGAGTCCAACAAGAGTATTTTTCCTTAGTACCTTCCCTTTCTCTCATATCAGAGTATTTATAAAGGAAGGAGATGCTTCAGCAATTGTTGGTATAGTTGATTGATCTCTGGAAAGGATTTACAATGAAATAAAATCTCAAAATATTTCATTCCAGGAAAGCTAAATGCCCAAGATCCTAATATCCTCTGTGGTTACAAAGAATCAAATGAAGAAGAGGAAAATGGTGCCTCTCTAGGGAAACACTATTGGCTCATATTAGCAATGTGTTGCTTAAGGCAACCAATTCTGTACAAACAACCCAATCCCATAGAGGAAGAGAATGGATTCATGAGAACAAAACTTCTGGCATATCATCTCCCAACCTCTCAGGAAATTTTCCTCTCTAGATTCTAATTCGTTATAAAAATCTCTTAGACAAAGGCAATCTAACAAAGAATGCTAGGTAAGCCTTTCATTGGAGACAGTACTAAATTATAAAGTGTATGAAACACAGCTAAAAAGCAGTATCTAGCTAGGGATGTAAAATTCAACAACTTCCTAACATAACATCTAGATTTAGTTGTTCTCATCTCCTCCTATTTCTTTTTTTTTCCTCTGGCACAGAACTGAGATGCTAAGGGTTAATTTAAAATGTACATATTGAAAGAAGCTAGAATCCTCAAGTAAAAAGATAAAGCCTTTCCCCAGAAGACAGGGCTTTTTAAGAAGACAAGACCTACCTTACTCATAAAATTTTAAATTTAGATCCCCAAACAACAATTTGAAAATGGGTTTGGTTCTCTGTCCCATCACCCTCCAGCCCTATAGGATACTTTCAGTAGTTGAAGCAACAGTAGCAGTAATATGTCCCATTTACATAACACTTAAAGATTTGCCAAGCACATTCCATACATTATGTGTTTTGATTCTCAGGACCACTAGTAAATGTCTTAGGGTGGACTCAAATCCAACTCTCCCTAACTCCAAATCCAGTATAACTCTATTATACTGATTCATTGCTGCTACTATGGAACTATATAAATGCGAGTAATTACTATATTTTTCAAAATAGAGATCATAACACCTGGGAGGTTCATGAGAGAAACCAGAAGGGATTTCAAGGAAACCTGAGCTACAGTATTGGATAGTTCCATGAATAAGAACTTCCATGCCTATCACATTATCTTTGTCCTATCCCTGACATACCTTCAATTTCTTCCCTAGCTATGCTTTCCTATTAGTTCCTATGTCTCAGAGGACCCCTATCTGTCATCATCTTCTCCTCCACTAGCTTTAGATAGATTTACCATACAGATGCAGGATGGCTAACACAAAGAAAATGCAGTACCACTGCTTGCTCCTTTTCAGCAGAATGTAAACACTTCCATACTTTGCGTATGTGATAGGAAAACAGAATTATAAATGCTCACTGGGACAGACAAAAAAAATCTGAAGAATGTCACTGGATGAACTATGATCTCATGTCTAGTTTGGGATACTAATTAATTATGAGGAATCCAAGAGAAATGTGTCTATCTTTACCTCCCTTTGTCTATTTTCCTTTTAAAAAAATTATATAGTGCCTAACACAGTACAAAATAGCATTAATACAAAAATATTTGTGGAATATATGTAAAATATATGTTCTTTAACTTTAAAAGCCTGAATTATCTTCTAGAAGCATCTCCAAAATATTATGGTCAATTAAATCTATATGGTCAATTTAAAATGGTTGTTTCAGTCTGTCTTCTGCACTTTGAGAAGCAGTATGGTACAGTGGGAAGGTTTCTAGGAGTGTAAAGAAGACCTGGCTTAAAATTTCACCTTTGAGAATTATTGTGGGGGCAGGGCAGCTAGGTGGTACAGTGGATAGAGCACTGGCCCTGGATTCAGGAGGACCTGAGTTCAAATATGGCCTCAGACACTTGACACATACCAGCTGTGTGACCTTGGGCAAGTCACTTAACCCTCACTGCCCCACAAAAAAAAAATGGAGAGAGAATTATTAGACATATGTCATATAGACTCAACTCACATCTTTGGGTCTCAGGATAAGACTAAATTATACGCGAGTTGTTCTAAGCCTAGTTCCTGCACCAACAAAATTATAAGTCCTTGATATATTGATAGCCTTAGGTTCCTTAACAATATATTAGAATTACACATTTTTTTCACAAACCTGACCCAGAATTTTTTTTCCAGTCACACCATAGTTTAATTTAAATTTTACTGAAGAACCTCTGAGCATAGTAAGTAACCATCAGCAAACCTCAGTGGTAAAATTCAGACATGTATTCACGTACACACCTTCATCAATATTATCTCAAACTTGAGTAGCATTGAGTAGAATTGAGCTCTCATATATTCATACCTTAGAGGCACTGAATGGCATTATTTGAATAAGTAGTGCACAAACACTTATTGAGGAACCTCTTGTTTGGAACAATGCATTAGGCATTACTGGGGGAAAACCCATGAAACCCAGGTTAGGATTGGAAGATGGGTAAGTAATTCCCAGTATCCATTCAGTGGAGCACCAAAAAATATAACTATGAGATTCATGAAGTATGACAGGCTTTTTATTTCCTCCCCATCTGTAATTTTCTGCTTTCTGTCTCTGAAGCAAGCAACTGATAACCTTTCCAGAGACCTAAATTTACGTAGGCAAAAGTAAAAAATTGGTGGATAATAACTGAAGGTTTCAGGTCCAGGAAACATTTTCTATAGCAATTCTGATTCCCCATAGACATCTAGGCCACAGTGCTAGAGTACATCAAAAGCCAGGGTGAGGGTCTCCTCCCCTTACCTGAACTACTAGCTTTCCTGCCTTGCTTCCAGACTCAGCTTGAATTCCACCTTCTCCAGGAAGTGCATGTGCCTTCCCTCCAAGGTTATTTTCCATCTAAGATATGTATGTATGTATGTATGTATATATATATATATATATATATATATATACACACACACACACACACACACACACACACATATTTGCAGGTTGTCTCCATTCAATTTGAGTTTCTGCCTTTCTTTACATCCCAGAGCTTAGCACTATGCATGGCACAGAGTAAGCACTTAATAAATGCTTGTTGAACGTGACTGACTATAGAGTAAGCTATAGGGTAAGACTTCAAGGGAATTCTGGCAAATCAACTTCTTTTGTTTCTTGTGTTTTTTTATTGTATGATCCAATTCTTCAAGTACTCCAGGAACATGGAGGTCAAATTATACAAAATTCTCCTCTCCATCTGGTATCACCAAGAAGCACTAACTCCTACATTTAAAGAAGATCTGTTTTCATGAAAGTTAGCAAAGATCTCTTCCATGACAATTTAAACATGGAAGAAAGGGATAAACTTAAGGAAAGGTTAAGGTGGTAGGAGAAAACCTCTAATATAAAGAATAAAAAATTAAGAACAGGATGATGATGACCAAAAAGCACTGACTAATTACCATAAGTATGGTAGTTGCTCATACTAGGAGCTGTACAAGGAGAATTATTTCCAAATAATGGGTTCAAATTCTGGGTCTCTCACTTACTACTTACTTATATGACATCAGGCAAGTTGCTTAATACCTGTGGCCTCAAGTTTCTTCATTTTCAAAATGAGGTGGTTGGACTAGATGGTCTCTTCTAGCATAGCCCTAAATTTATGATCCTGCCTCATGTAAGGAATCAGCAATCTAAGAAGCACTGGAATGGGAGTCAGATTAGATCTTAGATCTGCAACTAAGCAGTCTGACACCTGGGGCAAATCTATTTCTCTGGGCTTCATTTTCCCCAACATGTAAAACGAAGGGGTTGAAAGTAGATAGCTCCAATCCAGGAGAATATTGTACACAGTAACAGCAACATTGTATGATGATCAACTGTGATAGACTTGGCTCTTCTCAACAGTGCAATGACCCAAGACAGTTCCAAAGAACTCATGATTGAAAATGTTCTCCACATCCAGAAAAAAGAACTGTGGATTCTGAATGCAGATTGAACCATACTGTTTCTACTTTTTTGTCGTTTTTTTCCTCTTTTTCGAGGTTTTCCCCTTGTGTTCTGATTCTTCTTTCACAATATGACTAATGCAGAAATATGTTCAATGTGATTGTATATATATAACCTATATCAGATTGCTTATTTCTTGGGGAGGGGGGAGGGAAGGAAGGAAAGGAGAAAAACTTGGAACTAAAAATATTATGAAAACAAATGTTGAAAACTATTTTTACATGTCACTGGAAAATAATAAAATGCTTTTATGATTAAAAAAAAAGGAAAGTAGATAGCTCCTCAGAACTCTACTAACATTAAATTATAGGATTCCATGGTTTTAAGAAATATCCACAACCACGCCAAATTAATTAGAATAATATTTCTCTTTCCACAGATTCTCTGCCAGTTCTATTTTGAATCCAAATTATTATGGTGTATCTCAGGTTACATCTTACTATCTGAAAACACAACTAACATCTTTTCCCAGTTCAACAAATGTTTAAATGCATTTTGCATGCAGAATACTGTGCTAAGCAGAGGAGCTCATACAAAATTAGGTAAGAAATAGTCTCATTTATGGTGTTGTTTTTTTTTTCTGATGCCTGGCTTCTTTGATGAGAGTCACAGGATCAGAAATTTACACCCACAAAAAATCACAGTGGTCACCTATTCGAGCTTTGTCATTTCATAAATGAGGAAATTGAGATCCAGAAAGAATGACTTTTCCAAAGTCCCGCAGATATTAAGTATCAGAGCTATGATTCAAATCTAGGACGAGAACCTGAGCAAGAGATTTTCATTCCTAATTCACTTTGAGGTCAACTACATTGTTATTGTGTCCAACATATTGGTACTGAAATGGGTTAGGAAGCATCTTTTCTAATGCCCATGAGGAATCTACTTAAAGATGGAGGCTGTACCTTTCCCAAAAGAATATGATGAGTATATTGTGAGCTATATAAATTTAAAATATTAAGAAAAAAGTATGGGCAGAAATTTTTTCTAGGCTATCATTAGATGACTAGGTATTTTTGAAGCATGACTTCCTATCTGAATGAAGAAGAACCAAAGGCTTGTAATTCAGATAATCAAACTTAGACCCTTTCTGATATTATGGAAAATTCTCAAGTAGGGCTATTGCTATCTTCAGGTTTGGTCATTCAATATAGATGTAGTTCTAGAGAGATCTTTCAAAATAGCATGGTATTGTGCATACCCTTTGATGTAGCAATAGCACTGCTAGGCTTATATCCCAAAGACATTCCCCAAAAGAGAAAAAGACCTATTTGAACAAAAATATGTACAGCAGCTCTTTTTGTGATGCCCAAGAATTGGAAATCAAAAGGATGCCCATCAACTGGGGAATGGCTGAACAAGCTGTAGTATATGATTGTAATGGTTGTGCTGTAATAAATGACAAGCAAGATGATTTTAGAAAGGCCTGGAAAGACTTACATGAACTGATGTATAGTGAGGTGAACAGAAACAGGAGAATGTTGTGCACAGTGACAGCAATATTGTTTGATGAAGAACTGTGAATGACTTAGCTATTCTCAGCAATACAATGATCCAAGACGATTCCAAAGAACTAATGATGAAGCATACTATCCAGTTCCAGAGAAAGAAATGATGTTGATTGAACACAGACTGAAGCATGCTGTTTTTCACTTTCTTTCATTTTTTTCTATTTGAGATTTTTTGTACAAAATGACTAATGTGGAAATATTTTACATAATTTTACATATATAGCCTATATCTGATTGTTTATCACCTCAGAGAGAGGAGAGGGGAGAGGAAAGAGTGAGGGATAAAATTTGGAACTCAAAACTTTAAATAAAAATATTTATTATTTTTTAAATAGCATGATGTTCTAGCAAGAATACTGTATTTGGAATCATGTGCTTAGTGTCTGAATACCAAGTCTTCTAGTTATTATATGTAAGGTACACAAAATAGGAAGGTGGGAGTGGATGATCCCTGAAGTCAATCTATCAATAAGCATTTATTTAATAAGGGTCTACTATGTGCTGGGCACTATACCAGGTGATGAGGATACACAGACAAAGAAACAATACCAATTCTCAAAGGTGCTTTTCTTCAATTTTTCTGTCAATATCCCTTTCCCCCTTTCTTCTCCTGTTAGACAATGATCACTTCTCCTATTTCTACCTCTACAGGAGGAAACTCAGAATCTCCTTTTTACTTGGACCTTCAGGACCAATCTACCCTTTCCATTAACAATGGAGAAGCCTTTATGGATTAACCATCCTGTAGAACAGATGTAGATGCTCATATAACTTGGATAAAAAGAAAATCACCAACTAAAATCCTTCCTGTAAGATGGAGGACCTCTAGGCTTTACCATCTGCCCTATGCTATACCCTCCAGACCATAGGGCACTACCATATGACCTGCTAAAGTGTCTAAGGACCTTTGGGATCTTGACATCAATCCTTCTGCCACACCTTTAGGAATTCCTGGCTTTTCCACAGCATTGCTGCTAAACTCTTATATTTGCTATCTCCCTCATTTAGAGAGTGACATTTTTGAGTTTAAGAGACTGTCACACTTTTCCATTTCTTTTCTCAACCCTTATCAGAGTGCACTTAAAAATGCTTGTCCCTAGGGGAAGCTAGGTGGCGCAGTGGATAAAGCACAAGCCCTGGATTCAGGAGTACCCGAGTTCAAATCTGACCTCTGACACTTGACACTTACTAGCTGTGTGACCCTGGGCAAGTCACTTAACCCCCATAGCGCCCCCCCCCAAATGCTTGTCCTTTCATCCATTCTAGGAGTTTAGATTCTATGGAAACATGCACACATGTATATGCTAAATAAATACAAAATAAATGTAAGATAGTTAAATAGAAAGTAGCTGGAGAGAACGCTAGAATTCAGTGTGGGGATAACAGCTAACATTTATATAGCACTTTAAAGTTTGCGAAGCACTTTGCATATATTATCTAACTTTGTCCTCACAACAACCCTGGGAGGTAGGTGCTATTATATCTCCATTTTACAGATAATAAAACTGGGGCATACAGGGTTTAAATGATTTACCAAGGTCACATAGCTATTAAGTTTCTGAGACTGGATTTGAACTCAGGTTTTGACTCTAAGTCTAGCAGTCTCTCCACTGGGCTACAAGAAAGGCTTCATGTAGATGATGATGCTTGAGCTGTATCTTGAATTAAGAAGAGAAGGACATTTAAGGAAATCACTTTGGCAACTATGTGGAGGATGGATTGGTATAAGGATGGGTGAGATGAGGCAAGGAAAGCAAGTAGGTGGCTATTGTAAGTCCAGATGATAAATGATGATGACCTGAACTAGGGTGGTGATTTTGAGAGTGGAGAAAAGAATTCAGATGTAAGAGGTCAAAAGTTGTGGCAATTTAGAATCTTATGATCCTAGCAACTTTGTGTAAGTGCTACTAGCTGTTTAACAGGTAGTTAAAAAGTTTGTAGCATAGAAATAATTGTCTGCAACTGAAAATTATACAATGATAATTTTTTTTTTGGTGAGGCAATTGGGGTTAAGTGACTTGCCTAGGGTCACACAGCTAGTGACTGTTAAGTGTCTGAGGCCAGATTTGAACTCAGGTCCTCCTGAATCCAGGGCCAGTGATCTAGCCACTGTGCCACCTAGCTGCCCCAATAATCATTTTTTTTTAAGTTTAACACTTGCACTCCCAATTTTGCCACCCCTCCAACCATTTCAATGAGCCCCGGATGGTTAAATGATACGTACAGCCTCTTTCAAAGACACAGAAAAACTGAGATAACAAGTGATACAGTTCTTCTCTTTGAAACAACTGGGAAACATTAAGATAACTTTATGTAAAGAAAAGCAAGAAGACAATTGCATAAATAATGGATCAAAGTTCTGTTGAAATGTGATTCAATCAAAGAGTTCTTGTTGGGTTGTGAGATACTAATCCAAATGAAAAGAACCCAAGATTCTAATCTGAAACACCTTTAAAGCATGATCTAAACATTCAGAGAGAGAAAAATAAATATAAGTAACTAGTTAACAATGGAAACCCAAAGAATAAGACCTATTTACACTATGGTTACATATATTTGATCTCCTTTTGAATCCTGAGATTCTATTTCAATAAGTACACATACAATGTGTTAAGGAAACTGGGGGAGAGGGGAGGAGAAAGTAAAGTAACTTTTAAGATTATGTAGGACCATGGATAATAGTCAAGTAGCTTTACCTGAGGATGATGAATTTCCAACCATTTTTTGTTAACCGTCAAGCTTAATTCCCAAACAGTGTTACAGTGGGAAAGAAACTTAAAGACCCTAACTGTCAATGGCAAGAAACATTTCCAAGGAGCATTTGCCCCACCCAGATTAATGTGGTCATACAAACTTTCAAAGTCACCAATGAATGACTACCTAGGTGGAAATTTGCATTACAATCTGAGTCCCAAAGAAACACACAAAGGAATAAGATGGTATAAAAAGAAGTGTGGCAAAATCTCTATTTCTTCAATTTTGTCATATTTGAGAGACTGTTTTAAAAGGGCCAGCTACATTTACTTATAATAAATAATAACATTTATTTATAATACCCCAAGGGAAGTCAAAGGAAGGAAAAATAAATTCTAACTAGAGAAAATCAGGGAAGACTTCCCAAATTTCCCTCTAACTCAAAGACTTTGTGATTCCTAGATCAATTAGCTATACAGTTTATATTTATATAAATATTAAATTTAAAATAAACTTAAATAATAAACATTAGACTCCATTCTATAATTGCTCCTGTGCCTGGTTTCAGCTCCATGGAACAAGATGCTCCCATGCCGAATACCTCCTGGTCTGTTCCCCCCCCCCCCATTTTCTTGCCTACTTTTGTGTGCTATTTCTCCCATTAGATTATAATCTCCTTGGAGGGAGAAGCTGTCTTTCTTTATGTTAATTGTATCCCCAGCACTTAGCACAGAGTCTGTCATACAGTAGATGCTTAATACATTTTTACTGGATTGGATAAGTTTGGATAACATTTTTTTCTTGAGTTATCTCTTAATTTCATTCATAGGAGTCTAGGAAAGCCTAATCACCAGATCCATTAATATCAGAGCCATAACAATTGCTCACCTGGTGACACTGAAAAGTTGTAGGGCAAACCTATAAGGAAGAATAAAAAGTCCATATAGGCCTTCACCTGAAGACCACTGCAAAAAAAGAAAGGAAAAAGAAAAAAGGAAGGGGAAAATAAAGGGAAAGAGAAAAGGAAAGGAATCCAAGGTATCTCCAAGCAAAACACAGAGGAGATCAAGGTAATAAAAACCTTACATTTATATATTTTTCTATATTCAAAGTACTTTCACATACATTTTATTTCATTCAACTTTTACAACAATTCTTTAAAGTAGGAATGGATGAATCATTTCCACTTTATAGATAAAGAAACCGAGGTATTTACATTTAGTAACTAGGTCGGTATTATACAGCTAAAAAGTGGCAGGGTTGGGTCTAGAACTCAGGTTTTCCAATTTCTATTTCAATTTCTAAACAAATCCTGCAAGAATCTACAAAAAGGCTGATGGTTTCAATTAACAGTCAGTCAACAAATATTTATTAAATACTTATTACATGCCAGGCACCATACTAAGTGCTAAGGATACAGGATGCAAAAAAGTCACTCCTTAACCTCAAGAAGTTCACAATCTAATGTGGGAGACAACATGCAAATATATGGATATAATTAAGAAGGGATAGAAAAGGCTTTCTGTAGAAAATGGGATTTTAGTTGAGACTTCAGGGAAGCCAGGAGGAGAAGAAGAGGCAGGAGAATATTCTAGGCATGGGGGTTGGGGAAGAGAAGCCAGAGAAAATGCCTATTGTGGAGAGATGGAGTATCTTGTGTGTGGAACTGCAAAGAACTCAGTATCACTGGATCAAAGAGTACATGGGGGTGAGAGGTGAAAGAAGACAGGAAAGGGGAGAAGGCCAGGTCATGAAGGGCTCTGAAAGCCAAACAGTATTTTGTATTTGATCCTGAAGGTGACAGGAAGTCACTGAAGATTACTGAGCATTGCCATGATAAAACCTATGCTTTAGAAAAATCACTTTAGTGGGTGAATGGTGGATGTTTTGGAGTAGAGAGAGACTTAAGGCAGTCAGATCAACCAATAAGTTATTATAATAGTCCAGGTGGCAGATGATAAGGGCTTACACCAGAAAAGTAGCAGTGTCAGAGAAAAGAAGGGGCTGTGTTGGAGAGATGTTACAAAGATGAAATTGACAGGTCTTGGCAACAGATTGTACATGGAGAATGAGAGAGAGCAAAGAGTCAAGAATGGCACCTAGGTTGTAAGCCTTAGGGCCTGGAAGGGTAGCCATTGCTTTCTACAGTAAGGAGCATGTTGAGTTTAAGACATTTGATTCACTTTAAATGGTGAATGGTGTTAATTAGGAACCCCTTATGGTTCTAAGCTAGCTTGAATTCTGAGAGCTTAAGTCTGATCTACTCACCATAAAGCAAAAACACTTATTTCTGAGAAAAAGTAAGTCAAAGCTTAGAGGATATCCTACTACTCTGGCAAGACACTGTTTTGATGAGGGAAGTATAAACAAAAACACATGGTCTAAATTTGCCTTGAAATACATGTAGGTTTGGCAAAACATGGATTCGGTTTTGCTAAACCCAGAATGTTTAAAATACAGTTCAAGGGTATTTGGTGGAGCATGAAAAAAAACCTTTCCCTCAAAGACCTAACTAATTCTACAGAAAGAAACACTTGGCTACTTAACAAAGAAAACACAGAATAGCAACAGACTCTGTCTGGTTTGTTAGTACTCTTGATTTTAATGCTGTGCCACAACTTTCCCTTGAAAGAACTATAAATCGATGTTCACATTTTATGCGTGAGCACACCCAACTACAGTTGTTATATCAGTAATGTGGTGGGAAAAAAATCACTGGAGATTAGGAGACAGTTCTAGACCTAGCTAGCTGTGAAGCCTACCAGGAATTGATCATCAAGATTCTTGAAAACATGAAAATAATAAAATTATTAACTTTTTACACAGCACTTGAAGGCATGCAAGATGCTTACAGATATTACCTTACAACAAAACTTGGAGTTGGTAGCACAGTTATAACTAACCTCATTATATGGTCACATCACTACATAACTAGAATATTTCAGAGTAAGGATTGACATATAGATATTCCTGAATCCAAGCCTACTACTCTATTTCTGAAGACATGCTACCTCTTTAAATACATGGTTGCTGACCACTTAAATTAAAGAAAAAAAGTGATCACCATTGGTCAATGAGAGTACATTAAGATGAAGTTCAGGGGGCAGCATAGTGGATAAAGCACTGGCCCTGGATTCAGGAGGACCTAAGTTTAAATCTGACCTCAGATACTTGACACTTACTAGCTGTGTGACCCTGGGCAAGTCACTTAACCCTCATTGCCCCGCAAAAATAAAATAACATAAAATAAGACCAAGTTCAGATGTCTAAGCCTGGCATCCCAGGCCCTACCTACCTTTCTGCCCCTTTTGTCATGCTACTCCTAACTTATTTCATTCTTACCCCACATTTATTATATTTCAACCAAACTGGACCCACTCACTGTCCCTTGTATATGCCCAGTACTTACCTGCTCTCCAGCCCTTGTTCATGCCATTTACTATACCTAGAATCCCCAGCCCCACATTATTTTATCTCTTGAAATCTGATTTATGCTTCAAAGTGTATCTCAAATATCACCTCCTCTAGGAAGTCTTCCTTGATTTCCCCCAGTAGGAAAGGATCTTTCCTTACTATAATCTCACCTAGCCCTTTTAATCTATTCTCTGTCATCACTGCAATTTGGGGGTAGGGGGTGACTTGCTATCTGGCATTGACTAGATATATTCTCAGTTTAAATAATTCAGATTAAATTTAACAGGGACCAATGAAGCCTAGATTTTGAACGGGTTTTCTTCTTTTGCTTTTGATGCAGTTGGTGTGTGTGTGTGTGTGTGTGTGTGTGTGTGTGTGTGTGTGTGTTGGCACCTGCATGAACTCTGAATGGGAGAGATATACCTTGGCAGCAAATCATGTGAAAAAAGTTTTAATTCAATATAAGCCCACAATGTGACATGGCTACTAAAAATCTAATGCAATCTTAGGCTGTATTAACAGAAGTACAGTAATGAGATCAAGAGAGGTAATGCTCCAGTCAGACAACTCCCAATGTCAAAAGGAACCTTCACAAACTGGGTAATGTCCAGGAGAGTGAAAAGGACAGTGAATGATCTACAAACATTATTACCTGAAAATCAACTAAAGGAACTTGGGAATAGTTAAGAAGAGAAGCATAAAAGAATTAATTTGGTAAGGGAGAGAGGGATGAGGTCATTGTTTGGGAGTCTTCATTATCTGCTAAAGCCTTGATTATACCTTCTAAACCAAAATCTCCAGGGCCTGGATAATTGTCCACCCATTCACACCTCACAGAGGATGAGCAATTAAGTCTCAGAATTGGGGATAATTGGATTGGCCTAAGCTACTATGGAACTTAGTCATCTCTTTGTATTTGGCTTATAAAAGGAAGCAGACAGACCTGGCAGAGTAGCTAAATCAGACATCCACAGACAGCTGAGACCTGACAGAAAACTTAGGTAGGGGGAGCAGTTAGTGGGTAAGTTTATCACAGCCCCCTGGAACCATTTATGCCCTCACCCCCAGATATGTTGACCAGATATCTGGTGGCAGGCCATTTTTGGCCCAAGAGAGGGCAAGAATCTGGGATAGTAGTAAAGTGGCAAGACTTCCTGCCTTCAAGTTCCTGGACCAAGCTGTGGAGACTTAATAGTATATCCTGTCAGTCTGAGAAAGGACAGCTATGGAGAAGGAAAGAACAGACTTAGTGGCAGGATTAACTGAACCCTTCAGGTGGTTGTGAAATACAAGCTTTCTGAAGATTTCTTCAGACTTCCTGGACAGAGGCTTTAGTGAAAGGCCCCTTGGAGGAGCAGCAAGGTCAAGATATGGAGGAGCAAAACCTGAACTTTGCTCTCTACTACTACTACCATTCAGATAGTGCCCATCAGAGGAGAGGTTTTTTTTTTCCTTTAGTGTAGTGTAGCTGAAGGGCTATATAGGTTCCCGGGGTGAAGGTAGGACTAATGAAAAGGGATGGAAAATTGTATTGACTAGTTATGAGCGATTGAGAGTTCTTTGTGTTTTTCTGCATTCTGGGTAGGAGAGGAGAGGCATGCATGAACCAGGGACCTTTTTATTTGCATCTGTGAAGACCTAACCATGACCTGCACTTTAAGGTTCCCACAAGTAGCCCTAGCAGGACGTGAAATGAATCAGTGATAATTTAGGGGGACAGCCCCCAAAAATGACCCAAGTCTTTATTAACCCAGAACTTGGGGGTCTTGTCCACTGGTTGCAGAACACTGGAACTCATGCATGACAGTATTTTAGACACATGAAGACAATAACAATATGGATTAGACTTATTTTATGTTGCTCCAGAGGGCAGAGTTAGGACTAATAGAGGTCAATTGTATTTCAACATAGGGAACAACTTTCTAAGAATCAGAACTCTTCAAAACTATAATGGGTTGCATTAGAAGAGAGTAAGTGCCCAGTGATTGCAGGTGTTCAAGCAGATAATTATCCAACCTCTATGAAGTGCATCTTTGTTGGGGGGTGAAAAGTTGAACTACTAGGTATCTTCTAAAGTGACTTCCTTAGAATCTGTTGACTTCTAAATGCCTTGAGCCTAAGAATCACCTAAGAATTAGGTGACTGTCTATTTGATTGCAAGCACTCGGATGAAAAGGCCAAGAACTATTTCTTTTCTTTTTTTCTTTTTTTTCAGGGCAATGGGGGTTAAATGACTTGCCCAGGGTCACACAGCTAGTAAGTGTCAAGTGTGCAAGGTCGAATTTGAACTCAGGTCCTCCTGAATCCAGGGCCGGTGCTTTATCCACTGCGCCACCTAGCTGCCCCCCAAGAACTATTTCTTTGTACTGCCTTGAATATGCATCCTGATGCTTTGGACCAATTCCTCCCACCTCTACCCTCCTTCCTGGATCTATTATGCTTTTAATTTTCTTTAGATGCCCAATTCCACCAGACCCCTTGCCTTCACTTTGATACCCACATCATTGTTCTGGATTTAAGTCCTATGGCTATAAGGTAAGAAATACTATACTAATGTCTACTCATTTCCATGAGACAGAAATGTTTTGGGTAAAGATGCATCTCTCTGACTTTTGCTCCCTCCAGTCTTCACATTCTGCATACCACAGTAATGCCTTCAGTGCACACACACAATTATCACATGCAATGGCTGAATTATTTTAAAAGTCAAAGAAAAGTATCACTAATAGGAGCTTGTTTTGCTTCAGAAACCTGAGTGATTCCCTTGTTGGAAACAATTTCAAAGGCAAGATTCCTTCCACTCTCTCTTTCACATTAGCTTCTAATTTGAAATTATGTTGAATTGAAGAATTAATTCTTTCCATTGAGGATAGGGCTTCTCAGCTTTCTCAAAACTAGAAATGTTTTTCAGAGAAGAGAGGAAGAGGAAAAGATGGCTGGAATGGAAGGATACTCTGACCTAACCTTGATTCTACTGACATTTCCTTTGACAATGAACCAAATCCAAGTACATAACTGAACCCATGAATGCATATACTAGGCTACAATCCTTAGCCTGCTTCACATCATGTGATTAAACCAAGGTGAGAAAATTGATTTGTTTTCCTTCCCCTAATTATCCCCATGGAGGAAAAATGAGAGAAAAGTGTAGGTAGAATACAGAGAGTTTCCATTTACAATTATGTGACCAGACAGAATTGCCTTCCGCTGATTGCTAAATCCCCAGCTGAACTCCTGTTTATGACGACAAAAGCTGGAGGCTGTGAGCAATACATTACAGAACAGGAGCCAAGGTCAACAGGCAGGGGGTTCAAGCGCCACAACATTTTCAACACAAATGAGGGCTTTGCCCTGCTCTCCAGGACTTCGAAGGTCTAAGGTGAATTGAATAGCATCTGTCCATGGCTATTATCCAGAGCTTGCTGTGTTGCTGAGGGAAAGAGATGGTTATTTAGTCTAATAACTGAAGCTGAAATTCCATTGTGCCTATCAAACTCTGTATTGTTTTTCTCACCTTTTCCACCTCTACTACAAACTCATACAGAGAAGAAATTTGAGCTTATGGAGAGCTGACAAGAGAGACACAACACCAAAAACCACTTTCCTCAATGCCTTTATGTCTTAGAACCTCAAGGCTCTCAAGATAAAATAACTCCATCCTTAAAAACAAAACAAAAAACAAACCTTCAACTGATCTTGCCATTCTGACTGGCTATCATTCTCTATCTTTCTACCTCTTCATGGCTAAACTTATTGAGAAAACAACGTATACAATTAATGTCTCCACTTGCTCTCCTCTCATTCTCTTCTTTTTTTTTTTTTTAATTTTTTTATTTAAGTGAGGCAATTGGGGTTAAGTGACTTGCCCAGGGTCACACAGCTAGTAAGTGTTAAGTGTCTGAGGCCGGATTTGAACTCAAGTACTCCTGACTCCAGGGCCGGTGCTCTACCCACTGCACCATCTAGCTGCCCCTTCTCATTCTCTTCTAAACCCTCTGCAATCTGGTTTCTGATCTCATCATTCAACTGAAACATCCTTCTCCAAATTACCAATGGCTTCTTACTTGCCAAATTCAATGGCCTTTTTTTCTTTTAAATCTTAAGCTTTGGGGGCAGCTAGGTGGCATGGTGGATAAAGCACCGGCCTTAGATTCAGGAGGACTTGAGTTCAAATCCAGCCTCAGACACTTGACACTTACTAGCTGTGTGACACTGGGCAAGTCCCTTAACCCTCACTGCCCCGCAAAACAAAACAAAAAAAATAAATCTTAGGCTTCTCTCCAGCTTTTGACACTCTTGATCACCTTCTCCTCCTGGATACTCTTTCCTCCCTAGGTTTTTGTGACATTGCTCTCTCCTAGTTCTTCCGCCATCTATCCAAACACTCTTCAGTCTCTAGTGCTGGTTCTTCATCTGTGTCACATCCTCTGTGATATTCCCCAAGCCTCTGTCCTAAGTTGTCTTATCCCTTACTCACTTCCACAAATTCTATTATCCAGCTTCTCTAGCCTACTTGCAGTTCCTTGAACAAATACTCTATCTCCCATCTTTTGCACTGACTATCCCCCATTCCTAGAAGGCATCTTACATTCACATTACATTATATCACATCTTAAATTCACCTCCATCTTTTAGTTTCCATATGTGAGAAAATAATTATTAATAATGGTGTTTTGGGGGAACCCCTGACTCAAGGGCTTAGCTCAGGAACCTTACTTGATCTCTTTCAAAGCCAGCCCAGAGTCAATACAAATGGAAATCAGACAAAGTTGGTAGAGATTAAAAACCTTACCTATCTAAAAGCCTTTCCCCTCAGAGGGTCTGTCTTTCACTAGACCCTGACGTCAGCAAGGTACAGCTTATTTTAATATGGACCACCCCCCAAGTCATGTTAATCAATGGAGTTTAATGATGCTAGCTAGCCAATTAGCTTATATCAATGTGTGGTGACCTGCCCCTACCTGAGAGAAGATAAAAATCCCTGGAGACACAAGGGTTGCTCACTCTCTTGCCCTTCTTGCCTCTCTTACACACTTCTCTTACCCAGGGTTGGCTCTCCCCAGCCCCCCTTCCTGCGACTCCATGCTGGGTGTGTTGCTAGTAGAGAAGTTTTTCAGACACGTGGTCAAATTAATAACAAACGCTTGCTGCCTAAACTGGTGCAATAGCCTCTAATTTGTAAGTAGCAATATCTTAGAAACCCCAGCCTGGCTCCCCAATAATCTGCACAGAAAAGGGCTAGTCCCCCCAATATTTCACATGACATACATGGTTTCCTTCAAGACTCAGCTCAAAGCCTATACTATATAGGAGGCTTTTCCTGGTCCCCTCAGTTGCTAATGACCTTCCCTTTCAAATTACTTTCTTCTACAGTGTATTTATCTTATATGTGCCTAGTTATTTACATGTTATCTCTCCAATCAAAATGTGAACTCCTAGAGGGGAGAGAATGGGTGGATTTTTAAACTTCCTTTGTATAGCTCTCAGTACCTGGCATATAGTATGTATTTAATAAAGGTTTATTGATTTGAATTGACTTGATTTGTTTTTGTATTTACCTAATGTCTCCCTCCCTCCCCTGAGAATCATGGGTCTAGAGTGAAAAGGGACCTCAAAGGCCATCTGGTTCAATTCTCTGATCTCATAGATGAGAAAACTGAGGCCCAAAGAGGTTAAATGACTTTTCTGAGGTCACAGACATAGTAAGTGGCTGAGGCAAGATGTGAAACTAGGTCCTGATTCAAGCAGTAAAGCTTTAAAAAAAAAAAATAGGATACTTAATACTTTGGCTACTACTACATGATGTTTAATATGGTTTATATCCACTAATTTCACTACCTTATAACCTCAACACTACAACGGCAGCTATTATTTCACCTAAAGATGATAAGCAGAGTAGGTTGGCAAGGAATAATATTTCATTAGAAGTATATTTAAGGGGGCAACTAGGTGGCACAGTGGATAAAGCACCGGCCCTGGATTCAGGAGTACCTGAGTTCAAATCCGGCCTCAGACACTTGACACTTACTGGCTGTATGACCCTGAGTAAGTCACTTAACCCCCATTGCCCCACAAAAAAAAAAAAAGAAGTATATTTAAGGGGGGCAGCTAGGTGGCACAGTAGATGGAGCACCAGCCTTGGTTTCAGGAGGACCTGAGTTCAAATCCAGCCTCAGACACTTAACACTTACTAGCTGTGTGACCCTGGGCAAGTCACTTAACCCCAATTGCCTCACCAAAAAAAAAAGTATATTTAGATATCTAATTTTATAGATTATGTCACTAATTATATGTCAACTTTAGCCTAAATAGCTTACAATTTCTAGATGAGAATATTGTCCCTGACACTACATGAGATTTTGACCAAGGGTGCTAATATCACTATGCACACATCCAATGCTTAATGAGAAAGATCTATCTATGCTCAAAATTCTCAACCTTTGTCTTGGTCTAAAGGATAAAGAAATGAACTTTTTTATTATTTCTTTACTTCATTTTTTCCTTTTTTTTTCCTTTTAAGTGTTCATCTGGAAAGGTGATTGACATAAGGAAATGACTATATCTGCAAATAAAAAGCCTAAATGGTTTTTATCAGCTTTGTTCCTACTTCTGCATATAGCAACACATCTTCCATAAAGTCCCTTCTTCGGAGGTCTGGGTTAAATGTAGGAGAATATGTAAAACCTACTTGAAGCACACATAGTTTCTTCCAGCTCTGAGTAGCTTGATCTTGTCTCCTAAAGAACCACCCTTCTGGAGAAGAACATCATTTTGCAAGCCGATTTCCCTGACCAACAGTATAATTTATATTCAGTAAAGTAAAACACCTCAGCACTTAATCTGTATTTCCTTACATTTAAGAAGACTCTTACTGCATTAATACAACTGCATCCTTAAAACAATGACTCATAGTTCTGCTTGCAGGGAAAAAAAAACAAAAACAAACCAAAACTCTTTCTGAGGCAGTCTTTTTCCCCAGTGAGTCCCTGAAAGCTCATGATCAGCTCTTGTAGCAGTTCCACCCTCCCAAAACTTGTGTCTCATTTTTATAAATATTAAAGCTCATTTCTGCAAATGTAACTGTCTGTTAACAGGTGCTATCTAGACTATTGTTCTGATTCATGTAGCTGTCTTCTGCTTAAAGTGGAAGAAAACTTTCAACACTCTTGCCTAATTTCTCTGTTGCTGCATTGTTAAAGTGGATGAGCTTAGCTGTCAATTAATTTCAATCACCTGGTCCCTTCCTTATTTCTAGAGCAGGACCAGATCATAATGAGTTATTTTTATTCAAGTTGGTCAGAAAAATATATTCATATGGATTAGAGAAATGGAGGCACTAGAATTTTTAACTTTCAGAGAGATACATTAATCATGTCTATGGCAGATGAGACATTTCTGAGCTATCATTACATACTAAAGCTCCTCCATACCTAGATTTTTTTTTTAACTTTCTTTGTTGAATCACAAAAGTATTGTATTATTTTCCAGTGACATGTAAAGATAGTTTTCAACATTTGTTTTCATAAGATTTTTAGTTGCAAATTTTTCTCCCTCCCTCCCTTCCCTCTCCCCTCCCCAAGACAGAAAGCAATCTGATATAGGTTATATATATATATATATATATATATATATATATATATATATATATACACAATCACATTAAACATATTTCTACATTAGTCATATTGTGAAAGAAGAATCAAAACAAAAGGGAAAATCCTCAAAAGTAAAAACAAAAACAAAAACAAAAGTAGGAACCATTTGGTTCAATCTGCATTCAGAATACACAGTTCATTTTTCTGGATGTCATACCTAGATTTTTAAAGTAATGATGTCATAAAAACAAGGTATAGGGATCCTCCAAAGTATGGCATAGACCAGACAAACATTTTCAATGGGGAAATCTACTTTTCACTTTCCTGAAGGGAAAAGATTCCCTTTGGGAAAGGAATGGGCCTATGGAGGAGCACTGACACAGTGAATCAGGGAGGAGGCACAGAAGAGGTGCTGAAGCTAAAGAGAATCTCAGTGGATGTACACCACCCCCTCCCCTATTCTGTCCCCTCCTCAATGCTTTGAATGACGAAAGGAGAAGGCTCTCTCCACATCAGAAATTCTGATGAATCATAGGAAGGACAAAGTGTTATCTCCATATATGACCAGGTCATCTGGAAGACTAACCAGTCAATCTTGATTAATTAGTTGAAGATCCTTGTGATGGTAAAGTCACCTGCTTTTCCTCTGGAAACCCAAGAGTAGCAATGTGCCTCTGAAAATTGCCTAAATACTCCAGAAGTGGACTATCCAAAACCCCTTAAATCTGATAAGGAGAAACAAACAACATCCTCTACATAGAAATCATCAGTGGCACTAAAAATCAGCAAGGAAAATATCTTTTGAACTAAAGAAACCAATGAAAGGGAATACACCATTTCTTTTATATACCCTTTCCCCCTTGACCTCAATCCAGTACATCATCAAAGTACATGCACCAAAGATGCCAAACATAAAAAAACAGTCGAGAAATGCTTGTCTACTTACCAGTATTCCACCAGCCAGGAAAAGTAAACATCACTGTCTATTCTACTACCTAATTTAGCATTAGAGGTCACAGGAATGCACAGAATGATATGAAGAATATTTAGATGATAACAGGAAAAAGAGCAGTAGAATGGAAGCAATTTCTTGTTCCACATGCTGTGTGTCTCTTTCCTAAACTGAGCTTTATTCTATGTCAACGGAGCTCTGCGGGCAGAAGAGATGTGTGGGAGGCAGAGAAGGATGAAAGATTTAGCCTTGTACATACTGCTCACAGTTCATAGGTATATAGAGAGAAAAATAAATGGACAGGGGAAAAGGGCTGATGCTGAACAAAATCCGCAAATGCCGCATCATAATATCCATAAAATAACGATAATAGCTAGCACTTATATCATTCATTAAGGTTTACAACAAAACACTTCGTATGTATATTTATCTCATTTGATCCTCACAATAATACCATAAGGTAGGGTATTATTATTATTATCTTATGAGTAAACTGAGGCTAAGTGACTTACCCAGGATGACACTGCTAGTGTCCAAGGCAGGATTTTAACTCAGGTCTTCCTGATTCTAAATCCAACACTAAATATCCACTGTGCCACTTAGTCATCTCAAATGTTTCCTGATATTAAACTTCTGGTGAATCCAATGAAACCTGTGTCCTTATTGTGATTTTTATGCTGCCTTGGAAAGAGATATTCTGACGAGTACCATGAACCAAACTGGATAAGAGAGTTTTAGGAAAAGAGTCAGAGAGACATGGAAGCTGGTCAGAAATGGTTTTTCCCATTGGTTTATCTTACCAGCAGAATCAGCTCCCGAGGCCCCACCACTTGTCTGCTCCTCAGCATCAAGAGCCTGCATGTCTGTATATGATGGGCCAATACTTGGGCTACTAGTGTCCTCAGATCGAGTAGTCCAGCTGCTCTCTGAAGCCAGGGGACATCTTCCCAAGGAGTCAAAGGAGGGACATGTCCAGCAGGACATGGTTAGCGGTGGGGCTAGAGACAAATCCAAAAAAAAAAGCAACTAATATTAATAGTGCTACCTTGACTGGAATTTTTTCTCCCTTTTCTTTTCAAAAGTTCAAAGAGCTTTCACAGTTCTTCTCTAATTTGACTCGCAAAATACTCACCTGAGACAGAAAGGTATGTAAAATGAAAGAAGCTAAAAAAAAAAAGTAGAAGCTAGATGACTTATTCAAGGACATACAATAAAAGGTCATAGGTGATGTCAGGGTCTCCATTCTGGCACAGACTTCAGGGTATAGCTTTGCTCAGAGCAAGAAGAAATGAATTTAGCAGCAGCATTTGGGGTTCCTGCATTTTGAGGTATACCATCATCCTCAACATAATCCACTCATTCACATTCCTGTGCAATATACTTATGTTGTATGTAATGGCACATATCTGAGCACAGCTTATAATTACAATTGTTTTCTTTTTTTTTTTTTTTTTGCAGGGCAATGGGGGTTAAGTGACTTGCCCATGGTCACACAGCTAGTAAGTGTCAAGTGTCTGAGGCTGGATTTGAACTCAGGTACTCTTGAATCCAGGGCCGGTGGTTTATCCACTGCCCCACTTAGCCCCCCCTACAATTGTTTTCTAATGTTGTTGTGCATATTCCTGCAAGGGCCACCCTCTTCCTCTTTGTTGTCCTACCCATTCTTAAACCACCTAACCCAAAACCTATGTCTGCCAGAAAACCTTCCCTGATTTTCCCCAATCTGTAGCTTTCTTCCCCCTTGACCTCATATTCCATTTAACATATAGAGATCTCGTATTCACTCATGTAATATTTTAAAATTTTAATTAATTTTTTCCAATGAACAAAAATTTATTTTCTTTCTCTCCCATCTCTTCTCTCACTGGGGGATGGAGGGGGTGGGGTGGGAGGTGAAGAAACTCTTGTGAAAGATAGGTGTAGCCAAGCAAAACAAATTCCTGCTCACATACTATATGTTTGATTTATCTGTGTTTGGCCCATGTTCCCCTGCTATTCTGCAAGTTCCACAAAGTCAGTGACCACCAATATCTTATCTTAGCATCTTCTCTTCCCCATCCCCACTGTAATTGTTTATTGTTCAGTTGTATCTGACTGTGATTCCATGGACCATAGCACACTAAAGCTATCCTTGGGGTTTTCTTGGCAGAGATACTGGAGCAGTTTACCACTGGATTAAGGCAAACAGGGTTAAGTGACTTGGCCAGGGTCAACAGCTGGTAAGTGGCTGAGGCCAGATTAGAACTCAGAAAGATGAGTCTTCCCGACTCCAGGCTTAGAGCTCTACCCAGTAAGCTATCTAGCTGCCTAGACAGTGCTTTGCATATAGTAGGTGTTTAATAAATGTTTGTTGTGTTGTATTGCTTTAGGCTGATTCTTCCTCCTTTTAGAGAGAGACATTTCTCTCTTCTTGGTTAAACTTCTCCCCATATACTGCTAAGCATATACTATATATCTGATGGCCTTCACTATTGTACCCCAAACTCTTAAAAGGAGAAAATTACATTATCTGGATCCATTTCCTTTGTTCTATGCCCCAAATATAGCATTTTAAATATTACATTTGGAGATTCAAAGGAAAGAATTTCAAAGCACCCAGAGGCCTAGGTGCCACTGTAACTTTCTGCGAGAAGAAAAATAATCAAAACTATCCCAGTTGCTTCTTTAACATCTTATTCTCTCAAATTTACTGAACAGCACAGAAAACCTCTGATTAATGGCATGTGCAAGCTTATTCATTTGGAAGTGCCATATTCCGTTCAATAAATTCAGGAAAACATTATGTTTGCTCCATGCATAGGTGAGCTAGATACTATGTGAAATACAGTGATGAAGCAAGATATAATCCCAGCTGTCAAGAAACACACAATCTTGTAGGAGAAATAAAACATGCACAGATAAGTATAATACAAAAAAGAATATAAATGAATGGGAGAGGTCTGAACAAAAGGCTCTAAGAGACTCAAGACAGAAAAGGATTTAGGAACATCATTATGGAAGACTTGGCAACTGAGCTGGGCCTTGGAAAAAAGGGAAGGCTTAACAGGCAGAGGTGTGACTATGTATTGGAAGAGGGTTGTCTATTGCAGGTGCTAGGGACCATGCACACAAGAGCACAAAGATAAGAAAGGGAAGAATTAAACTGGTGAAGAGCCAGTAATCCAATCTGGCTAGGCCTCACAATACATGAATAGGAATAAAATGAAATAAGACTGAAAAGGTAGGTTAGACCTTAGGCAGTAGACAATAAATGGACGTGTGGGTGTGGTCAGGGAAGTGTATTAGGAAATAATGCTGCCCAAAGAAACTTTATCCAACATCAGGGACTTGGAGGGGGATAAGGTGAGGAGGTTCAAACAAGTCTTGGTATCCCTGCTTGTTTGCTTTCTGAAGAAATACCACTCAGGTGACAACTGTGTTCTGAGACCTCAAAGGGCTTTCACAGCTCTCATCTCAGTGTGTGGTAGCCTGCCTTGGCTCACAACATCCCCCCCATCCTCAGGAATGTAACAGCCTCTCACCTCCCCCACCCCATTTCTGCCAGTGAAAATTCTTCCCTTTCTTTAAGGAAAGCTCAGGTACCACTCCTTCCATAATGCCTTCTTTGATGCCCTGAATTAGAAATCATTTCTCCCTCGTTCAATCTCACATAATACTTTGAATATTTTTCCTGTGCAGGGGAAAATACAAATTTCAGGGAAGAAGCTGGCAACCCTTCTGGCCAGAAGTATGTTTGTGAAATAGTATGGAGAGAAAGTAGAATACACACAGAGAACCTTTATTAGGCATTTAATAAATGCTTGTTGAACTACACACACAGGTATATATAATCATACAAGAGTGTGTGCACAGGGTATGTCAGGCATGCTCAGGCACACCCTATCTAAAAAAAGTGGTTTTTAGTTTTACTTTAATCTTACAGTATGTTCTCTTAATTTTAACATTTGGGTTTTTTATTATATAATAAGAGCTGAAGTGTGCAATATAGATGCTGTAGAAACAACATAGGAAGCTTATGTTAACTCGTGATATGCCTTCCCACTGGTGGTGGCTGCAAGCAGTGGCAAAAGTGAATCCTCCTATGTCACAGGAGAAAGAGTAACTCCAAGGGTGAGATACAGTTACTGACTGGCCATAGGGGCTGGGGGGCGATTTTAAAAGGTGATGGGAAGCAGGAAAAGAGGATACATCTTATATTGCACTAATTAGTTGTTAATTGTTTTTTTAAAAATTTAATTTAGATTTAATTTATTTAACTTAATGAATATAAATAATGTACTTTATGATTAAGCATTCAATAGATGCTTGCCTTTAAAAATTAATTTCCCTGGGCATACAACTTAATGAAATGTGCCTATATTATAGATTCACACACATATATAACCCAACTCATTATATATATTGTACATATTATTTATGTGACACATTATTTTTATATATGATATGTTGAAGATGCATGGATATAGATATAAGAATAGGTTAATACATTCAGGGGCAGCTAGGTGGTGCAGTAGATAGAGCACCAGCCCTGTAGTCAGGAGTACCTGAGTTCAAATCCGGCCTCAGACACTTGACACTCACTAGCTGTGTGATCCTGGGCAAGGCACTTAACCCTCGTTGCCCTGCCCCCCCCCCCAAAAAAAACCCCAAACATATTCAAGATTGAGAAAAGAGTTAATATCGTTAATGAAAATATATTTTAAATGTAGTAGAATGCTGTCATTCTTCATGCTTAGGAACTCATAAGACAGATTGCCTCCCCCTCCCAAACACATACAAATGGAGAGACTTTTATGTTGATCTGGATGACTAAAAGGAATACAAATTATTATAACCCATAAAAATATGTTTCAATCGAATGAACAAATGAGCTAATATTTATAAAGCACTTTTCAAACCTTGAGGCATTTCATATTAGCTATTATAATATACCATTAACGAGGTTTATATAAAATTATTATTATAGGACTACATCATTTAGAAATCATTTAGTCATCCATCCCTTCATTTTACAGATGGAAACTGAGGCTTAGAGAGGTCAGATACCTTGGCCAAGGTCAAAACAGCTAGTAACAGATGTGACATTTAGGGCTGAAACTACTGATGTAAACCCAGTGTTACTACTCAGAGATGAGACTTTTAATTATTTTCATTCTGGCTAGGTTTCATTGGATCTTCCCAATCTTTTAATATTTAACAAGCCCCAAGCTGAACTTAAGGAAGAACTCTTTCTGGAAGAGGGAAGCCAGATGTCAACGCAGCTCACTAATTGCTTTTGCCTGGTTCGACACATTTCCTTACTTATATCAGTTTAGAAATCATTAATGTGGCAATTTATTAAAGTCCCTAATGAAATTCACTCAGGCCATAAAATTAGCTGAAAGGGCCTGGGATTGATGCTCTCCCAGAAGCCAAGCCTGTGATATTTATGCTATGGAACAGCAAGATTCTATTGCAACAATGTCACACACACCCCCACCCCTTCCCTTCCCTCTCCAGCCCTTTTATGCCATAAGCAGAACTGATTCAAATCTGGTTCTTCACTTAACGATCATCCCCAGGTTGTTAACTAAAGGCATCTTTTTCCTTTAGAATTCTAAGACACTTGGTAGCTACTTAAGTTGAAATAAATTCAGTAGAGAACATCTTTTGTGGGGATTAAGTTCTGAAGTGAGTAGTAACTAAGGCAAAAATCACACAGGGTCAAAATCATGCTTGAAAATTCCTTAAATCGCCCATCAAGTACAGTATACCATCTTTAAATACTTATTACTGGAATATGATGTGTCCCAATCATAGGTATTTTGGAGGCATGTTACTTATCATAGGTTTTCACCCACAATAACAGGTTATGTATCCACCATATCATTAGCTAATGGGCACATTTATAGATGACTGATTAGTTCAATGTTCACTTTCCTTTGTGGTTTAATTTCTACTTCATCAAAAGAAACACTAAGTGGTTGCACCAGTGATTCATTTGGAGGAAGTGTGCTAACTCTCAGAATGTTCTAATTGTCCTAGATTGCCAATCTGGTGCTATTCTGGGCTAAGCTTAATTTAGGCCTGTTTAGTGGTTCAAATTAGGGACTGGAACACAATGAGACACTTGTGGGCCATAAAATATTTAACAAAGAGAAGTTTACCCAGTCATAAAAAAGATCAATAAAGATACAACACTAATTCTAAATAGCAAGGTTCTCAACTACTTGCCCATCTATCAAACAGTCAATCCAGCTATGTATTAAGTGCTTACTTAATAACTTAAAACTTACTTTAGAACTTAAAAACAACAAAAATAACAACAATAAAAAAATCCTGTCCTCAAGGAGCTTGGTTGTTGTCTATCTGGTCAGAAAGGTCTACTGAGTCACAGGATAGAGAGAATTCTTTTTCAAGCCTGAGTAACCCTCATAGGCTAGGCTTTTTATATACCTCATGTACCCAGGAAGCCATTCCAAACCCTGATCTCATAGACCAGTGGTTGTCAAAGTGTGGGCTTCTCAGAGTAGCTCCCCTCCACCCACCATATCAATTTATAAAAGGAAACCCCTAGTTGATAGAAACAATTTGCTGAACTGAAGCTTGCAGTCATAAAAAGGATAGATTAGCTCTCTTAATCTATTTGGTTAAATGAGAATCAAAGAACCTGGAATTATTTGAGAATTCAAAGAAAAAGTTAAAAAAATGAGAAACCAAGGATTAAGCTTTAGCTAAAACTACATTAGTCTAGTTAAAACTCTTAGCTAAAAACCTACAAACATATGTAGCTTTCAGTTTGTCAAACCAATCAGGATTTAAGGGCTATAGCAGCTGACACACAGGAAAGGATTGAGGGTGGAACGGGTAGAATTTATATTCTCAGGGAGCTAAGTATTGCAGTGCATAGAGGCCAGATTTGTAGTCAGGAAGACCTGAGTTCAAATCTCGATTCAGATACTTACTAGGAGTGGGTCAGTCACTCTTTTTGCTTCAGTTCTTCATGTGTCAAATGAGAATAATGATAGCACCTACCTACCAGGATTGTAGTGAGAATCAAAAGAGAAGACACAGATAAAATGCTTTGCAACTTTTAAGTGCTAAAAGAACATGCTAGTTATTGTTATTGCTACTTCAAATAGTCTAATAGAAAAATGCTAATCTTGCAGGGTATTTCAGAACACAAGATGTCTCCCATTCATGAGGAAAATGTATTTTGCCCTTAAATTTATGAACATATTTATTTTTTGTCCAAAATACAGAAAGGGGAAAAAAGAAGAGCTTGGTCTTAGTGTCTTCCTGCTAAGCAGACCTTTCAAATGTCCCTCCTCTGATTCACTTGAATGGCTACATTTTCTAGTCATTGGATAGATCCTCATAAATGAGTCTTTCTCTGGGTTCAGAAATTAGCTTCATCAGACATAATGGGGAGGCCTGAGCTCAAGCTTTTCAAAGAAGAGCTCTGAAGGACAGGGGTAAACTAGTGTTTTTGCTTGTGTTGTGAGGCTAATATTTCAGAAATAAAAGACCTTCTGTATTTGTAGTTATGCATATCCTGTAATTCATGATGTGCTTTGCTTCAAAACTGCCTTGATGGTGAAGGAACTTTCATGCATACAAAGTAAATGAAGGTAGTTCTATGCTCTCTACAAAATCAATTTATCCACATGGAAGTGTAAGCATCCTATAATTAGAACAACATTTTGGGACTATCTGCACATTCTTTGGTTTGAGTAAACTTTTAAAAAAATGAGACATAAAGAAGGGCAACCGGAATGATACTGGACTGGACGGATTGGTTGAAGGAACTGGGGATGTTTCATTAGAGAATACTGAGTAAAAGGGATACGAAACCAGTCTTCAAGAATCTGAAAGGCTTGGGGCAGCTCGGTGGCGCAGTGGATAGAGCACCGGCCCTGGAGTCAGGAGGACCTGAGTTCAAATCTGGCCTCAGACACTTAACACTTACCAGCTCTATGACCCTGGGCAAGTCACTTAACCCCAATTGCCTCACTAAAAAAAAAAAATAATAATAATCTGAAAGGCTGCCATGTAAAAGAGACTGGACTTCTTGGCCTCAAAAGGCAGAAGAACTAAGAATGATTGGTGGAATTTGCAGGGGCAAATTCTACCTCCATGTCCAGGAAAACTACCTAATAATTTGAGCTGTCCAAAAGGGGAAATAGGATGCCTCGGGAGGTAGTTGGTTTTCCATTAAGAGAAGTCTTCAGGGACAGCTAGGTGGCAAAGTGGATAAAGCACCGGCTCTGGATTCAGGAAGGCCTGAGTTCAAATCCAGTCTCACACTTGACAAATTAATAGCTGTGTGATCCTTAGCAAGTCACTTAACCCTCATTGCCTTGCTAAATAAATGAATGAATGAATGAATGAATGAATGAATGAATGAATGGATAGACAGACATAGATGATAGATAGATAGATATAGATAGATAGATAGATAGATAGATAGATAGATAGATAGATAGATAGATAGATATAGAAGTCTTCAAACAGAGCCATGATGACCCCTTCAGAGATATTGTAGATATATATCCTATTCAAATATAGGTTGGCCTGGATCACCTCTAGGTCCCTTCCAAATTCTAATTCTGTGAATGGAATGAGATGTCAAGTCATCTACTCCAGTCCTTTACTTCCATAGATGAAGAAACTGAGGTTCAAAGAGGTTGGTTATAGAATCACAAAGCTAAAGTTAGAAGGGATCTCAAAGGCCATCTATTCCAAACCTTCTCATTTTACAGATGAAGAAATTCAGGTCCTGGGAGGTTAAAGAAGTTGTCCAAGTACTTACAATGAGTAAGCATTAGGGACAGGATTTGAACCCAGGTCCTCAGAGTCCCAATCCAGTGGTCTTTACACTGTACCATGCTGCTTCCACATAGCTATAGTTGCTTGGTCAGATAGCTTGGTCTAGTGCACTAACATTTTCCACATGACTACAGTGGAAGCAGCTAGGTGGCATGATGGATAGATGGATTAGACTGGAATCTGGAAGACCTGAGTTCAAATCTACCCTCAGATAATTACTAGCTATGTGACCCTGGGCAAATCAATTAACCCCTATCTGCCTCGATTTCCTTATCCGTAAAATGGGGATAATAATAGCTCCTACCTTCCAGGGTTTTTGTGAGGACTGTGAGATATTTGTAAAGTGCTTAGCATAGTACCTGGCACATAAGCAGGTGCTTAAGACATGTTTACTTGCTTCTTTTCTTCCTTCCTTCCTGTTCAATGATTCAAAATAACAATTCATCTTGGAGACCAGGATCATAGCCTCCTAGGTTAAGGACTGGAAGGTACCAAAAAGATAATCTAATCCCCTGTATTTTACAGGGTCCAGAGAAGCTATGATTCACCCATTTTAATAGTTTTAGAAAATATCGCGTATTGAGTCAATTTGGATTTGAACAGGTTGAGTAGGTTGATAATTTTTGGGGGGGGTGGGAGGGTGGGGAAAGATATCACTTTGGTTTGGTTCATGGTTCAGTAAAAATGCCAGATTCAGTAAAGTAATTCCTGGATCAGCAATTTTTAATTTGACAATTCCTGCATACTTTTCTTTTTGTGTGCTTTTTCACATGTCCTATTTACAACTATCTCCAAAAAAAAAACCCCAAATTAACTTAAACTTAGGGATCACACAGTATTTAAGGTCGGTTTGCTACCACTTTGGGAAAAACACTTAACACTGAGAGATATGAAGGAGTGTCCCTCAAGACAAAAGATGTTAGTTTTATCATTGAAGACATTTTAGAGTGGCCTCAATCATGCACCAGAGGGCACTCTTATTTTACATTAGTCCCAAGGGGTAGTCTCTTTTCCATCTCTGAATTCCTGCCATCCTCTGGACCCTAAAGTTTGTACCTCTCTTCCAGTCCCATACAAAATTCTAAAAATAGGCTACTGCCTCTCTTTCTGTTTTTGTTTTGTTTTTATGCCATCTGAGAAAGATTATTCATCTCCTATTTCTTGGGCTAAGAATCTGACCAAGAAGGCATTTCTCTATCTTGTATCCTCTCCTAACTAGGGTTTTAAAGAAATCCATAGATGAACTGTCCCCTTTGAGTGTTTATACATATCTAGGGCTGTTCTCATCACCAAGCTGTTGCTCTTGGTTATCCAATCAGCCTCACTCAGGACGTTTCAGTGCACAATGAAATAAATACCCTGGCCATTGGGGCTGCTGGATGGTTATTGAAAACTTCATTGGCTTTGCCCTTCTGTTACTCTCACTAAGCTCCCCAGACGGTCTGGCCTGGCTATTCAAAAGGCACAAAATAAGAGATTTAACATTAAAGACAGCCTCTTTGTCTCCAACTCCACTATGGTTACAGCCTTCTTGCATTTTAATTAGGCCAAACAGTACATTCCCGTTCTAGGCGGTAATCCAACCTTCTTTTGCATCATTTAGGCCCCCTTAGGTATGTGTGCAACCTAAAGTCCACCTTCTGACACTGGCCATCTTCAGTGCTGCTGGATTTACCACAGAGGAAGTGCAGAGATAGAAACCATGGAAGGTTAAGGGTAACCTAGAAGATATTCCCCAGTCAAGTTCTTCTCTGTGAAATTACTCTCTGTTCCTATTTCTTAGTGCATGGCAAGACATTAAGTTATTGCATAACTCACTGAGACAATACTTGAAATCCAAGAAAAGGCAAATAGAGATCCATTCTCATTCTTCCAAATATTGTTTTAAGTCAAATAGAATAGGCATTCTTCAGAAAGGGACAACTCTTTTAGGACATTCTCATCAGAATAAATCATTATTGGGGGCAGCTAGGTGGCACAGTGGATAAAGCACCGGCCCAGGATTCAGGAGTTCCTGAGTTCAAATCCAGCTTCAGACACTTGACACTTACTAGCTGTGTGACCCTGGGCAAGTCACTTAACCCTCATTGCCCCGCAAAAAAAAGAATAAATCATTATTTAATAATTAGTAATTATTAATATAATTTAAAACCATTTCCTGAGGTAGACATTGGAACAGAATGCTCCAGACAGACGGAAGATGTAAGCATCATGGAATACATGAGATAGAGGGAAGGAACAGAACTATACTCAGAAAGGAAAAGAAGGATTCTCCTCTTATTAAACTTAATGGTACTACTGAAAAAGATGAAAAAGCTCCCAAAGATTGTTGCTTCTTTTTTCAACCTCACCCCTCTTTGCATGCATCCAATCCACCCACACTTCCAAAACCTCCAGGATCTTTCTATATTATGCCAAACTAGTCAAAACTCACTTAAATCCACAACTACTTCTAGGGGAAAGTAAAAAGTCTTACTTAATTAGCTTTAGAATTTAAGCTTCCTGAAAGCCATCGCTCTTCTTCTTCTTTTTTTTTTTTTTTGCAGGGCAATGAGGGTTAAGTGACTTGCCCAGGGTCATGCAGCTAGTTAGTGTCAAGTGTCTGAGGCCAGATTTGAACTCAGGTACTCCTGAATCCAAGGCCGGTGTTTATCCACTGCACCACCTAGCTGACCCCCAGGCCATCACTCTTTATGCTAGTATTTGTATTCTAGCACAACCCCCCCTCCCACCCCATGCCACCTTATTCACAGAAATATATTTTCATTTTCCTCTACAGTTCCTAGGTCTCTTAAGCATTGATTTCAGGATTAGAAAATTTACATGCTTCAAAGTTTTATCCAGCCATCATGACATTTTTTTTGTTTTTGTTTTTTTTCTTTTTTTTTTTCCGTAAGGCAATTGGGGTTAAGTGACTTGCCCAGGGTCACACAGCTAGTAAGTGTTAAGTGTCTGAGGCCGGATTTGAACTCAGGTACTCCTGACTCCAGGGCTGGTGCTTTATCCACTGCGCCACTAGCTGCCCCCATCATGACTTTTTAACTTTTTCACGATAGTGATGACAACATGGAAACCTCTGGCTGGCTACCCTTTGGCACTCCCCTTCTCTTTTCACCTTCCTTTAATGTACTGTATTCTCCCATTAGGTTGCCCTCCTTGAGAACAGGGACTGAATCCACAGTTTAGCACAGTGCCTAACACATAGTAGGTGCTTAATAAATGTTTATTGTATTATATTGTTCCTAATCCAGTAAACTCTACTGGGATTTTCCCAAGGACACATCTAGGATTACGAAATCATCAAGAAAAACAGAATTTTATTTTCATTTCTTAACACTATCACCAGAACAGCTGCATACTTTGAACGTGCCATCAACAATCAGATAATTTTCAAGTTCAAGTTTTACTATGATACATCTAAAAGTGGTGATTTCCTAGTAGTATAGGAGAAAGAAAATGAGATTTGGAGGAAGAGGACCTGGGTTGGAATCCCAGCTCTGTTCCTAACTAGCAATGTAATAGGGAAAATCACTTCACCTCTTCTAGCCATAGGTCTCCTCCTCTATAAAGTTGGACTATAGGATATTTAAGGTTCAGACTGGCTCAGAATCCTATGATCTGATGGCCATCCACTGAGTAAAATTTTCTCCTAATTCACATCAGGAATGGTTAGAAGAGTAGAGACCAAAAATAAAGAAAAGAGAGAGAGAAGAATAGAGACATTCAACAGTAAGGAGCAGGCCTAAAGAAAAGTTTATTATGTCCCCCTCTTCCCTCATTTTCACCCAATTATAAACCCCCTCTTCTATGAAAGAGATCAAGAAAAAAGTCATCAAAAGGCATTTGATAAGCATTAAGTGAGATTAGAGCTAATTAGAACCAATTTGACAGTACTTTTAATAGTCATACTAGCCAAGAAACTGCCCTCAGATTATATATTATAAATATATATGCATTATATACCATATATATCTATCTGGCTCTATATATCTCTGTCTGGCTCTGTCCATATATGTCTCTCTACTTGAGTTCAAATCTGGCCTCAGTGACTTACTAGCTAGGGCAAGTCACCTAAAATCTGCTTGCCTCAGTTTCCTTATCTATGAAATGGGGATAATAACAGCACCTACCCCCTAAGGTTGTAAAAATCAAATGATATAGGGGGCAGCTAGGTGGTGCCATGGATAAAGCACTGGCCTTGGATTCAGGAGGACCTGAGTTCAAATCCACCATCAGATACTTAACACTTACTAGCTGTGTGACCCTGGGCAAGTCACTTAACTCCAATTGCCCTGCAAAAAAAATTTTTTTAAAGATCAAATGATATAAAAATTGTCAAGTGCTTAGCACACTGCCTGGCACATAAGTGCTTTATAAATGTTAGCATACACACATACATGTATGTGCAAGTACACACATCTGTGTATGTACATTTTATGCACATGTATATATTCTATATGTGTATATATTTATACATACATACATACATCACCAATATAAAGGACACCTACCTAGAGGGATGGGATAGCCACAAAATGAGAAAAGCTATACCAGAGAAACAAACTAGCAAAGCCACATACAACCTACTCTCAGCCTTTCCTTCTGGAAAAATCTAAATGTCAATGTTCCTGGAGAAGTGTAATTGTCACTCAAAAAAGGAAGAAAAGGGGGGCAGCCAGGTGGCACAGTGGATAGAGTACCGGCCCTGGAGTCAGGAGGATCTGAGTTCAAATATGACCTCAGAGGGCAGCTAGGTGGCGCAGTGGATAGAGCACTGGCCCTGGAATCAGGATTACCTGAGTTCAAAGCCGGCCTCAGACACTTATACTCACTAGCTGTGTGACCCTGGGCAAGTCACTTAACCCCAATTGCCTCACCAAAAAAAAAGGGGGGAAGAAAGGTATTCTCTGCAGAGTATCAATATTGAGCTTTACTACTCAGATCTGTGATCTCATCAATGTAGATATTTCCTCCAACAGTGGTGGCTGCAACCTATTTCATGCCTACTTAACCTTGGCAACTGTTGTCCATGTCTTTCCATAAGTTCTAGACAAGAGGATCCACCCAACACACTACAAGCTCTCTTTGCTTTCTCTAGACATCACAAGGATACTACTACTACTACTACCACCACCACCACCACCACCACCACCACCATTCCTACCAGGCAAACACTCAGGCTGGATACCTGCTAGCTTTATCCTTATCCCTACCCCATGCTCAGCCCATGTTCCCTTTCAATCATATACATATTTAGTCCGGTTCCTTAAAGTTTCTTATTTGTTATGTGTTGCAGCCTGCTCACATCCACCTCTCCACTGCCCTCTGTGTGATACTCACTTTTAATTCTTCACAGACTGTGTACTATTTCATGACTCATGGCTAGTGGAATATTGCCATGAAAAAGATGGTCCTTTTGTTTCTGGGAAAAGTTTGGGGTCATTAATGGAGCACTGAAAGTTTTTCCAAAGACAATCCAGCATGCTCTCCTCCTCCTATTTAATTCTTGGCCCAATTCCTTGTCCATTTGTACTGGCTGTCCCAAGCATGTATGTAATGAGGATTGTACCCCATGGAGTATTCATAGAACTGCCCTGACTGCTTGTAGTCACCATATGTATTGGCTCAGCTGTTTTAGGGTGACAAAATATTCCCCTTAGCCCAATGATGGCAATAGAGGGAGGGACATATCAGTTAAATAGGAGAGACAATTTCTGGCTTATTATGCAGGTGGCCTGATGATAATTCTGGGACTTCCTGTAAGGGGTGGGGGAAGAAAGAACTGTGGTAAAATATGAAAGTTTTTAACAGTCGGTTAGGATAACTGAAAGACGCCAGGGGAGATTTATGATCTAATATCCAATTTTAAATCTCACAGAACCTTCAACCTGTCAACCACTCCCACATGGAAGCTAGAGCAAGGGGTTGAGCAAGGTGAGCTTGAGCCTGGGCTTCTGGTTGCCTCTTCTGTTTTGTTTTACTTTGTCTTATGGTAGGTGACCAAACCAATCTTGAGATGAATGTGTCCAACCTTAGAGGCAATATTGTGTTTCAGAGGTCTCAAGATCTGGGTCTCTTGGTCAGAGTTGACTGATAGATTTTCCAGAAGACATGGACCTGGAAGACATGGTGTAGCTGAAGTAAACTATAAGATGACTATTCAGAAGTCCCTCAAACTATACCTTGGCTTGATGTTTTATGTATCAATCTTCCTGAAAGTATAAAAGTAGTTACTTTACATTATCCTGGGCTGTTAAAAAAAAAGAGAGATGATGAAAATAATTAAAATATTCTATATATTTTAAACTACTTTTGCTTTATGCTGCCATCTTTTTTCCACATGGCAAGTAAGTAATGTGTATGTCAGGGTGTTTTTTAGACCCTTTTGATTTTGTCATGGTAACTGATTTGCATCAATTAACCTTAGGTATAAAATTTTTATATTATGTATATGTGCCCTCTCTTCCTTATATTATCCACTTTTCATTATCAGTAATTTGAGTAGATCAGAATGCAGTTGTTTAAATCCAATACTATGGGGCAGCTAGGTGGCGCAGTGGATAGAGCACTAGCCCTGGATTCAAGAGTACCTGAGTTCAAATCCAGCCTCAGACACTTGACACTTACTAGCTGTGTGACCCTGGGCAAGTCACTTAACCCCCATTGCCCCCCCCCAAAAAAAAACAACAAAATCCAATACTATAACTTTTCCTTATTTTTATTCTTCCTTCTAGCTTTGTACTAATTTCAGTCTTTGTTCTAACAAGTTGCTGGCCTGACTACACAACAGATATCTGATTTAGGAACAATTCCCAGATCAGCAGCAAGTCATTTTCTGTTTGTTAAAATATAACCAATTTTGGTGTTATTTAGTGCTCACCATGAGCAGTGCCTACCTTTTTTTTTTCTCAAAGAAGGTGTTCACAACGTATAAGAATGAGGATTCTGTGTAGTCTACCAATCTTTGGGCTTTCTTCAATCTTTTCCTTATCCACATTTTCCAATATGTTTGCTGCTATCCCCATCTATTCCCACCTTTTCATTAAAGACATAGCTTATGAGAGTTGATTAAATTTAGAGGGTCTTCTTAAGGTCTTCACAGAATCCCTCTACCTCTTCATTTTCTGCAACAGCTGTTGTAATTGCATGATTTGCAATTACTGTCAAAGAGATCTTTTTACAAAGAACTTATGAGCATAACAATTCAAAATGATAAAAAGTCCCATGAAGTGATGTTTCTTATTGTCTTTGGGCAGCTCCACTAAAAGGCAGCACTGGTACAGGGGGGCATTATTCATTTGTGTGAGTCAATTTCCATCTCCTCCAGCATAGGCATGACCTCCTGCTATGGCCACTTGCTGATATCTAGCTTCTAGTGGGAAGAGGAGAGGTAAGGCAAGAATTTCCATTTGCCTTCCATCACATGCTGTGCATGTCCCCTGAGGGAAGAAGAGGAAAGGCAATACAGGGCTTCTTGTCTTCCATCTCCTGCTCTGCCATCTCCTGCCCGATCTCCAGCCTTGGGAAGGAAGAAGAAAGTAGAAACAGACTTGTACTACAAGAAACTATAGCTTGTGCTGTGAATGTCTCCTGCATGATCTCCAGGCTCCTCAGGGAAGAGGAGAGGTGCCTTTCAAGTGATTAACACACTCACACAGAACATGTCTCACACATTCCAGTGATTCTGAACCCCTGGAGGTATCATCCAAACACCATTCCCCATCCCTTACCACCCAATTCTTTATTCCCATCAACTAACTGCTACCCCTCACTTTTTTTTTTTGGTGAGGCAATTGGGGTTAAGTGACTTGCCCAGGGTCACACAGCTAGTAAGTTTCAAGGGTCTGAGGCCGGATTTGAACTCAGGTACTCCTGAATCCAGGGCTGGTGCTCTATCCACTGTGCCACCTAGCTGCCCCTACCCATCACTTTCACAGAGTCTTCTGGAATGTTGGTTCCACAGGCAACAAACTTACCTTCATCTTAAATCTTTTCATCTCCCACTCCTTACATCTTCTGGCAATCAATGAGACCTGAATTTCCTCTGTCCCATTCCACCTCCACTGGCACAGCTTTCCCGGCCACCTTTTTCAGTACAGGCTGCACTTTCACTCACTGCCTCAGATCACTGGTCAAGGTGGGGGAAATAGAATATTTCTTGCTCCTCATAGCCACTTCCAGGTTCTCCCCCTACCATCCTCAAGTCAGCAACCTCTCTTCCCTCGAGGTTCATACAATCCATTTTCCTCCCAATCAAAATTGCAATAGCTATTGTCATAGACCTCCAGGACAATCCCTTTCTTTCCTCAATGAATTCAGTACCTGGGGGAAGCTAGGTGGCACAGTGAATAGAGCACCGGCCGTGGATTCAGGAGGACCTGAGTTCAAATCTGGCCTCCGACACTTAACACTTAGTAGCTGTGTGACCCTGGGTAAGTCAACCCCAATTGTCTCACAAAAAAAAAAGATAAGAAAAGAATTCAGTACCTGGCTCACAATTTTTCTCACCTTTCCAACTTCTACCCTCATATTAGAGGACTTCAACATATATATTGATACTCCCTCAAATACCATAAACATCTTGCTCTTATCCTTTCTCATGAGTACTTCTACCCTACCTTAGTCACACATAAAGATGGTCATACCCTTGATCTTGCCATCACCTACAAATGCAACAACTCCATGTTCATGAACTCTGAGATTCTCCTATGTGTTCATAATCTACTGGCTTTCCACCTCTACCTCTGCTTTCCCATACCAAAACCTATTCTTCTTTATATTGTGACCTCCAATCCCTTGATTCCTCAGTAGTATCCCAGACCATCACTCCTGCACAAGTTACACTCTCCTCCTTTCCCCATCCTGACCTCTTGGTGAACCAGTTCAAATCTATACTCATTACAAATATCATATTAGAATTTTCATAGAAGAGAATACCTTTGGGGCAGCTAGGTGGCACAGTGAATAGAGCACGAGTCCTGAATTCAGGAGGACCTCGGTTCAAATCTGACCTCAGACACTTGACACTTACTAGCTGTGTGACCCTAGGCAAGTAACTTAACCCCAATTGCCTCACCAAAAAAAAAAATCTATACTGTCCTTTTCTCTTGGGTCCCTGGCTTCCTCATTATATAGCCAATCTTGCACTGCTAAGCTTCAGCTTTTTTCACTCCTACCATCTGTTGCCTTCACTTCTACATATGGACTGCTGAACAATGGTGGAGAAACTCATGCAAACACCATGACAACATGCACTATGCAGTTGTTACACAACCTCAACTGGGCCCTAACTACTGCCAAACAATCCCTATCTACCTACTACTTTTTCCACAACATCTCTTTCAAATCTTTTCATCCCTCCTCAACCCTCCTTTGGCTACCCAACCTCACCCCACCCTCTCAGTTGAGAACCTTTCCTCATATATTACTGAAAAAATTGAGGCAGAGTTCTCTTTTCTTCCCTCCCATTCATCTCATATCACTCAGGTGCCTTCTGCCTCCTTCACTACTGCTTCACATAGTACTTGCCAAGGCAAACCCCTCTACCTGCATAAGTGATTCCATTACACCCCATATCTTCCAGTGGATTGTCCCTTCTGATATCCTCACTCTCACTTATTTTCTTTTTTTTTTTTTGCAGGGCAATGGGGGTTAAGTGACTTGCCCAGGGTCACATAGCTAGTAAGTGTCAAGTGTCTGAGGCCGGATTTGAACTCAGGTACTCCCGAATCCAGGGCCGGTGCTCTATCCACTCCATCACCTAGCCCCACCCCTCTCACTTATTTGCAATCTCTCCCTGTCCTCTGGCCCCTTCCCTACTGTCCATAAAAATGCCCATGTCTCCCCCATCCTCAAAAAACCTTCACGTGATCCTTGCATCCCTACTATTATCCAATATCTATTTGTGGCTAAAGTCCTTGAGAAGGCCATCTACATAGATATCCCTACTTCTTCTCCTCTCACACTCTTAACTCCCTATAATCTAGCATCCATCCTCATCATTCAACCAAAACTATTCTCTCTAAAGTTATCGATGGTCTCCTAACTGCCAAGTCCAATGGCCTTTTTCTCAGTACTCATTCTTCCTGACCTCTCCACAGCCTTTGACACTGTTGATCACCCTCTTCTCATTGATGCTCTCTTCTCTCTAGGTTTTCAGGACACTGTTCTCTCCCAGTTCTCCCCCTACCTATCTGATATCTCCTTCTCAGTCTCCTTTGCTAGATCGTCATCCAGGTCATGTTCACTAACTTTGGGTGTCCCAAAAGTCTCTGTCCTGGGCCCTCTTCTCTTCTACCTCTATACCACCTCACTTGGTGATCTCATCAGCTCCAACAGATTTAATTATTATCTCTATGCTGATGATTTTCATATCTACTTATCCAATCCTAATCTCTCTGCTGACCTCCAGTCTTGCATCCTCAACTTCCTTTCAGACACCTGGAACTACATGGTCTGCAGACATCTTAAATTCTACCTGTCCAAAACTGAACTTATTATCTTTTCCCCTAAACCCTCTGCCCTACTTAATTCTTCCACTGCTGTCAAGGACACCACCATCCTCCCAGGCTCCCAACCTAGGTGTCATCTTGGACTCTTCACTATCTGTCACCCCCCAAATTCCTCATGTCCAATTGTTGTCAAAGGCTGTCCGTTTCATCTTTTCAACATCTCTTAAATATACTCCCATCACTACTGCCACAACCTGGTACAGGCCCTTATCTCCTCATGCCTGGGTTTATCTGTCTGACACAAATCTTTCCCCATTCCAGTTCATCCTCCATTCAAGAACTGTGATTTTCGTAAAGTACAGGTCTGACCATGTTACCCGCTACTCTATAAACACCAGTGGTTCTTCAACACCTCCAGTACTAAATATAAAATCTTCTATTTGATGTTCAAAGCCCTTCATCCCTTCTCCCCACCCCTTCCAGTCCTCTTACATATTCTATCTTCTTTGCACTCTTTGATTTAATAACACATCCTGTTCCATGAAGATGACAAATGTATCTCTCAGTTCCAGGCATTTTTTTTTGTGTGAGGCAATTGGGGTTAAGTGACTTGCCCAGGGTCACACAGCCAGTAAGTGTCAAGTGTCTGAGACTGGATTTGAACTCAGGTCCTCCTGACTCCAGGGCCGGTGCTCTATCCACTACACCACCTAGCTGCCCCAGGTCCAGGCATTTTCTCTGGCTATCCCTCATCCTTCCTCATCTCTGTTTCCTTGGCTTCCTTCAAGTCCTTCCTTTAGCTAAAACATCACCTTCTACAGTAAGCCTTTCCTCATCCCTCTTAATTCTAGCACCTTCCCTTCTTAATTATTTCCTATTTACCCTGTATATAGTTTGTTTGTATACATATTTGTTTGTTTGTAGGGTCCTCAAGGACAAAGACTGTCATTTGCCTTTCTTTTTATCCCTAGTATTTAGAACAGTATGTAGTCCGTAGTAGGTACTTAATAAAATTTTTGTTGATTAACTAACTAATGTTATATGCCTCTCCAAGGGGAACCTGAATCATTTTAACATTTAGCTAAAAATTCCTTATTTCTTCTGGTTTTGTTTAAATCAAGAATGTCAAGATCAGTATGATTCAGTTTCTCTAATAATATAGATATACAGTGGTTATTAGATAAGAATTTCATATTTTGATGAGCACCAATGGTCAAGTTCAAGTTTATAGATGGTCTAAAATCCTGTTTTCTTTCTCCCCACTGTGACACTGTCATTTCAGAAGCAAAAGTGGCCCACAAAGGACTAAAGATCATTTTGTATTTTATTTCATTTCACTGAGTTGACAAGAAGTCAAAAAAGAAAAATTCTAACACACCCAATAGCCTTGTCTTTCCATCCCATATTCATTTAAAACAGAGCTGCCCTACTCATTTCCAGTGAACTATATGTGTTGAATCAGCACTGAAGGATATTTGCCTGTATCAAGACTTCTTGTGTAAAAAAATATGACTCTTTGTTCAACTTTTACATTGCATAAGTTGGTGAGTATCTAATAAATATAGTGATGAAGAGTTCCATTTCACTTTAGACAACTTGTATATTGGAGTTGGCAGTTAGAAGATTTGGGTACAAGACCCAGTTCTGACACCCGAATGTGGACACTTGTCCACTCCCCTACCTACTTCACAAGGTCATTGAAAGGACCAAATAATATAATGTCTATTAAAGTGGAAACTTCATATAAATGTGGGGTGTCATTATTGCCAAATATTTACTGAGTACCTACTTAATGCATGGTGCTCTTCTTATATATTTTCATGATTGTTACAATAGGAGATCCCCAAATATACCAGATCTTTTTTGTTGTCATTGCTTTTCATGTACAATAAAACAGACTCTACCAACTCCTTTGCTTCTCCAAGGAAAGCCTATGACCCTTCTTTCCTTTTAACTACAATTTTTTTTTCCTTCTAGTTGCAAGACTTCATCAAGTGCACTTCATCAAATAGTATATCACTTTTCTGATTGGTCATTGAACAAGGATTTTGCAT